>NC_069143.1:1794355-1863327 GCF_943734635.1 Anopheles cruzii
CCGCTGGCCAAATATGGAAATGTGTGGGCGCCTGAGCGCTGAGCCCGAGCGTGTGCAGTGTGAAGTGCACGCACGAAACCTCCTTGCCTCATCCTTACCCCACGAGGCTGCTCCTCCAGAGCCAAAGTGGACAAACTGAGGGGCGGTTAGGGGTTGGAGTTGGTAAGCGAAGTGTTACCATTGTAAGTTAATGGAGCGTTGCTGAGCCTCACGGAGCGCGAAAGAGAGAAAAAGAACTACAGAGAGAGAGAGAGAGAGAGAGAACGTATACGCTCGGGACTAAGCTCTCAGGTTGTTGTACGTTTTCGGTTCGCCCCCACCCCACGCCCAACCATTTCCCACCTCACCCCTAGCTGCGCTGCCTTTTTTGTTTTTCTGCTGCCCCAAAATTGTCGCTCTCTCTCTGTCTCTCTCTCTCTCTCTCTCATTCTCTCGGTGTAGGGATTGGACTTGTAAATGAGCTGCTCGGCGGGCCGCACACGATCGGCGGGTGGCTTTCTCACAATTTCCACCACCCAACATGGCGGCGGCGGTGGCGACGGTGTGTGTATGTTTACACCCTGCCAAAAGTCGAGCTGTAATGTAACGTAACCTGATGCCACCCTCGCACACCATCCCTCCTCCCCCTCCCCCACCACACCATGCAAAGCATCCACCATCATCCAGCAACGCTTTTACGCAAGTCGCGCCTCAGATGAGCGCTTCCTGAGCGGCTCCTTCAATGCTTCAGCCCTTTACGGGTGCCGGGTGGGCTCCCAGAGGGGGGGGTGGTTAGCACCCAGGATCACTCGGCGCGCGGAAGCCCAAAAGGAACAACGCAGGAAGGACGCCGGGGCACATTACCCCGGAGTACACATTACATTTGCATGAACCACCCGTCCCACCGTCCCGCGGCCCGCCGGCAACCCGCGCGAATACATTACGGGGTCCACGGCAGTTACCACCTCCCCACTGCAAGTACACGTCCCGTCCCCAAAACGCGTGTCCCATTAGCACCGTCGGCGTCGTCCTTTTTTTGAGCGTTTCCACTCTCGTTTTTGGCTCAGCGTGTCCATTTTCGCCACCATCTACCACACACACACACACACACATACACACACTTGCACACTTCAACTACAGGCTGTTCTGCCGACCGTCCTAGCATCGATATCCCGCGGATCCCAAACGGTTGTCCTCCTGGGGACGGCCTATGAAGGCGTTACGGGTTACGGTCGTCTTCCGCCATTCTCATGACATGACTAGCCCACCGGAGCCTGGCGAGGCGTATACGCTACGCCCAACGACAGCTCGCTGCTGTACCGGTTCTCCTTCGTAGTGTCGTTGTTAGTGCTAACCTTTGATCCCTAGATAGTTAAAGCTTGAGCCGACCTCAAACTTTTGGTCGCCTGTTCGGTACAGGCTCTCCTTCATGTATGCTGCCCGGTGTGATTGGTAGGGCTGCTGATGGTGGTGACACGATGAATTTGAGCTATTTTTCGTTTATCTCCATGCTGAACTACAAGGTGCAATTCAAAAATTCCAGGACTTTTATAATTTCCCATCTTCTAGTAGCGCCATCTCTTTGAAATTTGTATCGGTTGTTTGTCTATCCATTAGTAATGTTCTGTCAAATTTTTATGACATTTGGATGTATACAAGCTGAGATATCGCGCCAAATGTGACAGTACATTTATTGTGTCGGTCGAAAAATGAGCATTGAACAAAGAGCCAATATTAAGTTTTGTGTTAAACTTGGTAAAACTTTTACCGAAACTCATCAAATGATGAAACATGTTTATGGTGATGATTGTCTATCTCGTAGCCGTATTCACGAGTGGTTTAAACGTTTTCAAGAGGGACGGGAGGACTTGGAAGACGACGAACGGTCGGGGCGGCCAAGAGATATTGTGAACGAAGAAAACACGGAAATTGTGCGTGAATTCATCAAAAAAGAGCCGAAATCATCGCTTAAATACATGGAATCAGAATTGGGAATATCTGCAGCATCGATTTTTCGTATTTTGACAGAAAATTTGGGCTACCGAAAGGTTTGTGCTCGATTTGTTCCGCACACATTGAAACAACACGAAAAAGACCTCAGAATTCAACATTCAAAAGACATCATTAAAGAGGCCAAAAAGGACCGACACTTTTTGTATTCGATCGTGACTGGTGATGAGACATGGTGTTTTCAATATGATCCCGAAACCAAGCGACAAAGCAGCGAATGGAAGCATCCAGACGAGCCAAATCCGAAAAAATCGCGCCAAGAAAAGTCAAAAATCAAGTCAATGTTGATTTGTTTTTACGATTCCAAGGGTATTATTCATAAAGAATTCGTTCCAACAGGCCAAACAGTTAACGCTGTGTTTTATGTAAGTGTTTTGAAGCGTTTGGTATCACGCATTCGACGAATTCGGCCAGAATATCGCGAAGAAGGAAGCTGGCGATTATTGCATGATAATGCACCAGCTCACCGTTCGACACTCACGACAGATTTTTTGACCAAAAATCGCATTTTAAGCATCAATCATTCACCTTATTCGCCTGACATGGCACCGTGCGACTTTTATTTGTTCGGAAAACTTCATTTGGCCATGAAAGGAAAACGCTATATTGACGTTGATGCCATTCAAAAGGCGGCGACCACCATTCTCAACGCTGTACCAAAAGATGGCCTAAAAAAATCATTCGATAATCTTCTTGAACGTGCAAATCGCTGTATTCAATCCGAAGGGGATTATTTTGAAGCCGACCAATAAAATTTTTCAAAAAAAATCAATGGTTTTCGTTTTTTAATAAAAGTCCTGGAATTTTTGAATTGCACCTGGTATATTGGAGATCCTTCGACATAGATTAATGAAATTTGATAATAATAATCGACTAAATCGACTTAAATCGAATCATCATTTCATTTAGCAACTTTTGGGCATTTTAGAAAAAGGTCAGAATATTCAGAAAAAAATGTCGAAACTCATAACAAAAATAAGTTTACGCTGGCCAGATTTTCATATTTCGGCTTCATTACTTACTTACTTAATCCGGCTACAACCGCCGAGCGGTCTTTACCTGCTGCAAGGAACCTTTCCACCGCTCGCGGTCGAGAGCTTTCGTCCACCACATATCAATACCGGCTTCATTGGAGCAGAATATTTGCGTCTCGGTTAACTGGCCGTCGATAGACTCGTCTTTATTTTAGAATATTGGCGACCGACTTGGTCATGCGTTTCCAGTTAATAGCTTCGTTTTTATGTTGGTTGATGGTTGCTACGGCTACGGTGGTTGATTTGCAATTTTATCATGATTTTCTTTCGACCCATATTAATCACTACAAGTTTCGTATTGCGTCACCGATCGACAGAGAATCGTCACGTAATTCTTCCTCTACCAACGGCAAAAAACCTTCTCTTCCGGAACACGCGATTCTTCTCGCTCTCGATAAAAATCGTCTTAATTGGTTTAGTCATGCGCTCTGTCGTGTAGCTAAGTGTCGTTTTGAATTTTCTAATCTATACTGGTTCAAATGCAATTTTTTTAGGTATATTCTGTGACCATTTACTGACCTCAATCATCGAATCGCATCGAACGGCAAAATACTCATCATCAACACCGCGCGCTGGCCTTACCTCGGGCTTTCTGTGGACGTTCCTTCCAGTTTACAGTAAGGAAACGGCGGATGCAACGAGATGAATACAAAACAATAATTAATTTTATACACGCATATAATTTACAACAGACCGAAGATATTACCGAGCCCCCGTTTTATGCCGTGCTCCGGCCGTAGTTTTATCGATTTAAACTTATTTTGAACTTATCTAGAAATATGCCTAAAAGGCGTTAAATGAATTGTTGACTGCAGTGATTTAGTCGATTATTATTATCAAATATCATTAATCTATTATAACATCGCGCGTGATGGATACACAATTTACGCGATGCTTTGCAAACGAACGAAGCGTACCTTACGTTGGAATTCATGCTCAATAAATTATTCTAGCTTGGCACCTCGCCCATGATAAGTGTTTCACTTTTCTCTGTTGCTCACTGTAATATTGTGTTTGCACTTTTAATGTTAATGTGCATGTTAAATGTATGTTAAAAATAGCGACAACTGGCAGCGTTTATTCAAAGTGTTTCTTTTCGTCGCACTACTTCCGCGCCCCATTAACAGTATTTTATACTCTATGTGTTATGGTGTTCTTTTTTATATAAAGAAATGTAAATTGTTGTCGATAGTTGGAAGTGCTGTTCGGCGTGGTAACCAATGCACTTACCGTCGCCGTCGTGTTTCTCAAGAAATCCACACCAAACAAAACACTATTTTAGGGTCCCTCACTTCGGGAGGCGTGCTCCGACCCTCCAGGGCAGGGTCGAGTGCGCCCGAGAAAGAAGGACGCGCGCTGACCTCGATTTATGGAAATTGTGCATGTAAATAATAAATCATTCTTTCAACTCCCGAAACTTCTGGAACGGTTCGTCGCCGTGCCCGAGAAGGAAGCAAATTTATCAAAGTGGTAATCCGCTTAGAGTTATTGGTTTTTAGATTTGACCTCCTTGGCCCCGCAGGCGAGGCGAGAAGATTGTGTGCGGGGGGCGGGTTAGGCTATCACCGTGGTAAGCGTGGTGGTACCGAAACGCGTGACAGGCGCTCGCCTTGATTGTGCCCTCAAAATGGCCCGAAACTAAATGCGCCCTGAACCGCTCCCGCACCCCCCTCCTGAAGGTGCCAAGATTTAGTTGACTCCGCAGTAGGTTTGAGGGGTGGTACGCTGGTGGGTGGACGCGGTCACCGTGCCGGTCGGCTGTCAAAAGCCACTCAACGGAAAGCCACTTCGACGGACTTCGACGGCGGGAATCGGCCGAAGGACTGTCGGAAAAAAAAGGCCGGACGAAGGACCTCTTAGCTCTCTCCACAAACCCACCACCCACCCCACACCACCAGCACGCCAGGATCCGCGATGCGGTTGGTCGGTTCCCCATTTTTCTTTCGCCCGTTTCTTTTCGCCCGAGCTAAACAACTGGAAAGCAAACATGACCGGGCACCGGCGGCAGACCCGGTTAGGTGAGGTGGTTCTTTTTGTTTGCCCGAGGACATTCCCGTGTCGTAGAATGGGGGGAGGGGAGGAGGCGTAAGCCGCAGCCGGAAGCTTTTAGAGTTTTCACCACCTTGTTTTTGCCATTTTTCTTCCGTTTTTTGCCGCCTTTTCTGTTTTTTTTTGGGTTTTGTTTCGTTGTTGGGAAAACTCATGGTTTGTGGCTTTTGGGATGGTTGGGCAACGGCCTGACGGCCGGGCGACACGAATTGGGTGAGTGCTGAGATGGCGCAAAACTGGAGAGAATGGAGATCACGCGCCCTGACGCCGCCGCATCACACAAAAGCATGGGGGGTATTAGGTGTTTGTGTGTATTTAGAAGATGAAACGTTCAGTCCGGGTCCACTGCCGACAACACGGCAGACGAAAGTCAAAATTCCCGTGGATCGGCCACGAGGTCGTCCACTATGAAATCTCATTACGCGTAGGCACTTCGGTCGAGAAATGCAAATAAAAATCGCACAGGAGTCGTCCTCCGCAATTAGTCTCGCTCATCGTTGTTGCGGCGGTGTTGTCGGTGTTGGCCTAACGACCAGCCGTAACGGGCCAGCGAGACGAACCTTTTCCTTTGCTCGGCTCTCTCTCTCTCTCTCTCTCGGTAGCACAAAACGCAAACATGACTGAAGACGAGCGAGCGGCGATTTACGAGCCCCGCGAGAGAGAGGCAGAGACGGAGTACGGCCGAGAAAGGGTCGGGTTCGCTGCATAATTTATGGTCCGCCTGTGTATGTTGATCTCTTAAACTGATTTTTATTTGGCACTCAGCGGGCGTTTGAGAAATGTTCGGTGGCTCGCGTCGCGTCGTCCCCGTCGGCTGGACCTCCTCCTCTGTTCGCCCAAACACACACACACACACACACACACACACACGCACACATGCACCTACACGCCTCAGTGAACAGGGTGAATAAATAAAACACACTTGCCGGGAAAATTACATTCATAATCGCAGCCTCCGACGCCAACAAATGTAAATTGGCTAATAACGAGAGTGTCTTTCATCGCACTCAAAGCGGGGCACACCCTTCGCAGGCAACACCACCAGAGGCGAGGCGTGCAAATGATTGATCCAATAATCTTCCCGTACCCCGTACGAGCAGAGGCCGCCGGGGAAATCTACGCCGATCGCCATCCTTCTACCGGAATCTGGCCACGCTAGTCGGGAAAATATAAGGAATTCACCGGGGACCAGACGACCAAGTGGAAGGTGGCGCCCGCGCCGATCGTCTTCGTCCATCGTTTTTGCAGCCTCGAACTTGTCAAGTCTCGAGCCTCGTCATCGTCACGCGTAGACAATACACCTCCGAAAGGATGGATGGTCTTCCTTGGTGTTAGGTAACTTCCCGGCGAAGCAAACGGGCGAAGTGGTGTGAAACTGAGATTTGCTAACCTAACGGCTCAGTAGCTGTCAGTTTAACCGTCATCATAATGCTTCACTGGCAAAAGCTGGCCTTGTTTTGACGGCTGGCAAAAGGTTTTCAACATAAAACCAAATAAGTTTTGGTTTGCAGGCTAACACTTGAGGTGGTTTGCACATGTTTGCACATGTTTGGTGTTTGAACCGTACCGTTTGAAGAATCGCATCGAATGGTTGCCGAAGCTTACGGTGGGCATGCTTTGGAAAAATCACAGTGCTTTCAGAGTTACTAAAACAATGTTTGGAAATGAAGATTTGGGCGTGACGGACGGATGAACCAGGAAAACGTCCGAAATCGTTCGAGGAGATGACATCCAAACGCAGCGTCACCTCTCGGAGTAAACTGCTGCTGACTGCAGGCATTAAAGAAAGTCATTTCCTCATCGGCTTGTAGCTGGCGGTGAAAAGAGGATTCATTTTTTAAAATCCTAAGCGTAAAGTATAAGGCTTCCCAACCAAGCTCCCTGACTTTCTGGAATTGAATTTTCGCTTTTATTTTCGCGGACAAAAACTGTCAAATATACCGAATTTTCTCTTCGTTGACCTCCATTGTTAACACCCTGTAACTCACAAGCGAATGGAACAAACAAAAAACAATGCAAGCATTTTTTCAAGTGTAAAGTGTCAGCTTTAAAACGAGTCTAAACATGAAACTGTACGATCGATACTTCACGAGTTATCGATCACTAAAGGCATCTGTCGTGAAAAACGTTTTCCCCGGCCTGCTATCTTGGGTAACGTCAGGAGAACCCTCCAAATCGGTTTCAAATCTTCGCTAGGGATGGAAATCATTGCTCCAAGTGTTTGTGGTGGGATCAGAATGGTTTGATCTACTATGAGGTACTCGAACGCCACAATAGAACAAAAGGCACCACAGACAGTGATTTTTTTGCAGGATAACGCTCCAAAACCCATACAGGTAAACGATTGAACCCCAATTAAAAGGGGATGGAACATCCTTTGCTGCAAACGAGCATCGTTTGTCCACAAATTGCAAGAGATATGACAGATATGGCAATGGCCTGTACTTTACGCAAAGTACAGCTTCTAATCCCCGTTTTTAGGTTGGAAACCACCCTGTGCGCGACGCGCCGACGGCCGCACGATGCTAACCCGCGATCTCTCTCTCTCTCTCTCTCTCTCTGTCGGTCTTGCCCGGGCCGGGGCCTTCATTGCAGTAGGCCCGTCTATGGGGTGCACGGTACGCAAATCCCATCGGGGACCGGTGGGCTGATATGAAGACATTCGGAGTTAATTAAATTGAGAATATAGATTTGTTTTTGTGGCCCAGCCCGGCCCCGGAGGCCTTATTTATGGTGTTCGATCTCTTCGATCTGCCGTCAGTCGCCGACTAGGCCGACTAGGCCGACCTCGGCATTCCTCGCAGGACGGGCGCGATCCGTTTTATTGCTCGCGATGATGATGCTGCTCGGTTCGGTTTCTTTTTATCGCTTCATTTTAGTGCCGGTGACGGTGGACGATGGACTGAGCAAGCAGCAATCTAGCAGGCAACGACCTGCTGATAAGGTAATTTTCGTTTATTTTTATTTTGACGTCTTATCAAGTTTATCGTTCCACGTACACCATCGGCCGTTCCAACAGTTCGCCATTTTATAGTCCATTCACGCTTCGCCGGGGTTTCGATCGATCAGATCGCGGTGTTAGATTAGCTTTTAAGGAGCGCGATCGGTGAACGATACGCGATGCTCGGTTTCAGCATCTCTTACCGTGTTTCCGTCGATCCATTGTGCCAGTCAGTTGTGCACCCAAGTAGAGCTCGGCATCACTCACATGAACTAAGAAGAACCAAATTTACTTATTGCATTTATTCAAAATGTATCAGCTCAGCAAAATGCCCTTACCACTATTCCTTATGTCTAACTATCAGACAACAGAGTACAGAGCGCTGTAATCAATATAAAGATGTGCAGTAAAGTAAATTTTTGTTTTACTATCTTAAAAGAACGGACCGGGGACTGGCTTAGGTAACTGGTAATAAGTAACAGTTGCTCGCAGCACAAGCTTTTCACTTGAACCTGAAATGAAACCGATTAAGAGAAAGCAAAGTTCGTTATTAAAAAACAAAACAAACTAAAAGTGGTCTACTTGAAACGTTGAGGAAGTTTTGAAGATTGATCTTCCTTCCTTGGTCCTTCAATTTGAAAATCAAACCCTACAACAAACTTTCATACTTATAGCTCGTAAATAACAAAATCCACTGTAGTGCTTTTAACACTGAGCAAAGTGATAAACCAGAATATGAGATATTCAAAGAGAGTTTAAATAAACTTCATTCGGAAACGCTCGAAGCCTGGCACAACCATTTGCCGCATCACGCCCTGGGGCGATTTCTTAAAAAAAAGCAATTCCGTTGATTGAAGATTTAAAAAATGTACCAAAACATTTAATATGAGCATTAGGCCCTAATGCATGAGTTAGGAGCATATCATCATATTCACATCATGTTAAATTATTTTTTTGGGTTTTTTTTAACGATGCTTTATCGTGTTGGAAATCAATTTCAATCTATTACGCACTGTCCGATAATATAGGTTTCGCCATTTACGCTACCTTCAGAATTCCAGAATTGTGTTCTACACCGAAGGTTTCTGTGGTATCACGGTCAGTCATTGTTCCACTGTTACGAGAATTTTGTAAACACCAAAACCGGGCCCCCGGGCTCTATGGTGGATGCCGCTACACTTCCCAACCATTTCCTATTTACCACGACCCACATCGAGCTGGACACACCAGAACACCGAGTTAACCGAGCTTCCCGGGTTTTAACAGCTGATGGTAGACGATTTTCTGCCAATCCCACCAAACACACCACAAAGGATTGGTTGCTGCCATTTTATCCAATTTTTTTAAAGCAATTTCTAATTCTGGTTTGAGCAATTTTATTAAATTTTTCAGCCGAAATCGAACACTTCTTTAAAAGGGTGGTGGTGCACCTTTGAGGAAGGGCATTTCCAGAAGAGCAAATCACTTCCGGTTCTGTCGCTTCGCTCACAGCATTCGCACCGTAAAATTTACACATTTTTCAGCAGCTTTTGCAGCTTTTCTGGAGGTTTTTTGTAGCGAAAAAGCATTAAATGGGGTATTTTGTCAGTGAGTCTACTCATTTTCAAATCAAGTTATTCTTTGTGAAGCCTGTAGTCTGGAACGTGTCCCTCCCAACGGAAGTGTCTGATAGAAAAAGATCTGCATCGCCTGCAGAACGAAACTCAATGCGCGATCGAGTAACGCAAACCGTGGAATACTTTTAATACGGCCAGATAGTTTCCGTTAGTTAGCCCAACCCCAACCGCTCGCTGGCGTCTGATCTGATCGCTCACAAACGTTTCTGTGAGTCGGTGCAGTATTTTACTCAGCTTTGTATTTCTTTTCTCATAATTTTGACAACCTTCAAACTCGTAGAAGAAGGTTGTACCCTGTTTCTAACGAGCCCCCCGGGACGTTGGTAAACGCAGGAAGCAACCCATCGTACGGCCGGCCAAACGCTCATGCCGAGTGATAAAAAGGAGAGGATACTCTATCGATGACCGGAATAATATCGGTGTCTTAGAGATTTGGACGCTCCGCGCAGCCGCGCCGACCAATGAATTGAATAGTTTTTTTGTCGAATTTATTTTTTGCCTTCTTTAAATTGTTCCAAATTACTAGTTTCTGCCGTCGACCGTAGAAACACACAGTCACAGTTGATTACCGATAGGACCGCATGCGTAATGCTTCTGGCGCCTCGGGCGCCCTCGGGCCCTCGCAGGCTGCGGCTCGTCGGCTCCTCGGCCCGGAACCCGAATTGACGTTTTGGTCCGTTCCCGGTCCGGTCGGTTTCGCCTGGCGCCTGGCGCCTGGCCCATTCATCATCGATAATTCGTCCTTGCGATCGAGCCGGTGGTAGCGGTTCCGGCCGGCCCATTCACAGAACCACCGATCGACCGACCGACGGGGAAAAAGGGAACAGTACGAAGCAACACAAACCACAAACTATTACTAATAATCGGGGAAAAGGAAGTCTTTTGAAGTTCGTTCATTAACAAATTGGGCCGCCCCGGGGACGCCGGCCGAAACGGAAAAGGAGCGTCGGCGGCACAAGGGCCGGGCCAAATGGCGTATCAAAAAGCACCACAAAAAAGGCAGAAAAAAATCCTGGAGAATCATCATTTCAGTTTTCGCTTCTTGCCACCTCATACTACTAGGTTGATCGCACATATATTAGGTAGATCTCGCCGCTGTCGCACTGCGCGCCGACCGGGACCGGCAGAATAGGGCAAGAAAATACGCGAAAATCTACCGACCGCCGGAAAAGGAGCTAATTTCCTTTTCCACGTTCCTTCTTTGTTTTTCGGTTTTCGGGACCGACGTGTAAGCCGTAAATTGCTTTACCTGGGACCCTTCGTCGGGAGATCTTCGTCTATTTTTTGGCTTCGCGTTGCTGGGCTTTTTAGGTCGCTTTTCTTATTGCTGCTGTTTCGCTCTCTGTCTGTCTTTCCCGTTAAGGATCTTTCTGTGGTCTCATTTGCGTATCGTTAGGCCGGAAAATACGTCCTGTGCGTGGCGCAATTCTTAAGAGCACGCTGGTTCTGGCCGAACTTCCGGAAGGATGTGCGATCCAAGCCCCTTCAAAGCTCAGTTCCAGCCTTAGAGCTCAAGAAAGGATGCCCAGGCAGTGGATCGACGCACACCAGAGCCGTCCTATCGCGGGCGGAAGCTAGGCTAAAGGGCACGTAGCACCGTAATTGGAGGATGAGGCGGGCCCACCGGGGGCCCGCTAAGCGGTCTTTTAATTCCAATTTGGTCCCGGACGGATCGGTCAGGTAGCCAGTCGCCAGCCAGTCAGCACCGGTTCTCTAATGCACCCCAATCAATTCCTTTCGGACGGCCCACTTTGAGAGAGCACCGATTCATTGAGAAGCTGGCTGGCACCGGTGTGGTTGACCGGTATCTGGTGGCCGACCGTCACTGGTCCGAACGCGGGGGGTGTTGTAACCGCTGCGCGTAATCTTGATCGGCGAGCGGGCGCCTTGCTCACTGACCTCAGGTGCCTGTGGGCGTCACCGATCACAGCGGCCGAGGATCCTCTCTAATCGTCGGTTTCCCTATCGCGTTTGCTCTGCCCGCCCCTACTTCATTTTCATTCATCGCGCGCCGGTTCAGTTCTTTTTTGGGTCCTACGCGTCCCCGGGTCAGGATGTCGTTTGCTGTGTCGCACCCGGGCTGTGCGTGCGTGCGACTCCGTAAACTAATGCCTGCCCACCTTTCGCACCCATTACGGACCTTCGCAAGGACCTCTAGAGCCGAGCGACGGGTGACCGATGTCAGGGGTGCTGTAATTAAAACCTATTATAAAACCATAACTAAGGAAGTCCCGGCGGGGCCGGAGACGCCACGGAAACAGTCGTTCAGCCGCGGAGGCTGCTGTTAATGCGTGCGCCTAACAGTTGCTGCGTATGCCGATTGCCTACTTCCTTTCTTCGATGGGGACACGGCAGTTTGTTGGCCTGGCCTGGCCCGACACACCCGGCACAATCGATGCGACTTACGGTGAAGGTGAAGGAAAAAAAACACGGCGTTGACGAGAGTACCAGTGCCAGCCCCCCGACTACGCTCGGAGCCTTCCGCGATTGGCGGCTGTCATCGGCCGTCGGCGACGGCGCAATATCTCTCACGCCCGAACTCCCTCGGCTGATCAAATATGCATAGGCTGGGTGTGTTTTTCGTAATGGTGGCCACCGGTCACGGCCAGCCTTTCGGTGTTGTTTGCAGGGCGGAAAATTGAACCGAACCCACCCGCACCCACACCCACACACACAGTGACAGAAGCGCGGGTTCTGTCACTGCGTGAGCCAAAGGCCGGGGTTCCACCAAATTACAACCGACAAATCGGGAGGAAAGACCGCCCCCCCGGGGGGGCAGCAGCCACCAGAGATGGCCAGCCATCTAAATTGCAAAATCTCATCAACCGAGGGCCGTGCTGTGCTGTGCCGTGGTGCCCACCAGCAACACGCTTCAATTGAATCGAATCCATCACCACCACCAGGACCCAGGGCAGCAAGGATCGTACGCCCTTCCTTCCTGCCCTTTTTACGCTAAAGGACGCTCGTAGTTTTTTGCTTACATCGTTACCCAATCGTTGCCAATCCATTTCGCCTGACGCAGCTGGACCGCCAGGGGCTTTTCGCCCAAATACCAGGCTGTTCAATAAGTTAAGTTTCATTGCGATCTGTCAATTCATTCTTTGTTTACAAGCCATGTAGTATCGACGGGTTGAAGTATTAAATTAAATTGGATTACATTTTTATTTTTGGAAGGTTTAAAAACAAAGGAAATTTATGAACGAATGCTGAAATGTGTATGTAAAGACTTTTTGCTTTCAAAGAATACAGTTCAAAGATGGGTTGCTGAATTTCAATGTGCTCGTACAAGCCTTGAAGACGATCCACGTCAAGGACGTCCATAAACAGGAGCAATAAAAACTACAGGATGTCGTATTGGAAAATGGTCGGGTGACAGCAAGATATTTAGTAGAAGCCCTGGAAGCATGTGATTGCGAAAGGACTTTGGTTTGTGGATTACTTGCAAACCAGTAAAACAATAAATACCGATTATTATTTTTTTCTACTAAAAGACCTAAAGTTGAAGGACAAAAACAGACCCGATTGGCAGTAGAAAAAAATCCTTTTTAACCAGGACAATGCACCGTGTCACAAAAGCATTTCGACAATGGCAAAAATCTATGAATTAAAATTCGAATTGTTAGAGTATCCACCACATTCACAAGATTTGGCCCCCAGCGACTTCCATCTGTTTCCAGACCTAAAAAAACTCATGCGTGGAAAGCGTTTTCCGTCAAAATGATGAAGTAATGGCAGTTGTGGAATCATATTTTGCAGCCCCTCCAGATTCTCACTTCTTCGGGATGGAATTCATGAATTTGAATCTGGTTGGAACAAGCGTATTGATGTTCAGGGGTAGACCATACTGAATAATAAAGCGTACTTCAAACCATAAAATTGTGTTTCTCTCATCGAAGCTCAAAACTTACTAAACAACTCAGTAGTAAATAGAGCTTTTGGAGCCACTCAGGTCAGCGTTCCGTCCGGGGGTGGGAGTGGGCGTTGTTGGGGAGGTGTGGTTGTCGCTGCCGTGTCAGTCAATCCACTGCACGTGCCCAGCCGCGCGGCAGCACGCCGCACGTGCCTATGTGCTCCTGTTCTGTGCTGTTCTCGCACTCTTCCCTTCGCTCTTTCTCTCTCTTTCTCGCTTTCTCTCCCTCTCTCTCGTTGAAGATTGGCACACAGACTTATCAGCAATAAATATTCATTCGCAGTCAATATGCGATTGCGGGAAGCGGACGACACTTTCGATTTTCGACGTAGTCCGGGATGATTCGATTCCGACATCTCCGGTGTCCGGGCAGGACCTTTTTAAAGTTGGCCCAGCAGGCAGGCACGCCAGGCGCACAGGGACCGGTCTGCTATCCGCCCAGCCAGCCTCTGCAGATTCGGTTTACGGCACGGCAGGATTCGAATCGGGATACCGCCGCAGAATGACACCACGGAACGCCATCAAACGTCATTCCCGCCGACGGCAGGTAGTTGGGTCACCGGCCCCCGGTCCGGCGACGTGCCGGGCCGGGCCGGAAGACCGAAACGGATCCGTAATGATTTGCAGCAAATTAGAAGGTAAACAGAGCACCAGGTCCGCCGGCACCGGCACCCCCCGGGGACGTCTCTTCGTCGATTTCCTTTTCGAGGGACCGTTGCAGACGGAGCGAAAACTCGGACGAAGAAACAATGGTTACCGGCAGCCTGAGCCTCGGAGCCGGCCACCGGAGCCTAGGCACGCCGATCGATCGCCGACCGGTGGCCCAATGACTCCGATTATCGTTCGAATATGTAATGATCGCCTAATTGGCAGGATGCTAGAGAGACCTCTCTGGTGCCATTTATGGTGGGCTCGAAGGAGAGATCTCCGTGAGCTCAACGCGGTCGCAGCACTAGCACCGTTTTGCCTACTGTCCGGTTACCCGACCGCCACCGAACAGAGGCCGGCCCCGAGAGTTCGCAGAAGGCCTGTGCCGGGGCCTCGTGTGGGTCTCCTATAGGCCAACGCCCCAACAGTCTACGCGAGTTGGGAGGCGACCGGTTGAACCTGCCCAGATGAGGATCGCTACCAGCCCATGCATTCAAGTAGTCCTCAACATTTGTTCGACTGATTGCCCATCTCATCGTCCGGGGAAGGGGAAGGTGTACTCCGGATCAAAATGGAGATGAAAAATTGCCAAATATTTTTCGATGGTTGAACATTTATTTGAAAGGTTGATTCATGAATATTTTGTATAGAAAACCACTCTGTTCAATCCACTTTCTGCTGATTATTCGATTTCCAAACCAACATTGCTCGGTAGCATACGCCATCGCCGGTTATCCTTCTTTCTTCGGCTCTTTCTTCATTCAATCATACGGCGGCCGATGATACCCCCAGACCAACATCCGCACCAAACTGTCACTTGTTTTGGATGCATTGGCTTCTCTTGTACGACGTGTTAATCGACAATTGCTAAAAACGACAATTCTGCTTCTTAACATGGCCACCGAGGTGGAAATGTGCCTCAATTAAATTAGCTTTTCAAATATCGTACCGTGTGAGTTGAAGACCTATCACTAAGTCTTTAATATTTCCCAATTATCTGCATCCAAAATTGTATTTTATACATAAATCTCATGAATGAACCTTTCGAATAAATGTTCAACAATCGAAGACTGTTGGGCTGTTTTTGTTTTATAACCATCTGAAAAAAGAGAATGCCCACCGGCCCACCGTTTAGTAAGTCAGCAAGGACTGAATAAAGTAGATAAATAAGTAAACCACCATCACCAAAGGCTAAATCTAACTTCTTCTTCTTATCCGGCTACAACCGTCGAGCGGCCTGCATCAGAGATAATGCTACTCTCTGTTGCTTTATGTAACGTTGTCTTTTTATTAACGGGATTTTTGCCCCTATCATGCCGTTTTAGAGAATCGAACCCATGGCCAGTTGTGTGACCAAATCTAACATTTAACACTATTTGAGTGTCTTTGCTCACTCACAGAAACATTTATTTGGCATCCTTAAGTAGTGAAATTGGGACCTCTTAATGGAGCAGTTCATTTAATTTACCAACATTCAAGTATGAGGAAATTTAATTAAGGTTTATCAGTGTTACTTCCATCCAACAAAGTTCAGGAAATTTTTGCGTACCATTTTTGTATTAAGTAAATTTTGAAGAGAACAAAAGATAATTCTCAGCAAGATTTCATACGATAAGTGTTAAGACGTTCACCATGCGGTTGACTCAGCGTTTGAGTTAAATTACCAAACGTTGTCATCACGAGAGAGAGAGAGAGAGAGAGAGAGAGAGAGAGAGAGAGAGAGAGAGAGAGAGAGAGAGAGAGAGAGAGACAACGGGAGAGTTACAGAGAACCCAAAGTGTTAAGTTACATGCACCACCACACAGCAGTAACGGCCGCAGTGGTTAAACCCGGCCCAAAAAGGCACAAATCTGCGGTTAATTCAAATTTTCCTGCACTTGCCACATCAAAGGCGTTGCGAACGGGGACGGCGACAGCAGCAGGCAGCGTGGTAAATGCAGCCGAACAAATTGGCATCGTGTCGAGGTGTGTGTGTGTGTGTGTGAACTAGGATTACACCGCGGCTCGCTGGAATGAATATTCAAATTTGTTTACGGTTGAAGCTGCTTGAGAAGCAAACATTAGCTCTCTGTCGAGCACTCGAGCAGTTCCAAAATCACACACCATTTACAAGTGAATTTCGTTCAATTAGCCACACCACTCGGTTGGGGACCACTCGTTCCCAGGGGCTCAGACCGAACCACGCATCCGAGACCACACTGCCACCGATTAGTTCCGTCGAACGGGCTGCAGCCCGTTCGAGAGAGCACCCATTTCGAGGCGCAACGATTTCGATGCGTTTCAGCACGTCAAACTAGATTAAATTAGCATCGTCGATGTCGATGTACGTCGCTTCGCACCCCGTTGCCAATGGAGTCCGTCCTCCACTCGGTAATAACCTCAATACACTACCACGAGGAGGCTTTTGTCTTCTGGAATCAAAAAACTTGCTACAAGGTCCGGACGGCTTGGGCCAGCCATTCCACCCTGGGGCGCCCACGATTAACCGAAGCCCTAAGTGTGTCCAAAGCTTGTCGAAACTAACCGCACCCCACGCACAATTGTAGCCGAATGGTCCCAAAACTCACCGACACGGAGCAGGAGCGCTAAAGCGGTCGCGGGTTTGCCCCTATCGTGATTTAAATAATTATAATCACCTACAATTATTAGCTTAATTTTCAACAATTGTCAAAACACGCGATCGCGTAGTTTAGCGTACGTTTTAGCGTACAATTTAGTTTGTTTGATTTTGGGATCGCCGGTCACCAAGGGGCCACCTTCGTGTTAGGCTCCCCCCCCCCCCCCCGGGCCCCTTTCCTCGTGACCGCCCTCGTGAAAACACGGGAAATTCAAAGCGGAATGAGCGGAAGGAAACGGGCCGCGCCTAATCGGTGGGTCTATGTATGAAGCACAGCCGTGCTCCGGAATAGGCACACAATGGGGTGAGGGGCCGAACCGCACCGGGGCCGGGTAACGAATGGGTTCAACTTCTGCTTGTTTAGCGCTTCAGCCGCACTTTACATGCGATCCACGGCACGGCAATCGCGACCCTTGCGACCGCCACCCCGGGTCGAAGGACGCCTAGGCCGTGTGCCTTTCTTAGAAGGGTTTGCGGCGACGGCGGCGGCGGCGGGGTCGAGGGTCTCCAAGCGGTTCCCAAATGGACGAATTACTCGGACCTACTCGGGGAGGACCTTGAAAGCTCTCGCAGTCCAGCCCTCGTAATCGTAGGCCCCAGTGAATCCTTACGCCCTGCTGGATAGGGGAGGGGCAGGTGGAATCCGGTGTTCCGGAAACGGTGACCGGCACTCGAATTGGGCTGAAATTCTAATTCCAAGTCGCATTGATTTTGTGGAGGGCGTTTCGCTTTCAGTACGTACATCAGAAAAGTAACGTCGCCACCCTCGCGCACTCCCTCGGTTGGCCACGCGGTGGTGCTAATTTCCTCCATAATTACACCAGCATCGTTACGCACCGGCTCAGGGTGAGAGAATGCCGGTGGGGCCGGCACTGAAGGCGACGGCGGGTACCATAGCGTGACACTCCTGGGGCCTTGTTGTTTCGAGCGTTCCCGACGACGAGCTGTTCCCGTAGGTAGCGTGCGGAAAATTCAAATTTACATCAGTCATTAGGCCGGTCGGGTCGGGGACGATTTATGGTGGCGGCTGCGGGCTGCGACCACGCCTCGCGAGATTTGTGGCCACGATGGTCAGCGTGACGGTGCGTGCGACCGGTGCGGCTCGCAGGAATAATTTCTTTCGCTTGAAAAATCATTACAAATCATTTAGGGGTTCCCGGCAAACACTTCCGGTGTGCGCGCAAATGATCCGCGCCAAGTTTAGCACCAACCGTACCCCGTACCGGTACACGCCCAGACGCCCAGGCACTTTACGCATAGCGACCGTCGGGCATGCAAATGACGGAGGCGGTGGAATGATTCCATCCACTGGCGGCGAACCATTAGCGGTGGGTATCGAACAGATATGTAATTGGACATGTTTCTACGGGGCTCCATTGGGTACCACACCATATCGTAACGCG
This sequence comes from Anopheles cruzii, assembly GCF_943734635.1. Lineage (NCBI taxonomy): Eukaryota > Metazoa > Arthropoda > Insecta > Diptera > Culicidae > Anopheles > Anopheles cruzii. The sequence continues at coordinate 1,812,563 of NC_069143.1, forward strand.
CAAGGTATGATTCAATTGGTATTTTATTTATGTTACATTTGTAATGACTCGAGAGAATTTCGCACCGTACCCAAAATACGGTGGGATGGTGCGATATTCCTGGTTAATATATATTATATTTTTTTTACTCGCCAGAGCATCAATTCACTGGATACTGCGAATATGCTGCTGCACAGAAGACGAATGCTATCCATTGTAGTAGATACATGAGATAAATCTCACTGATAGTATACCTCTAAGTTCATTCCATCGTGGATTTCATCTGCCAACGGATTTAAAGACAGCAACAAAGTTAGCTACTGCCCGCGAAGATTTAAAAAGAAACGGACACGGGAAAAGAGTTCGCTCTGGCACCAAGCCACTTACAGTCAGCAAGCTTGATGTTGTCCTTGTAGATTGTGTTCACCATTTCATCGGCACGATTGTATCGGAGCGCGTTCCGGCCTGGGCGGCGATCAACTTTTTCAAATCACTGATTGTATCTTCGATTCACCCGCACCTGAAATGATTAATCGCACATAAGTACAGCCCGGCCACACAATCGGTTCTGGCATTGATATACCTTCTCGGGGTCATTATAGGTGATTTCCAACATTCCAACAACACATTCGCGCTCTGTTACGTTGCTGAAAAAATATATGGGAATATCAAGAATGTTTGGGTGAAATCTACAAACGCACCAATTTCGAACGCTAACCAACTGAACGGAACGATGAACCGTCAAGGTGACAGCTGAGCTGCAGCAAAATGGTGACGTTGCAAAGTGCAAGAAACACAACATAAACAGCAAGCGTGAATAAAAGCCACGGATTTCTCTTACGATAATTAACACCCCTACGAAAAGCACGTGAACGCTATTCTTTCCCCATCTGCCCAAGCACCATTGCTTTTACCTAGAGTATACCTTTATTTTCTCTTCCGATGGCTCCCTCTGCCCATGCCGAGAGAGGTTCGCGCCTGGGCTGCCAAGCGTTTTTGGCACGCTGTGCACACACCACGCGGCATTTGATTCTACATTTCTTCGACGGCGCACTCAATGTTGGCTCGTCGGTACCGATCGATTCAAATTGAACGATTTATTATTACTTATCGCAATTTATTTACAATCATAAACAATGGACTGGGCCGTGTTTGTTTCTCAAATCCATCCGCTAAATGAACTTAATTATATATGTATCATGGATGATGCCGGATGCAATGGCCCCGTTCCTTTACCTCGCGAAGGCCTTATCGCATGCCTAATCGGTTATCGGATGTTGAAGGTTTGTTGTGTTTTGTTTAGAGTTTTGTGCCGCCTGCCAGGCAACAAAGCACAACTGTGAAGCAACAGTTTCCATTTCCATTTGCCTTTACTGTAACAGTTTTTGCTCCTTTCATCTCAACAGTTCTGTTTGAGGAGTAATCAAATGTAATTGGCATTTCATCCATGTACCCTATTTGATACAGTGGAACAATTGATCTCGTTTCTTTTACTAGTAACAAATTTGTGGAACCGAAAAACCTGGTCCTCGTTCAAGTGTGATATTTTCTGGGCCTGGTTCCTGGTTCTTATTGAATGATTATTCCGTTTTATAAACCTGAATATACAGTTTAAATGTCCAACGAAATTTTCAATATCGAGACAGATGCACCATTGCTCTTGTCGTCACCAATCCAGGTTTGTGAATGCTTTTCCAAATAAGGCCATTCACCTTCTAATCCTCTACAAGCTCTTTTGGTTCTAGGAACCATCTTCAAACAGAAATACGACCCGGTCCGTTGTTCTAAGATTAAAAAAAAAACATCTTCAAACGCCCCTCAGGTTTTCTCCAGTCTCTGGCTATTTTTTCTGCTACATGCAAAACTTGCTTTCAGCAGCTGTGTTGCCATTCTCCTTTTCTAATTGTTTTACTAATACCGTAAATTCAGCTGTGTAAGACATGCGGTTACGTCTCGTATTGATTTTGGGTTGAAGTTAATCACAATTAAAAAAGTATAAAGGTAGCATTAACCAGCACTATGAGGGAAAACGGTTATTAAGCTTGAGAAAAACCCAACTTGCTTATCAGTCAACAAGTTTGACGAAGGCATATAAGTTAGTCTCGGTCAATCCGAGCCATGTTGGTTTGTTCATGTTAGGGGCAAGATAACACGTGGTTTTCTTCTTGATTGGTGGAGTACAAGAAATTTCGACTATCACTGTATAAGTCGCAGACGATTTTCAAGCTCCAAAACAGCGGATGGAAAGGGCAACAGCAGTGAATATGTAAGCTTGATGAAAAGTGGAAGTTCAACGACTAGAACAATAACAAAACGTCTAATTGGATTGGTCGTTTAAAGGGCTGCTAATTTTCCAACGCCCAATGCAATTTTCCACGCTGCGTTGGAAGCCGAAGTACTGTGAGATAGCATGAAGTTACTTGCAATTCCGTTATAGTAGTTACCTACAAAAGGAAAAAGAGAACGAAATTAACCGCACTTAATCTTTAAAAATTTTAACACAGTTATGGCCATGGAAAAATGTTGCCATAGGTCTCGTTGGAATCCGAAAGGTTGTGAGATTGCGTGAAGTTATGAGCAATTCCGTTACAGTAGGTACCTACAAAAGGAAAAAGAACACTAAATTAACCGCGCTTAATCTTTAAAGATTTTAACATAATTATTGCCATGGCAAAATGTTGATCATATTTGCCAGGAGTACAAAGCACTGTTCTATTTAGCTGCTAAAACTGGTAGAAAAAAATACCGATGATAATAAAAAAAAAATCGACAATTGGAGGACATGAATGAATCGAAGCGTGCCATTTTTGTTTACGGCTTCCACAAACTACTGTCAATCACAGTTTCGAATCACTTCGTGAGGTTTGAATCTCCTATAAAACCTCGTTCAGGGTCCTCGTTAGAATGCAAAGTGTTGTGAAACGGCACGAACTTATGTGCAACTCAATTATGATACTGCCGAAGAGTGCACTTGCCTAAAGAGGAATGAAAACCCATTTAAACACGCTTAAACTTAAGCCGTAGCGGTTGTACGTTTCTCTTTTCAGTTTTCCTTATTGCCGGCTGATTTATTAAACGAAAATAATGGATCGACGAATATGTTCGCTAGAGCTACAAATTCGATGTACTAGAGTTTTCAGTATCAATAGCAGGTTTCTGAGATGGACGTTATAGTGCCTTCCGTTGTCTTGCTGTTGCGCGCTCGTTTCGCGCGCATTAGATGCCAAAAAGACCTCACAATTCAGCGATAACTGGACGACGACCTAAGCACAACAAAGTAACACGTCTAGTCTTCGTTTCGAATCAACCAATCGAGAGTAAGTAGTTTCACAAAGAGCTTTCTGGGTGCACAGTTTCACAACGGCGAGGATTGACGGTGCCGAAATCACTGCTTGATTGCTGAACGCTTTCAACAAAGTACAGGGAATGTGCTGGATCAAGAGTGCTAACATTGGCGCTTTACAAGCTACATAGTTTGACGTGTGATCTGTGCGTATCGTTACCATTCAGGTGATGGAGCTGTTCGAATATCGTTCAAAAAATATCGGTACGGTTTGTTAAGTAAATTTTGCTACGAAAATAATCATGACAAATACAAACAATTAGGGCAAACAAACAAAACTAATCAGTGGCAGGATCTGATGCTCCTTATAGGCGTGTCTCGTCTTCGACGAATACGTTTTACCGTTCATAAATTTTGCTTCTTGCCATTTTGCTGCTTCGAGCCAAGCTTCGAGATGTATTCCGTTTCATTTCTTATTCTGTCTGCTTCGCATGAAGGTTTTGTTCTTTACTTTGCATCGTCATGCACCTGTTTTCTATTTATATTCTATTGGTTTCTAAACCGGTGCATTGTGGTCAGTCTTCCATTTTTTCCCACATCGTGATTGTTGGAGGTCTGTAGTTCGGGGTTGCTATGGCCCAGCACCTGTTTTTTGTAAATTCTCTGTTTTTTCTCTCTATCCGTGATCGATGGGCCGATGGGACGATGGCTTTAAAATAGTTAGTGTACTCCTTAATGAAAACATTCATCTGCTGCACGCTAAATGAACGCTAGTGCTGTGCGAAACAAATAGAAGTCCTGAAACGCGTTCGCTTGGTAGCATGCCATGGTTGGCAGCATTGTATGATGGGTGTTACGTGTTATTCAATTCATTAAAATTATATCCCTAGCTATCTACACACAGGCTTGATGTCAGTTTGAACTTGTTTTTTTTTCTTCAGTGAGAACGTACATTGTTCGAATGTCATTTTATTCAATATTTTTTTAAGGTATCTCTGTTCTAAGTCTGCAAAATAGATAAATTCTTCCATTGCACTGTGACATTTTTTTGGCTGTACATTTCGCTCTGACGTCGTGTGTAGGTTGCACAGTGCAGGCCAGCGCAGCCGGCTGTACTTGGTGAAGGGGGGGAGTGTGTACATCGAATTTCAAGCACAGTATTATGATGTAAGCCAAATCGTTGAGCTGGCGATCGCCTCCACCGGGTTCAGTAAGCCAGATTTTCAATACTCTGTCTACCACGTAATCCTGATCCTGTTTGGTTCTACCGACTTTCCCTTTACGCAACTACCTGGCGCTGAAAGGTTCGCTGCATTAGGAGGGCAGTACGCTCTGGTGGCCAGGCCCACCAGATTACCACTTTTTCTTATGCTCATCCATCGACACACCACCGGGGCCAAGAGACACAATCATCAGCAGCCCCCCGATCACGGATAGGGTCTGGAAGAAGTCGTACTTGAGAAAGTCGCGCAGCGGCTTGTACGCTGGTATGGTCCACCAGGCATTGTGGTAGAGGTTCAGCACCGTCAGCAGTGCCACTAGAATCAAGGCGGAAAGCTTGGTCTTATAGCCAATAGTAACCAGCACCATTAGGATCGAGCCAACGATGTCCTGCACGATCTGCAGAAAGCTGAGCTCGAATCGGATCAACGTGATGAACATAAATGCGAGCAGGACGCGCCCGGCAAGTTGCATGAAGTTTTTCGGTTTGTTTTCACCCAGTGACGGTACACCGGCGAACAGTGACCGCGCCTCGCCACGAGATTCTGCCAGTACGAGTAACAGCGCACCTATCAGGGCTAGGTTACGGAGCAGAAACTGAATGTCCCACAGCACGGAGTAGGCGACGGTTTGCAGCACGACGATGCCGAACAGCAGCCAGCAGGCGATGCTCACCTTTAGGCGGCCGAGCACCATCACGCAGCCACCGATCTGGCCGACGAGGTTGACCAGCACGAACATCGTGGCCAGAAATTTGCCACATCCCCAGTTCATGTCCATGTACTCACGCTGTTCGTTCCACTGCACCCACATGCGGATCCCATCCTCGAGGAATGTTGCTATCAGGCATAATCTGGCGACGTGCGGCAAGACGTGTTTCATTTTACGGATTACCTAATTGAGGAAGAACATTGTGTAACGAATTATTCTACCGAGGGCTGGGGTTTCGAGACGAAGATAAATTATTGTGTAGAAGCAGCACACGTGCCAAAAGCGTGCCTCTGGGGTCAAACGTGCAGTTTTTTTTATCAGAAATTCAACAACTTATGCGCTTAACCTCCAGCGTTCGTCAATGCAATGCGTGACGCCGATAAGATGTATACCTTCGCAAACGAGTGCAAGATATGGCCCGAAACATAAGCATCCCTTTGACACAGCTACGTAAGCACCGTTAGTGACGCTGTGATCGATGATCATAGCCCGGCTTAACACCATCGTGATAAAACTATCAAAGTTTCTCAACATTTAACATTGGTGTTATACAAACAATTATGGGCCTTCGCAGAATAGCGACGAAAAACGAAAGTAACATTTGTAATTAGTGCTCCTAATAGGCACACCAAGATATGCACTGGCAATGAAACTATGTTTTGATACACAAGAAACAAAAACAAAAAAATACAATTCCGCAATACCCAAACAGCGGAACCAGTTTCAGATTGTGTTGCTTTTTTATGTAACCGTCAGCCACGTCCCGCCAAGTCATTTGACAGAACGAGTGCGCAAACGAATGTTGTGGGTAGGCATTTTCAGGCATTCGTGACGATGACGTTGCCAAAACTCGAACGCCTTTGGATATAATGTGCTATTCTGGTAGGGAGAAGTCTCTTACCTGATCGGCCACGTCTTCTGTCTTTTCTAGGTACTGATTGGGTATGTTCATTGTGAAAATCGTTTGATGGTCGCGGTTTCTCTAGCCAAAGGTTGGGCTGCTTAACGCCTGCAGCTTTACTCGTCTGTTTGAATTCGAGCCGAATCTTCTGAAGCTCACGGGAGTGGGAAGAAACGCGAAAACGGCCCGCACGTCTGTCGGTCCTGACGTAGCACGATGTTCGGCTGTGCACGGGATGAAAGTACGCGTGTCGAGCATGAGTTTGAAAAAATGAACAAAACAAGAGAATATTACGATTTTAAGCCTTTTCCAGCCTTCACCATATGGAACCACGAAACCAATACGCACTTGTGCACCAGATCGGACATGCAGGATCACACTTACCCCGGCAGGATTTTGCTCTTGGAATGTTATTTGTCCGGCGCGGGCGTTGGTTTATAGCGGCACCGACCCGGGCATTGGCGACAGCGACACCGAAAAAAAAACCAAAAAAGCGGTGCTGCACTGGCGCTCGGATACAGGACCACGCTCGGTAGCAACGGAATAAAAATAAATGCCTAAACGACAGAAGCGAACTTTCTCTTTCCGTACGAATGAACGGACTTGCCCAGACAGACTAGACGGCAGAGCGGCCCGAAAGAGTGTTGATGTGTAATTACTGCAGTTCCTGCAGTATCTGACAACGGTTGCGTTGCTGTCATCTGTGACGTGCCTATTGGTTGGCGTTGCTATAGGAGCCGATTCACAGAATTCACAACTACTCGAAAAACAACTGCCAACTACGTTCTTGTACACCAAATTGCAGCATTTCAGGCGTATTCATACGTTGGTTGTCACATCTTCAAAACAAACTCGATAAACTCGAGCCGTGTGGGAAAGTGGTACGGCGTTTAATTGCGAGCTTTGGACGTAGCGAGCAGCTGCTTTGAAGTAAAAACACTCATATATATTTATATATATTTATTGCAATTATTCTAATATATTTATTGCAGTACACCTTAACTTTCGTGAACACGCAGGTCGGAGAACTATTTATAAAAACCCTTTCACTTTCGGCAGAACACTGTTGGTGGCTGGAGGTGTACTAGTGGACATTACCTAGAAGTGACCGCATATATTACTCGATCATTCGCAGGTTTGCATCCAAAATGCACATCGAAATGACGCACAGGTCTTTCATCTCGCACCAATCTTTTCCTTAAGAATGGCCACGTGTGTGCCAAGATACCTTGTTGAACTTAGGCGGGCCGTGGACATTAACATCGACCCTTAAAGGTCGCGGTGCACAGCTTTCATGTTGAATATACTAAGTTGCTCATTAAATTCGAAACCTCAATAACAAAAACACATTTTCATGGTTTGAAATACACATAATTGTTCAGTATGGCCTTTCTGAACATCAATGATGTTGAATCAAATGAACACTTGTTGGAAGGCGACTCTAATTTATAAATTTCCATTTCTGCAGTAATAAACTGGAAGGGCTTCAAAATACGCTTCCGCAGCTGTTATGACATCATCATTTGACGAAAAACGCTTTTCACGCATGCATTTTTTAAGGTCTGGAAACAGATAGATATCGCTAGGGGCCAAAGCTGGTCAATAGGGTGGATACTCCAATAATTCGAACTTTGGTTCATAGATTTTTGCCACTTTCAAAGTGCTCTTCTACCAGGGTGCGTTGCCCTCATGAAAGGGGTTTTTTTCTTCTGCAAACCGAGTCTATTTTCACGAATTTTCGCTTTCAGTTGCTCTAAAATGTTGCAAAAATAATCAAAATATATTGTTTTATCAATTTGCAAGTAATCCGTTAACAAAATTCCATTCGCATCGCACAAAACAATGATGGTCACATCTTTTTGGACAACTTCTGGACGAACTCGTTTCGGAACCGAAGAAAAAAGTTCACACAACTCCTTAGCCTCTTGTTTTGATTCAGGATCATGGTGATAGACCCACGTCTCATCCATAGTGTTGATTCAATGCACAAAATCCACTTTGCATTCGTTGCATTCGAATGCGTTTTTGTTCAATCTTTAGCAAATGCGGTACCCATTTTGCACACAGCTTTCTGGAACCCAATACTTCAGTCAAAATATTGGTTACACTGCTCAATGAGATGCCTAGGCCTTGTACTAAATCTCTTTCAGTGATTCGACGATTTTCCAATACGACATCCTGTACTTCCATGTACATTCTAACCTTCCCAAGAATCGGAGGAGAACCTTCATAGGACTGGATATGTTTTACGTCGTTGCTCTCCTAATGCATTATCCTTGTCCAGCGCAGCGACACAACGTTCTTTCTATCGAAATATAGCCATCCTTCATAGTTTTGTGAACAAAATGAAACTCGGCCCGGCCCGGCCCGGTTAAGATCAAAAGAAAATCTAAACAATTAAGAAAATTCACTCAACGGATTGGAGGCAGAACCCCGAATTTCTTTCACGGAAACAGAAAGAAACCGCCAGAAACCGTTTGAATATTTTTCAATAAATATAACATTTATTACAACAAGAATTAAGAAGTTGTTTTTGTTTCCACATAATTTAATATACTGTTTTGCGTCTATTCTTCTGGACATTTTAGGTTCTTCTGCACCTCGCATTGTTGCGCTGAACACGTGAGTGTTCCTGTGTGTTTACGTGCTTGTGTGTATGTGTATGTGTTTGTGTGTGTTGTGTTTGCTTTACGTGTGGTTTCTGGGCTATTGCGCGCGGGCTGGGCGCGGGTTTGCTTTCATAATGCGCGATGCGCGCAACACACACACACACCCAAATTTGCCAATTTACGTCGCTTTTTTGTTTCCGCAAATCCTGATTTTTTCCGGGATGCTTGCGTAGTTGCATCTTTCGAACTATTGCTCCTTCATACTATATGCGGTCGCACACCCTCCCATCACCACGTGTCATCATGTTCATGCCTCTCATGCCGCGGAACACGCTTCCTATATTGCATTTAGTACAAAACCAATTTAGCCCATCGTGCGCCAATACATGGTAGTGTTTCGGTCTGATGACGTGAATGACGTACTGTTTTGTGGTTGTTGGCCGTGCTCTGTGTGCGGTCAACAATCATTCTCGCTGCACTAAATTCTGATGCCACCCGGAAAAAGCCCGACGATACGCTGCGCACTTCCAGTGCGCATTCCCTCCACCAAATAGGGTTCCGGTTTCCGGCCGTAGCGAAAGAATGTTTTTGTTGTTGTTTTGTTGTTGCTGTTGTTGTGCCTTGTTTTCCATTATTTTTGTATTTAATTTTGTTTGACGAAGAGAAAATTTTGTCACACACGTTACTGCCGGGAGAGAAGAGGGTTATTCGAATCAATCCAGATTGCGCGCTTGGCTGGCGACCGGCCTTACCGGGTTTCGTGCCGGTTTCAGCCCTATAGCTTTTGACGTTGAATTGGGGATTCTTCGTTTAGTTTCTAATTTATTTGATAGTTACGTGTTTTTTTTTCATCAAAGTGCTTAATTTATCAAGGATGTAATTTAGTTGGCCTATGACTAGAAGAAATGTGTGTTGCTTTTTCTTATCAGGTGAAGCCGCGTTTTTTTCCGTGTGTCCAATTAGCCTGCTTTGATTTGCCGCATTGGTTTTCGTTTTTTCGTTTTTTTTTTTGCTGGGATAACGAGAACTCAAACCGTTAACTCCTGTAACCGATTGCTGCGTAAACTGCGCCTGGCGCTTGATCCTGGTTGCTGGCTGTGTGGTTCGTTGATTGCTGTTCGTTGTGATTGCTGTCTATGTGGGTACTGGGTATGCTGCTGCTGCTGCTGCTGCTGCTGAAAGAAGTTTTGGTTCGCTATCTGTGGTTTCGTTTCGATGCTCGGGTTTTGTTCTGTTCTGTTTTGTATCTGCGTGTGTTTGCTGCTTACCGTTCCCGGTGGCAGGAAGAGTACATCTTTTATTTCCTATCTGGTTTTTTGGTTGTAAAAATGTTTCGTATCAAAAAATATGTTTGTGTTACTCGTGTTCTGCTCGGTATTTCGTTATTAGTTCGGTTCGGTGCCGATCGGAATTGGAGTGTGCACGCAAACCGATAGTTTGTCGGTTCGATTGCTGCTGCTGTCGGTATGCCGTAGCCAATGTGAGTACGAATACGTATATACGTAGCTATTATCCTAGTTAGTTCTTCTCAACCTTACATCACTGGTGAGGGATGCCCGTAAAAAGGAAGGCATTGTAACCGAGGCGAAAACGAAGACGAGCACTACCCATGGCAGCGCCGCGGCAGTTTGCCCGTGTTTCCCCTCCACCTTCGGCCGTTTTTGGTTTTCTTTAAAGCCGACGGTTAGAGTGCAGTGATAACCTATGCGACAGTGTGAACGATTAAACAACGGATTCAAACCAAGGATCAGTGCGTGTGACTCGCACACTGATGAGCTTTTCCTTCTCCTCCAAACTGCGGTAACGGTTAAAATCGATAACGGTTTCAAACAAGATACGGTAAGAACGCGCCACTATCACATGGACTTTGGTTGCTTCACCAACCAACCGCGTATGTGTGTGTAAATGTGTGTGTGAGTATGTGTGTGTGTGTGTACTCTATTTGCAGTACACTGTTGATTTCTAGTAGATGATAGGATCACCGTCTCCCAAAGGTTCTCCCATGCTTCCGTTTCGCGGCATTCGGCTAAATACTTGTATGTCGATGTGTTTATGGCGTTTGTAAAATGGTTTTATTGCTGTTCGTTGCTCCGCTTTCATCTGGCATCTGGTTCGGATTGACTTGTTATCTAATGCTGCGCTGCTTCTGACCCCCACCCCACCCTCTCTCTTTGTCTCTCTCTTTCTCTCTCTCTCTCTACACGTCTTTCTCTACTTCTCGATCGCCGGACATTAGGTGGCTACGAGGTGTATTGCTGTAGCCCTCTGCCAACGACGAAACCCACTCTTCGTGTGTGTGATCGAACCCTACTCCCTACCTCCTGTGCGTGATGTGATTGCAAAAATATTACCTTTTAACGATTAAATAGTAATTTCGAAAAATAATCTCAGTCTGCTCGCGTTTTCGGCCCACACACAGACCGGTGCCTATCATTCGAGAGACAAAGAGTGAGGGAGAGAGAGAGGGGTGGGGAGGGTAGAGAGGAAGAGAGAGAAGTAGAGAGAAAGAGATAAAGAGCGAGTGAGCGAAAGAAATAGAGAGAGAGAAAGAGACAGCGGCTTCTTGGCTTTCTCGTTTTCTCTTTCTCAAAAATGCCAAGCATTTGCCCCTTTTCTCTTTTTCTTTTTCTCTCTCCCTCGTTTTCTTTCTCTCTATCTCTCTGTCTCTCTGTTTCTCTTCTTCTCTTCTCGGCCCGATTTGTTGTGTTGCAGAACCTTTTTTACGTTTGCTTTAAGTTTATTTAGCTTCCACCTGGGTTTGCTAGTGCCTCTTTCTCAGTAATAACATTTCAGACTTTTCTGTTTTCTGTGGTTTGTTTTTTTCTTTCCCGTTTTACTTCAATAGATTTTAATCGATTTTCACTTTCTCTATAAATTGGACACCGAAAGCTTCTCTTTACTAGAATTAGTTGTTTTTTCCCTACTTCTCTTGTGTGTGTATGTGTGTGTTTGTCGTGTATGTTCCTCTGAAGGGATGAATCCTTTAGGCTAATGTGGTAGCATTTTGTGCAAATGACCTGTGGGGCTGAGACTCTTGTTAGGAACATTATATTCTACTGTGTCCGTGTTGATGCGTGTCTGTCTATGTGTGATGCGTGCGTGTAGTTTTCAATTTGCTGTTTTTGTGCAAAAATTACCTAAAATTTTGTCACTTCCCCTTTTCGATGTCTCTTACATGGTCGTTTTTTGTCTTGCCTTTCGCTTAGCGATGTTTTGACGTGCGTGCATCAAGGATGAGTGCGTGTGTGTGTGTATGTGTGTGGATTAGTTAGTGTTAGTTTTTGGTTCGTTTCTGAAGCATGATAACAAATGTGCATTGTTTTTTTTGTTACGAAATATTTAATCCCTTCCGCTTAACGCTAAAATTTACCACAGCGCACAGTACGCCACACGCTATAAATACCTGCGGTACCGTGCGTTTCGTCAAACCATGTTTCAGTGCTCCGAGGCCTCCGAGGCCTCTTCAAAGGTGGCCTGCTATATTTGATTGAGTTGTCTGTTTTCTCTTTCTATTAACCTATACCTTTTTCTGCTGCTACTGCGCTTTCTGTCTGTCGCACACCATGTGACACCATCTTTTGCATGTACTATCGTTTTAAAATTGGAAATGGATTTGAAATAGATGTACAACACACATTATAATTGAATCGAAATACTTTTTATGGGCGGAGAATATAAAACGTTTGTTACCATTATTTACCGTTCTGATACCTCGCTTTACGTTTACTCCACGGTATCTGGTTTTGTCCACTTCTGTTCAGTTTTGTGTTGTCGTTGGTATTCTGTTGCGGATTAACCACGAACGCATACATTTCCTACTCAACTTATTTCTTTTGTCAATTTACATCTTTCGTTTTTCCTGTTTTTGTATTTTATTTTTACTGTGTTTTCGTTTTTATTGTTTGCTTTTGTTCAACATCATCGCTTTGTGTGTATGTGAGGGATTGTGTTTGTGTGTGGGGGGGCTACTGGTTGCTTAGTCGCCTCTGAGTGTGCCCGTGTGCTCAGTTCACACGGCACCGTTTTTATTTGAAACCATTTCGAGCCAAGGTTCATCGCTCAACGGCAGGTTGAGTGCCCGTGTCCTTAATCCGTTAGGGTGAAGTGCTCGTTTTGCTTGATGCGCGACTTTATGCCGTTTGAAACGGAAACCTAGGTACAGGCATTAGAACGCTTTGTTTGTCTAGTATTTGACGACCAAAGGCCAAACCTTCAAGCCTAACTTGTATCTGTTGGTGTGTGTGTGTGTCGGTGTGGTTGTGTGTTTCGTCCACTTGAACGGTGATGGCATGCTTGCCCTTTTTTCGTTTGCACAAGCAACGCTCCTTCAGTGGTTGCCAGATTCAGCCGTTTGCTTTGGTTTGTGCTGTCTTCTTTTTTATATTGGGTAGAATAGTTTGTATGAGTACTACAGGTTTGTTTTTTTTTGCTTTATCACAATCATTCCTTCCGCACTCTGTCTCACCTCTCACTTGCAGCGTGCTGTGTGTTTGCACCTAGCAAACCTTTAATACATGCATTTGTTTTCTACTTCCATTTTGCTTCATTAAATATGTTATTACTACTGATCATTATTGCTCTCTAAAATACACTGACATATGAATAGTAAAATTACTTTATTTTGTGTTTAGAGCGCATGTGGGGTGTGCGCGGGGGTGGGCGCGTGTGTGTGTGCGTTCCATGTTACCCTGTTCCCAGTTTTAGGGACAGAAAAGGGTACAAGGTAAAACAGAACAAATAAAAACATGGTTTGCGTTTCATTGCACGCCACCGGTTCTCGGTTTGGCCAGCAGCCCAGGTTTTTACCAAGCCTTGAATTGTCCGTGCACTAAAAGTGTACTAAAATGTATTAAAATGTACTGAAAGGGTAATATAATTGTCCTAAAACTTTCTGCCAGCAGCGTGGACTATAAAAACAGCAGCTACTCAGCTGTGCTGGCGCTGCTGTATGGCAACAGACGTAAGACGTATATGAACTTCCGCGGGAACTAATATTATATGCGGCTCCCCCAGTACGGAGAGTCATTGTCTATGAGCACTGGAGCACCACCCGGTGCACCCCGGTTTTGAGTTCCCCTTGACTTTCATGACTTTTATCACAAGCGTGAAGACGAATTTAGAGATAAGGACTGTCACAACATCGAATTAGTTCACTTTTAATTTTTTTATTTTTTTGCTTTTGTGTGGGTTTTTGCTTGTTGGCCATTGATTTTGTTATCGATTGCCATCTGGGCGTGTTACTAACTGTACATTCTGCTCAAATCTCGAACTGTTTTTATCACAGTCCCGTTTCCTATGTAGGGGTTTTCCGCAAAGCATACCCACGATCAAACCCCGACGAGCCTCATCTACGGTGGCTAGCGAAACAAAGTTCAATTCAACAAATCAAGAAGTGTTGTATGAAATGCGCTTTTAGGGATCGTTTACATATGCATAAAATTTTAACCCGCACATGTTTGGAAAAACCAAAATTTCTCCGAGGCGAAACAAAGCTTTTTTCTATGAAATGTATGTCGTTGCGCTTAGTCAATAGTGCCAAATAAAGAGGCTTAGTCATGCGATCCTTTTGGCGCATAACAAAACCAAAACCATATTGTGAGGTGTTCATGACTACTTATGTCGTAAGGTAAGATAAACAAGTCTGTCGAATATTTTCACAATATTACTGTTACTTTTACCATCAAAACTCATATTCGTGATCATTTGACGATCCTCAGCGGTTGGCTTGAAATATGTGCAGGTTTTCGCCGTCTTACAAGCTGACAACCAACATCATGTCTTGTGAAACCGTCTTCGCACGTTTCTCACAAATAATTTCGCATTTTACAATATCGAAACAGGCGGAAAATCAAGTAGTTATTACTCTCAAATAACTGTTTCCTGTTCGTGGCTCGTCCGAAGATCGTCCATCGTTCACTGTACCGATTAATCGGTTTCTACGCGAAAGACGACAGTTTGAACCCACTATGCATTAACTGGAGTTTCAAACTGTACGTTGGTGCCTAATATGGCCTCTACTCATTGTAACAATAAATAAATAAATAAATAAATAAATAAGTAAACAAATAAATGAATGATTAAATAGATAAATAAATAAATAAATAATAACTATATCTACTCCAGTTGCTGGAAGTACGAATATGATGAAGGACGATCGATGCCGAGACGATAAACTTTGTTCCGCTAGCGCCCATACAATGGCCCGGAGGATATGAATCGTGCCTAATGAAACCGAACAACAACGAAACAGAAGGATTGTAATACAAAATATGAGGTCGGAAAACGTGCGTCTTCATCCTCGCCAAGGTTTGTGAGGTATGGGTATCACCATATCGCACGTGGCATGGTGGTGGCGGTCTCTCGGCCACTAGCGCCCCTATATATATAGAGCAAAGAATGTGTGTTTTTCCCCTCGTTCCGTTCCGTGCGTAGCCAAGCAGCGTTTCCGCAGCAGCAAACAGGAGAGAAAATTGAAAAATTGATTTAACTACCAAGTCTATTTCTCCTCCATAAAATGTACAGATTTTAGTTGTTTTTTTTTGTTGTTGTTATGGCTTGATCTCTCTACAAAGTGCGTGCCAAACCGTAGGGGATTAAGCTGGCTTACAACGTATCCAGTTCTCGGGACGATCGCCCGCTAATTAGGGAGTGTCCTGCTGACTGTACCTTACCGTACTGTCCATTGTGTGCATCGGAAAGTCATACAACGGACTGGCTGTAGTTGTGGTTGAACGTCGGTCAGTAAGTCAAGGAGTGATACTGTGATAAACCCAGTAAACAAGAGGTTAACTGCTATCACGTAGTTCAGATGTACGTGCGTTTGTTTGTGCTTAGCACTTAGCACGGAGGTGGCGATCAGCAGCCTCTCGGCAGACTCGGGCCTGCCGGGCGTGGGTGTTTCTGTTGTAGGCGCTATTTTGGTTTTCGAAGTACAGCTACTCAGTAGGTTAAGTTCGTTCGGAAGTCCAAGTTGCAGTTGGCGGGGGTTTTGAATAGCAGTAGTAACAGTAGTAGTAGTAGTAGTAGTAGTACCAGAAGCCCTCCGTGGCCTTGACCTCTCGGGCAAGTGATTCTGCGAGTTATTTGGTGGGTTCGGTAGATGGATTTCGCAATCCAAGCCCTCTGCATCCTTCGGAAATCGGGGGCCGAATCACGGATGGCTTGATTCCCGTTTTCTATGGTTTTGAATGAGAGTGTGTCTGTTCTGTTTCTGGCCAGATACACAACAATAATTGCTAGATCGTTCCCCGTTTTTCTCTCCAGCTCCCCCTCTTTTGGTTCTGCCACTGGCCCCAGCCTCTCACCAGCCCCAGTCATCCGTTCACACTCACTAAAATCTATATGTTCATCAATAAACCTCAGTCTTCGTTCGTTGTTGTGTAGTAGTTCTATGGCGTCGGAAAAAGAATTCCATCTATTTTTATAGGAAAAATATTGTTTGGTGGCAGTTAAAACTTGAACGGAGTAATGTCTGACTCCATTTCTCCCTATCACTCTGTCTCTCTCTCTTTCTGTATCCCTCGGTTTTGCTCACTCTCACTCTTTCTGTCTCTCTCTCTCTCTCTGTTTATCTCTCTACTACGTCTCTTTCTCTGCCTCACTCTCTGGTATCCCAACAATCACTCAAATTGACAGTTACAGTGTTAACGGATGCTGCTCGCCCCGAGCGTCGGTAACAAAACAAAACCCAGTAACAATGGCGGGGCTCCTTTGGTGCCTTGGAATGCCTGGACGCACTCGAGATTGGACTCCCAGCAGTGCTCCCTACCGTGCCGGGTGCCGTCAACCAAGAAGACGTAAATCACTACACCTACCAACCAGAGTATACCTAAACCCGCTCGCTTTGTGTTATCTAGCCTATTCTTGTTAGTCTAACCTTCCAATGGACTAAAAGTGTGTTACCTTCATTGCAAACACACACACACACTCTCTCTCTCCCTCTCTTTCGATATCCTTTCGTTTGCTCTATGATTTACGGACACACGCGCTTAGAATAGTAGTTATTAGTATGTTTGGTAACCTTGGTACGGTTTGTACCGTCATTTAAGTTTTCTCCTTTTTGGGCGAACACACACACACATCAACTAACTGAATGCACTGGTGTGCATCTCCGCACGGTCAGCGGTATAGCTATATAATTGTTGCACGCAGCACGAAGTACAGTACCTCTTGGTTGTTTCTTACCTAGCTTAACCTAGACCTTCCGGAGGATAGCGCCCCCGAAAGCTTTCTTGGGTGCCGAGCTCACATTACACGTCACCCCAATGAATCAATTGGTTCCGCATTGCAGCGTAATCTAGCCTTACCACTATACAAAACAGCTCGCCGCTGGCAACTGCCGACTACCAATGCCCACAATAACTCCACGTTTAGTCACACTTAAATATTGCTTCAGTTGTTCTGCGTTTTGTGTTTGTGTTTATCTGAGTTTCCGGGATTTCCGGGACTATCGGAAGCATCAGTGCTACAGTTAAATATCTCCTCCGTAGTGTTTCACGCGTCACGGCTGTCGAACTCCTAGTGGTCTTTCTCTCTCTCTCTGGGCTCCTCTTTCCTAGCCGTGTTCAGTCGCTACATCGCTTCACACGTAAATAGTGGTCTGGGGGGAGGTATCAAAGTGAGCAGCAGCGTCGGCTGCGGGCCTGCCAGCTTGCTGCAGTGTAGTGTAAACAACTCTGGCTCACTCTGCCGCTCTGGCGAAATAAAAGAGGACGAAACACAGTAAAACCAACCGTCTAGCTGAATCCACCAACCAGCCAAAGGGTTGCCAAGGTGGGCCGTAGAGCGTACTCTCAGCGAACCTGGTTCAGGCAGCCATCCTCCGCCAGGTATTGGCGTGTGGAAATAATAACCCCGCTATGTTACCATTCGAATCAAAAGAAGAAACCATTGCTTCGTCGAGACCTTCGTCTAACACACTACTGCTACACCGTAAGATCTGCCGGATCTGCCTTCGTTTACCAAAATTTGTACAACATGTTCCAAGAAATACCCATCGGCACACCAATGCCAACCAATGCTAGCTCACGCTATCTACCTAATCTTAGCCACCCATGCTGACTGCTCACTGCTGACCACTGTGCTAGGATCCTTGGCTGCCCCTGACGACCGGAACCCAAGACTGCGCCGAACCCTAGACTGTCGCGTGACTTCTTCGTAACAAATCCCAAACCCAAAGCAAACCCTGTAGAATCTCTCGGTGGGACCATTCCCGTGGCACGCCTGACAGTTCACAGACCTGACTGTAGACCTGGCGAGCCCAAAATTAGTTGTAAGTACCTGAGTAACCGAGAAGTTCGTACTCTCACACTATGTCCTCTATGGTCAGGGCACAGAACAGAAACTCAACAACACAACACCGGAACGGGATCTGCGACAGTAACTGTATTCTACGACGGCGGCGCTCTGGTAGTGGCGCGGTGTGTATGTTTACTATTACCTGAATCGTTAGTCTTTTCGGTAGGAACTTAATTGGAACCTCGGATCCGGGCGCGCCCGAGAGAGCGAGGGAGAGAGAAAGAGAAAGTGTGAGCATTTGATACGGGTAAGTCTAGTCTAGGATAGCGGCTTAGCGTTTCTCCGGTTCACGTCCAGTGGCCCAGTAACACGCGGTGTGCTAGTCGCCAACCAGCTTAGTCCGTCAAATAATAATGAACTACCATACACTCGATGTGCTGTCACTTTACGGAGCTTCTGTTTTGCTGTATAAACTTGGATACAGGCAGTGAATGCCATGCAGAGTTATGTAGGTGATAGTGCTTCGTTGTGTTTTGTCTGCTTGTCTGGTGCCAGACTGCCGCCCTAACTGTCGCCCGTTGGGCCCGTGCATTTCGTGCAGCCCCTTACTCGTTTGAGGAGGATTTATCTTAAACGTGTTGAAACCGATGGACGCGACACACACGGCAGCACCTCCGCAGGGCTGAATTATAGAGAAGGCAAAGGGTAGCAAAGGTGTACGTGAACACGGTGTCACTTTACTCTGCTATACACGGTTACTGGCGCTTTGCTGATGGTCAAACGAGGTGAAACAACCAATACGTAGACACTTAGGATAGGATTAGCTTCGTTATCGTTGGTATCTCGTTGGGCTACCAGCCCGGGGATTGGCGACCCGCAACTCCGGTTCTGTGTGATCGTCTGTTTCATACTATTCTGAGATTCTGAGGTACATTCCAATTTGGCACAGTGAAATTCGCCCTCCAACGCACCGCATTTCACTCACAAGAGTGCATTACACCTCCCTCCCACGGCTGTCGACACCTGTCTGACACTCTGACTCTCTCTCTTCCTCTCTTTCTCGTTGGAGCAAGTTGGATCAAAAGCAATACCTCTACGGCGCCATGTGGCCGTGGATTGGATGTTGGTTGCAAAATATAAAGATCTGTTCGAAGTTGATGTTGGGTACTTAAAAACGCTACCGAGCACCGAAGTGGTCGACACAACTCGACGGGGTCCTCGACGTCACTTGCCCTAGGTCCGCCGTATGCCGTGGCTACTCCAGACCCCAATGAACACCCCGACGGGAAGGTTGCCGTTGTGTTGCTTACGTTCTTAGTGTGGATTCTAACGCGAACCAAAGCGGCTACGACGACTCCTGACTACTATGTAATCCCGGGGTGCTGTGTGTTTGTGTGTGATTTGTGGTGATTGCTTAGCGGCGTGACCCGAGTGGTGCCTAATTGAAGTCCCCGTCCGTTTGCCCGGTGTGCTGCTATCCTATACCTATCACACCACCAACCCACCACCAGCTTCTTGCACCGGCTGCAGTCTCTTACTAACTATACCCTTTTGCTTGCTACTAACGTGCAAACGTGCGTCCCCTCTTAAAAACCTCGAGAGTCGGCATCAAAGTGTGTATCTTGTATAAATATGGAGTATAAAACCGTTTAACCAAAAACCTGATTTTTCCCTTTATTTTTGGCTGGCCGTTGCAGTAGTACCACACCTTCCCTATGTCACAGATTTGCTCCTTGCTCCTCGGCGCGTTGACTTAGTACTTTTATGTTTGGGATTTTCCTTGTGTGCGTGCATGTGTGTGTGTGTGTATGTGTTTGGTTTGGTTGCAGAGACGGTCTTTGACGATCTTTTCATCATTCTGCGCCGTTCATCATCATCTTTGGCGTTCCCGGTGTGAGTAGTCCATTGGTTCCATTCTTATCTCTATTGACCATTTCCTATCCCTTGCTTAATCTCTCTCTCTCTCTCTCTCTCTCTCTTTTTCTTTATCTCTCTTTCTTTCTAACTCTGTTTCTTCTCGCTTTGCCTTACGTTCACAATCGTTTCATTATTTCGTTTCCTCCTGCGTATTGCTGACACCACGCGTCCGTGCTACTGCTGCCCGTTGCTCTCTAGGTATTGTGTGTGTAAAACCACTATTGCCTCTCTGTATTGATGTATAAGTATAAATAGCTTAAATCTGTTGAATATATAGAAAATAATCACATTTAGTTGTTATCGTTCTTTGTTGTATGATTTTTAAATAGTAGTTTGCTTTTTTCTGTTCGACATCGACTCCTCAATTCTGCTGCTGCCTTCTGCAGCCCGAACCGAACGCGCTTCTCGGCTCCGGGGCCACCGGCCAAATACTACGGCTAGCGCCCCTTTTTTCCCCCGTGACACGTTTGCTGCAGGGCTGCATGTATATAAATCCTATAAAGCGCGCTCAGCCACTCAACACCTGGACCTGAAGGTGCGCTTGGTACGCGCGCGCTTGGTTTTCCCGTGTCCTCCCTGCCGACGGGTTCTTTAGCTGACCGGTAGGTGTAGTCTAACGCCCTGTACCAGGTGGGGTGTGCCGCCCTACCGACAACGTTCAAAACAAGGCAGACATAAGAAGTAGGTTGGTAACTTAGCTACTAGCGCGTACACGTTGAAGAAACCCTACACACCCCAAACAGCCCAGCACTAATGCTTCTAATGCTCTTCGCTCTCCGCCGCTCTCTCGTTCGCCCTTCGACCAGGAGCCCTCGTTCCAGCTTCCGCTCCTAGTGTACAATCACAGACGATTAATTGTGTATCGCTCGCATCGCTCGTCGCTCATCGCTCGTTCGCTCTTCCTCCATTAAGTTTGTTGTGTGAGGTGCCGCAAATCCGCAAAACCTAAAATATAGAACACAAAACCAGGTCGTTTGACAGGTGGGCGACCGTGCGCACTGAGGTAAAGCAGACTCCGACTGCCCTTTTGCACCACCGCTGTTGTGAAGAGCGCACCCAGTACTGGGTTGTAGCCGTCTCGTAGTAATAGTAGTAGTCGTAGTAGTAGCAGATGCTCACGGCGTTGTGCGTTGCTCGATATTGCTTGCGTTATGTTCGAGGATTGCGCTCTCTCTCTTTCTCTAGTTGGTTCGCCTTCACTTCCGGCAGAGCACGGCCGACAGACGGGACCGTCTGCGCCGGCGGCCCTCCTCTCACGGGCGCGGTGACATCTGGTGGACGTGCGTGGTCAGGTGCTTCGACAGGTAGTCGGCCCGGGCGAAGCACTTGCCGCACGCCTCGCAGTGGTACGGTCGCTCGCCGGTGTGGATGCGCAGGTGGCGCGTCAGGTCGGACTTGCCGCCGAAGGCGCGCCCACAGAACAGACAGACGAACGGCCGCTCGCCAGTGTGCTTGCGGACGTGCAGCTTCAGGTTCTCCTTCGAGCGCACGCACTTGCCACAGAATGGGCAGGCGAAGCGCCGGTCGCGCTGCTTCTCGGCCGCGTCCACGCGCAGAAAGTTCAGTATGGAGGCCTCCTGCGGGTCCAGCCCCAGCAGCCGGTGGTGCGGTATGGTTTCAGCGTTGATCAGACTGTTTAGCGTGTGGCTGAGTGACTCCTGCTGCTGCTGTTGCTGGTGATGGTGCTGTTGATGGTGCTGCTGTTGATGGTGCTGCTGTTGATGGTGCTGTGCGCTGCTGGACTCTGCCTCCATCGAGCGAACGCTCAGGCCTATGGAGTGCTGATGCTCGTGCGGATGAGGAGGAACGCGCTTCAGCTGCTCGCTGCTGTTGGTGGTGATGCTGGTCGGTGGACCCAGCAGTACCTCCGAGCAGTCGACGGCGGGCAGAGCCGATCCCGTGGTGCTTCCGCTTCCGCTTCCGCTGGCGTTGCTGGAGTATCCCTGACAGCCGACGGACGGCACCAGCTGGTGATTGACCATGGTGCTGGTAGTGGTGCTGTTGGTGCTGGTGCTGGTGCTGGTGGTGTTGGTGGGACTGTTGCTGTCGCTGCTGCTGTCACTGCCGCTACCTTCGCTGCTGCTGCTGCTGCTGCTGGTGATCTTGGGCTGGGTGTCGTCCACCGGTCCGGCGGTCGTCGTGACCGGTACCGAGTCCGACACCGTATCGTCCTGCTCCTCGCTAGCTCCCCGGCCACCACCCACCCTTGCGCCCTCGAGCAGACCGCGTAGATCGGCGACGGCGATGGCGGAACCGTCCGGAACCTCCGGGTTCGTGCTGGACACGGCCGGTTCACTGTCGGGCCCATGGCTGGGACGGGGACTGGACGCAAGCCCACAGCCACCGGGCACCGCCGGTCCGACCGTACCCTTCTTGCCGTGGAGCCGTTCGAGGGCGTGGTTGAGGCGATGCTTCTTGAACGACTTCAGATATCGGAACTGCATGCCGCATACGTCACACGTGAACAGCTTGTCCGCCGGCACCCGGCTCCGGCCGCCGGCCAACCCTGCCCCACCACCATCCACGCCGGCGCCGCCACCGAGCTCCGAGCGCTGGCCAGGCTTACCCGACAGCACGGTGCGGTAGCGGCAGCAGGCGTAGCGGCTCCGCTGCCCGCACAGCCCGCAGTGGTACGGCTTGTCGTCGTGGATCGTGAGGTGCGGGTGCTGCAGGGCCGAATGCTGCTCGAGTAGCCACGCGGAAGGGAAGTTCGCCATGCAGATGTGACACTTGGTGTTGTCCGGATCCGCCAGCAGCGTCGGCGTTGCCGGTGACGGTGCTGGGACCTTCTCGACGGCGGCGCCGGCGATCGCAGGAAACGACCGTGGCGAACCGTACTCAGTGGTCCCGCTAACCGAAGCCGCTGCCGTCAGGTTTGCGGGGGGCTTCTGTAGCAGCAGTTCCTCATCGGCCATCCGGCTCCGGAAGGCCTCCTTGGTGAGCCCGTCCCGGACGCGAATGATCGTCGCCGGAAGTCCCGTGGCAGTCGATGCCCGATTCACCGTCGGTCGGTGCTGGTGCTGGTGCTGGTGGTGGTGGTGGTGGTGCTGATGGTGGTTCAGCTCGAGCGAGTGGTCCTGCTTGCAGTCTTCCGCAGTCGACGGCAAACCGGCGGCAACACCACCGCCGGAACCGGAAGTCGCAGGGCCGTCGAGCAGCAGGCTCCGGTAGCGGAGGGCCTCCTCCGCCAGGGCCGACTGGTGCTGGAGCATCGCGAGCAGCCGCTGCGGGTCCGTTTCGAACAGTCCGAGTCCGAGGGGCGCGAACGGAAAGACGAACGGGATCGCACCGAGTGCGGCTCCACCCGGGAATCCGATGATGCCGGTCGACGGTGGGGCCGACTTCATGCCCGACCGCGGGTAGCCGCCCGTCGAGCCCAGCAGAAAGCTGCCCAGGTTCTGCCAAAGAAATGGCCAAAGAAAGTAAGAGAGAGAGAGAGAGAGAGATGAAAGAGAGAAAAAGAATGAGTTAAAAATTCGTTATAAAGGAGGTGGGGGGCACACACACATACACACACACACACAGGCTTGTCATCGGAAGAGGGAGACGAATATACATGGGCCTCCCCCCCAGCTGGCTGGGGGAGGGCCACAACGCGTCGGCAGAGGTCTATACAATATGTTTCAGTTTTCTGGTTTATTTTTCCGTTTTGTTTTATGTTTTGCTTCTTCTCTTTCTCTGTACCCTTATGCGGAGGGGGGGTTTGATCCTTTTTTTCTGGCGCGCCCACCGTTTTCTCTTCAACCCCCCTCCGCCGCCCAAAACGCATTTAGCGTTACTCCCGAACTTCACTTTCACTCCGCACTCCACTGTACTTACACAGTTGAACTTTCGATCTTTCGCTTTTACGCTCCTATCGCTGTCGCTCCTATTTCCACTCCTTTTTATGTGTTCCGTTTTTGTGTTCGTTTCAACACGCGGCACAGCGTTCCCTTCCACTGTTTTCTTGTTTATTTTTGCTACTTCGCTTACGACAGAGTTAACCCCTTTGGTTTGCGGATTCTTTGCGGGGGTTGCATTGCATATTATCAATGTGCATCATGTATTCTTTTTCTTCACTCTTCTTCTTTACTCTTCTTCTTCACTTTTCTTCTTCTTCGCACTTGTTTTACTTCTTCTTTTCTTCTTCTTCTTCTTCTTCTTTTTCTGCCGTTCTATTTTTAATATAATTAGTTAGCTTAACTTTTCTGTGTTTTCTGTTCTGTTCTGTTTCTCATGTGGTTTCTCAGAACGACGAAAGGGGGCGCACCCGGCTCCGGCAGAAACTCCGGCACGTCGGTCTCTCGTCTATCGTCCGCCGTTGCCTAATTGAAGTTGAATTGTGTCCTTCTCATCATTGTGGTGGGCACCAAAAACCTCGCTCGCCTACACCGGTTCCGCTAATCACTCACACGCTGGGATTGCGGCGCTGTCACCGTGCTCCTATCACGCGTACCGTCCCGTATTCCACCCTCCTGTAACTGTGTGTTCTGTTTTTTCCGCTTCTCTTTCCCCCACTTGCTCTCTCTCTTTTTGTATTTCTTTCTCTCTTACATTCTCTACGAGGTAGAGATTAAGAGGTGTCAGAGCTTGACAATCTCTGTCCTACAGAACCTTCGGCTGACACCTGCCCAATATCTCCTCTCTCTCGTTGCGTATCTGACGTATCGCTGTTGTGGTTGTTGCTGTTGTTGTTGTTGGGGTTGTTTGGAGCTTCCTTGTTTCTCGCTTTCATTCGCGCATTTCGTCCAACCACTTTGGTCGCTTTCCTGTTTGTTACATCTATGATATGCATTTTCAATTTGTTGCTGATTTTATCATTTTCCGTGTTTGGTTGCCGCATGTCCCCCCGCACCCAGCCCCCCTACCCCCCCACTCACTCCCTTTTGCACGTTGCGCTTTGGTGGCTTTCTTCTTTCATCGGTTTCCGGTTTTTTGTCCCATTCCCTCAATCAAATCAATCCGCGGTAGCCCGTTTATGGTTATGCGCGGGGTGGGGGGTGCGGCGAAATTCTCCCCTTCTCGTTCCCTTCCCCATCCCTTTTCCACTCGCTGTCCACCCGCTCGCCCGCCTGAACCGTTAGTGTGTGTGGCCACCGCCTTTCCCAATATACATACTTTTTGTATATATGACCATATGTTATGCTTCCTTGTCTTCTGCTGTATGTGTGTGTTTCTGTCCTTAAACAATGCTGTTTGTGCTGTATGTGTGTGTGTGTGTGTGGTGTTTCGGTGTTCGGTGCACTGCCGTCAGGATCGGTTTCGATCGTCTACGATGCGCCCCGGCCCGGTACACTTATGCTTGCCAATGTTGCGCTGCGCTCCCGCCGCGTCATCACATGGCGCATATGCTAGAACCTTTGTTACACCTTTGTTTCACCGTGTCCTGTGTGCCGATGTGTGACTGTTTCTGTTAATGCTTGTTAAATTCTTAATTTTATCATTTTAAAGCGTTGTTTTTATATCTTGTTTTGTCTCTACCATAATAATCGTGTGTAATTTCTTGTTCTTTTTTGTATGTGTTTTTCTTTTTGTTGGCCTAGCAATTGAAAGAGCGATCAATGAATGCTTTCTTTACAAATGTATGTATAATTCTGTCGAGTAGCGAGCGTTTTTTTTCTTCTTTCGGTTTGTCTGTTTGCGTTTGTGGCTCTATGCTGCTATTTTATGCTGCCGACGATCCCCCTAACGGAAGCCGAATTCGAAGTCGAAGGGACGGGGCAGAACGGCAGGCCGAGGTGACAAAGAAGGTGGAGGGGGGGAGGTGGCGGGGGTGTGTAGGTGGAGTTATTTTGGCTCAAATATTTATGAAAAAAAGTAATTTTCGAAAGACAACCGTTTCAACGTCATCCGCCTTCATCCTTGTGTCCTCGGTATACTGTCTATGATGTCTGTGATGTGTCTGTGTGTGTGTGTGTGTGTGTGTGTGTGTGTGTGTGTGTGTGTGTGTGTGTGTGTGTGTGTGTGTGTGTGTGTGTGTGTGTGTGTGTGTGTGTGTGTGTGTGTGTGTGTGTGTGTGTGGAATGTGTCTTACTAATGAATCTTCCCTACGCAACAACGGCACGGCAGACCACCGATTATTGTTTTGCATAGCGCGAAAGCTTATAACACAATTCCCAAACAAGGATGTGTTTGAACCCGAACCCGAACACAGTGAAGCGGTTACGGGTGAACAGTACAGCAAAGTACAGCCGGAATGTCGGATTCAATTTTATAGACCGACCCGTCACGTCCGCTCGCCGGGGCTCCTCCTGATCATACCACTCCGGATCACAATTGTCCCTGTCCCTGAAGTCGGTTCGTTCCAATAATCGGTGTGTGTGTGTGTGTGTGTGTGTGTGTGAAAGTGAAAAAGATGGCTCCGAGCAGAGGAAGGGTGGGGGCTGGTGATGGGGTGGCCCGGCCATGTGTTGGGGCCCGCTGTCTCGGCGCGGTCCTCTGTCTGTGGTTGTTGCGTTTGTTGCTAATCGTTTGCCACGTGTTTGCTGTGTGTTCACATACACACACGCGCATCCTTTGCTTTCCGTTTCTGTTTTGAGGTTTATTGTTGTTGCGGTATATTATCGCGGTACAGTTAGTATTTCTATTAAGTTGTTTCTCTCGTTTTGTTTGTATCGTTATTGTTATTATTGTTTGTGTTTACTTATCGTTTACTACCTATTTGACCCGTTCGCTGACCATCTGCCGCCACACGGAGGGGGTTGGGGGGTGGTTGAATGGGATGTTGTGGGGTGGGGTGGGGGGCGGTGGTGGCAGAGGAAACGTTGTAATTGTTTTGTCGGTATTTAATATGTTCCGGTTTGCGATCTCCGCGATGATTCTGATTCTTTCTTCATCTCGTTCATTCTTCGTTCACAATATAATCATAATAACATGTAAAAAAATCCCGTGGCTCCCTGAAGGCGTCCCCCGAAGGTGCTGCTGTTGTTGTATATAATTTGTAAACCCAATCCTAGTTATGGCTATCTGTATATTGATGTGGTTCTGTTCGGTTTGTATGGAGTACTGGGTCGGTTACCCGTTTGGATTTCTCCTACTGCTTCCGGTTCCGGTCCCGTGTACATGGTGCGCGGGTTGCGGCTGTGTGTGCCGCCGCGCTACCCGCTTTCTGCTCTGCCCGTTTGGTCGCTTACCCAACTAAACCCGATTCTATTGATTATTATTGTTGCCACAGTGTGTAAATAGACTATTTCAAAGTAAAGGCCCTTGGAACTGCTACACACAAGTACTCGCTTCTCTCTCTCTCTCTCTCCCTCTCTCTGTGTCGCTCTCCCACTATTTGGCTAGAGAGAGGGGGGTTGGGTTTGGTTTTTCCTATTTATCCATTTTTATCATCCCTTTCCTTAAACATAGCGCCGCCAATCTTTGCTGTCGCCATGGCTCACTTTTTCTCTCTCTCTCTCTCTCTCGCTCTCTTTCGGTCATGGACTCTATTTACAAAACAATATCCATTACTTAGTCGAGCGTCCGCTTTGATCGTTCTAGGCGCAGCCGCGTCTGGAAATCGGGAAGCTTCTTCTTAAGTGACCCAATTCTTCCTTCCCCGGGTTTTCATCCCGGGAAGAAAGCCAGAATATCAGCAGGAAAGCCCCCGCAACGACGCAAGACGGAAACGGAACGGGAAGTCGGCCTCGTAACGTGGGGAAAATGAGCAACGCAACGCGTAATACGGTAGGTGTCAAAAATCACTGCCGAGGTCCGAGACTCACTGGAGGACCTCCCACCAGCGGCAGCCGCCACCAGAGCAAGGTCACTTCACTTGATGCGTCCCCCGCCCCCTCTGCCAAACGGGGTTTTCGGGTGCCATCCGGCAGCCCAACCGACGACATCGAAATCGATGCGAAATAATACGAAACTGCTGGGTCCTTGAAAGGGCTTTCCACAGTTAGCGGGTAGCCAGAGGGGAGGAGCTGGTCGTGCTGCCGGTCCTCCCGGTTTGCCGGTATGCGAATATGTGTGCGAACCCTACGGTGCAATCCTCCCGTGGTAATTATGGTAATATTACTAGTTTCCCATCGTCCTAGTCCGAATTTTTTTTGTTTTGTTATTATATTGTAAGTGTTAATTTATGCTTCATTTGCACATATTGTTTACAAATACATGCATATTAATAAACACACACACGTATATACAAACTTACATGCTTATGTATATAAGCATAATATATATATATATATTATATAATATATATATATCTTCACCATTCATATAAATATGCATGTATGAGTGTGCATACACGGGTGCATGGATTTATCCGGGAACAGGCACTACAGTGTGTGTGTGTGTGTGTTTGTGTGTGTATCTGTGTGTGTGTTTAATTTGTTACACATTAATAATTTGCACATTTGCACTGTCACTCCTCTGCTGCTGCTGCTGCTGCTGCTACCTCTGCTGCTAGGTTGTTTGTTTGTTTTGTTTTCGCTAAGATTTTTGTCTTGGGCTTTCATACACCGAAGATATCATCACGGAGCGTGGTTGCCAATTTCACAACTCTCCTAGAATCTCTTAATGCAGGCCGCGGGTCGCGGGTTTGAGTAACAATAAACAGCACGACAGAATGAATAAACATTTATAAAACAACACAAAAACACGTTGCATAAAATGAAAAATTGTTTGCTCAATCGGCTCGGATCCGACGCTCGTTCGCGCCACGTTCCGATTTGTTGACATTGCTATTGCTATTGCATTTGGTTGTTACTCTGTTTGACTCGGTTTTACTCGGTAGTAGTGTATATGTATTATTGGTTGCATGAACTTTCGACAGGTTCACAGGTTTAAAGATGTTAAAGCTTGGCACTCAAATTATCGGTTGTTTCTGTTTGATGTCTTATTGTTGGCTGTTCTATGTAAGTGTTTCCGCGGTTGGTTCCTACTACTTCTCCAGTTGTGTTTACGCAACTTTGCGTGAGATCGGCAACACGGCAACAGCGTTCAGCAGCGGAACCTTCGACTGTTGTTGCGTACATTGTGTGTATAATAGCGCAGTCTCCAACGAGAGTACGCTCAAATCCTATTTCTAAATCAAATCATCTATGTTTCTGCGTTTCTGTGTCTGGATTAGGGTTTCTACCACGTGGTATCTTCTACACTCGTCAGCTGCTCGAAATGGTGCACACGTGATTGATAACCGGAGGGGGGCGGAGTGTTTGGCTGATTGGAAGAAGCTAACCCACGTGCAGAACTGATCAAAAAGGGGCGAGGGCAACGTAAAATATAAGCGCTTCACCTTCAACCACTGGCGAACCATAGGAGAAACTTAGAATCCTGGCTTAGCTTGCGCGGGAAACAAAGCGATAATGTGGAAAACAACCAAACAAACCGAACAATAGGAAAAAAAAGGGAAATGAAAAGAGTCCGTGTTTTGGGGGGGGAGACAGAACAAAATTACAAACCAATCGAAAGGACGAAAACCAACGAACGAAAAAAACAAACCAAAACGGCACAGTACAGAAGAAGGCGGCAAAAATTTACTCCAAGCACAAAAACCCACAATTTTATTTGTATTTCGTTTTGCCACTAATTTTTTTTTCTCTGTGTCGCTACTTGTTTGCTGTTCACTCTTACCTACGGTTTTCGGTGTGTCTCATATTCTATGAGAGGTATGAGAGAGATCGTCCTCGCCCTCGATCTCCAGAGTGCGCTTCCCATCGCTAGCGGGGAAGCGTTCTCAATATGCTAGTATATTTATTAATCGGTTTTCTCCGTCTTAAGCTAGTGCTGTGTTGTTTACTTCATAAGGATGTTTGTTTTGTCCCCTTACAAAAGCCATGCTATCGCGTTTGTATGTCCCCTCGCTCTCGTTTTGTTGTGTTACCGCTTTCCCTCGGATGTGTTCCGTACCGTTTCTTGTTTCTTGCTTGTTTGTGTGCTCTGCTCCACATGTGTTTGACGGTCTTAAAAAAAATTTGCTTTCTCTTAACAGGTTTTATATTAATATAAGTTCACATCTGCCTCATAGTTTTTTTCTTCCTAGTGATATTGTTTTGCGTTTCACTCGTTTGCCATCCGCCGGCCCACCGTCTCCACACAACTCTCTCTCTCTCTCTCTTTCTCTCTCACACACACACACACGCTCTCTTTATACACACTTGTATTGTTTCTTTTTTTGTGCTTTTCATGCCACGTACACATTTTTATAAAAGCTTTTGTTGTGTGTTATCCTTTTTATCGTTTTTTTTGTGTTTCATTTTATATAATCGCAACGCTATATCATTGTTTATGTTTTATCATTGGGTTCAACACAGCCCCATGATTCAATCAGGCTGCATGCTGCTGCAGTGCACGGGAACGTTGAATTCGCCTGTGTTCCCTTTTGCTCCTGTTTGCTTCAATTCATTTCGTAAACAAAAAGAAAACAGTACTGATAATCGTCGAGCAATAATGGTAATAATCGTATTAAAAGTAAGAAGAATATAACCAGTTCTATTGTATTATATATATCGCAACGGGCGTTGCCTATAGTTTTGTATATTTGAATATATGTTGTGAAACAGAAACCACGAACAATGCAGAGACGCTCTGCGTGTTATGTTTGCTACATGCTATAACGTTACCCCGTTTGTGTGTGTTTTTTTGTATTTTGCTTTTGCGACAGAACAGATAGGATCATCAATAGGATGTGTAAGTGGTGTAATATAGTGTTGTGGGATGCATCTCTCTCTACACCGAGGAAGGCAAAGGTGTATTCCGAGTGTATATCCGTGGTACGTGATGATGTGTTCATTCATGTCTCAGGAAGGTGGTGTACACATAAAACGGTGTGTGTCGGTGTGCGCGTCGTGAGTAAAAATGGGATGCATGAAGCAGCAGAAAAAAGAAGAATTCGCCCCCTCCCGCCCCCCGTTTGCTGATTTTACTCTTGCGTAGCCCTTTCTCCATCTCCCTCCATCTTCTCCCTTTCGCTCACTCCCTCCCGCTTGGCCCGATTTTTCACGGTTTCTTTTTGTACGTTGTTGTTACGACTGTCCGTATTCTTGTGTTACACACGGCTTTCGAGCTGATTACGTGGGAGCCTGATAGCCTGCCTGCCTGTTCGTCCTTTCTTAACGCTATAAAAAATTAGGTTTTGCTGCTAGGGCCCCCCATCTATAGACATCACACCTATTGCTTTGCTGTGTGTATAATATGTGTCTGTGTGTGTGTGTGTGTGTTTCGGAGTATTTCAATGGAGTGAGTGTGTTGTATTTGTTTCATTTGCCTATTGATACTGTATGGAAGAATTTGAGTTTACCCTGAGCTATTTTTGTTTTGTTAAACCTCTGTGTTTGTTTGGTTGCTGGTTATAGCTGTAGTTCCTTCGTGTCGCTTGTTTGCAGCCTGCCGCGACTCTATGTGTGGTTGTGTGTGTGAGGAGGAGTGCGCAGTCTTGTTTAGTGCGCAGCAGTCTCGTTTAGTGCGCCAGCCTTGCGGCGCACCATCATCTTCTGCGATTAGAGGAGTGTCGGTTTGTTTGAAGAGGGCACCACCGATCATCAGATCCTGGTGGTTTAATGTGTAAACTACGCACCAGCAGTTGTAGTAGTAGTAGCAGTAGTAGTAGTAGTAGTTAAAAAAGAAAGAGGAGCAGCATGTACGTGAGGCCTCGGTGTCCTTTAGACTTCTCAGATACTCTCGCGGAGTGTGTTCAATGTGTTCGTCCTTATTTGTTCGTCCTCGACCTCAGACAGGTTTTGGGTGCGTCGGGTGTGTCGGGTTGCATGGAATGCATGTAGATGTGCCGGGAAAAAAAAAGTTGTAACTTCTTCTTGCCGACCACAAATAGACGTATAACAATTGTAGCAGGGTGTGTGTAGCAGCGCTAAAGCAAGACCCCACCCGCCATCTAGTAGATTTACGTGCCGGATTGTGAGTGCTCCTGATTATCGGCCGTCTCTCTCTCTCTCTCTCTCTGTCTCTCGCTCTCTCACACACATTTTCTCTGTTCTATCTCTTTTAAGTCTAATCTCGTCCCTCTCTCTCTCGCATACTCGTGTCATCGGTTGCTCGCTAATGTGGCTTTTCCCAACAACACCAGGCAACGTGCGTTTTTTTATCCTAATCAATAACTTTTTTGTTTTGCTTGGTTTTTGTTTTTTTAATTTTTAATATCTCAGTTCCAAAAAGTTACAGCCAATTGTTTGTCTCCCTTCCGTTTAGATTTAGGTTTTGAGTTGCTTGTTTTGTTGTGGGTTTTTATGTTTTTGTTTTGCTTGGTGACGGTGGATCAATGTGCGCGCGTGTTTGGGTGAACGAATGTTTGGGGGTGGTGCAATGAATGGGGGTTGGCTGTGTGATTCGCTGCGAACGGTACTGGAAAGGCGGGAGTTTCGTTTACACACTCGCACGTTCTTCTGTCGGGCTGTTCGTCAGGCTTGTTGCTTTTTCTCTGTACATCGCTGTTTGCATCGTCCTTTTTTTGCGTCTATACCGAACCGTTAGAGGACCAACATCGGCACTACCATTACCGCCAACAGCCAATGTGTGCGTGTGCGCGTTTTGCTCTTAAACGCAATGTGTTGTTATTGAAATCACAGATTATTGATTACACCACCACATACTTCCTATCGCCTTCGCCAATGTCGCCTTTTGCTCGCTTTAGAGTAATTAATTCACACAAACACACACACACACAAACACACATAAGAGCTTGAAATGGTAATTCGTAACAGAAACGAAAGGGGTAGAACAGGTAACAAAAGGTAAATGGTAAGTCTTAGTGTAAGAGGCAACGAAAAATGGTTCATCTTCGACCATGGTCATGACATGACCAGCCTACCGGCATCTGGCGAGGCGTATACGCTGCATGACAGCATAAAGAAAGAAACCAAAGTTTAATTATTGTTTTCTTTGTCGTGTCGAATCACATCACACCGACATACTACATATGCTAGAGTGTGCCACCACACTGTTATCGATCAAATCTTCAACAAAAAATGATATCCTGTGTGTGTATGTCTGTCTGTGTGTGTGTGTGTGTTTGTGTTTTATTTGCTATGATATTTTTTCGTTACCTGCTACTCTTGTCGGAACATTTCCATCGTTTCCAACGTCGGAACTACTTTTTTCTAGTTAATGCTTAAGATGGGTGAGTAGGCTGGCTTGGTGTGTCTTATCGCGTCACACACACACACACACACACACACACACACAACACACAAGCGGTGAAAATTGTTGGTTCACTCATGTTCCGTCCCTGGTCCTGGTTAGGCTCAGTAAATACCCTCTCTCCACGTCGGTGAAAGGTGACGATGATACTTTGTAAATGTTTTTCTGGCTAATTTGAGAAGTAGTTTCAGTTTGTTGTTTTCTTTATCGCTTTTTAACCTTTTAAGTTGCATTCTTGATCAATATATAATTTGAATTGTCTTATTTTTTAGCGTATGTACGAGAGAGATTGTTTTCTTTTAATTTCATCTTTTGTTTTTTTGTTGCTGTTCAATGTGACACAGGCACTAGAAGCTATTAATTTTATCCAAATATTCGCTCAATGTTCCACACCTAACAAGAACCTCTTCCTTTGAAGGGGGCACTTTGATGAGCATTGTTGCATTGTGTGCTGTGCTAAACGTGTGTGTGTGTGTGTGTGTGTTTCCACTTCCAATACGATTGTTTCAGTTCGCGACAAAGATAAATAGCAAGCGCCTTAGAGTGATGGGGTGTGCCAAACGGAACGCATATTTGAATGTTTTTTGCTCGTTGCTTTGTTCTAAATTTGTTAAGTATTGACACTGTTTTTGGTGGTTTTTTTGGTTTTTCTTTTGCAAACTGTTTTCCCTACTCCATCCACTATATAGATGCGCGGGGTTCGATGGCACCGCGCTTGATGCTTTGCTACTTGTCCACATTCGTGTCCTACAAACTGAGCCAGGATTTTGAGATATCAACAGGAGGTCTGAAGAAGGATATCATGTACGCACAACGTGAACCACTGTTTGCTTGTGATGTGACAGAGTACGGTTATGAACCAGAGTGTAACCTAACGAGGTAATTTGTGTGTGTGTGTGTTATTCAGAGTTGTTTGTTGGAGAGTTGGTGATGATGATAATAGTGGCGGGCGGAGTGTGTGTGTGTCCATACATTTTATAGGTTTGTGTTTTTTTTTGCCCCATTCCGTACCAATCCGTTGTAGCCTTATCAAATGTCCTCTGTATTTTGTTTTGTATTTTAGTAATATAAAATTGTATACGCGTTTTATAAATACTCTCTACATTCCTATATGATACAGTATATTGTGTGTGTGTATGTATATGTGATTTTTTGTTCACTTCATATGCATTCCGATCTTCACACTGTACTCCCCCAAAGACGCACCTATCCTTCCCCGAGCGTCCTCCACTTAGCCATTTTTCTCTGTCTGTTCGTGGACATAGCACAACTTTCGTCTCATATTTATCACTAATGATCAGCGCTTGGTGTGTAACGGTATGTGTTCGTCTCCTTGCTGCGATGGTTGTTTTTCCAGATTCAATTATTGCTACCATCTTTCTCCACATCTGTGGCTATGTGTGTGTGTGTGTGTGTGTGTCTATGTGTACTGTGTTTGGTTTACTTATCTGCTAAAATAATATTTTTTTGCGAATTTGACCATTACAAAGTGGCGAGATTTCGCATTTAAACTTATTTTATATGTTTTCTGTTTCTGTGTTGTTGCATCGTTTATCCGCTAAGCCTTTTCTACATGATATTAGTTGGTTTATACTCTTCTCTCATGTCGCCGTTACTCACTTGTTATAT
Organism: Anopheles cruzii; assembly: GCF_943734635.1. Taxonomy (NCBI): domain Eukaryota; kingdom Metazoa; phylum Arthropoda; class Insecta; order Diptera; family Culicidae; genus Anopheles; species Anopheles cruzii. Next base: position 1,847,112 of record NC_069143.1, read on the forward strand.
TGACTGTTGTCTTACATTTTGCTTTTTCTCCTCCTCGTTACTTCTTATTTACTTTTCTTTCTTTCTTTCTTTCTTTCTCTCTCTTTTTCTCGTTCTCTCCCTTTTCCCTTTTCTCTCTGTCGCTCTCTTTTTCCTTTTCTCGCTCTATTTATCTATTCTTTCCTTTAACTTTGTTCCCCTTTTGCTACGCTCAAACTATCAATGATCTTTAAAATATTATCTATTATGCTCATGTATATAACTATATGCTTATATAGTTACGTAAAGAGTTTGTTACATACTACTCATTATATATACTATTTAATTGATGTAACTGATCGCAGAGTCAAAAATCGAACAGTTGCATCGCCCTCGCATCTGCTACATTGTGCAGACGTCCACGGCCCTACTCCATCACCCGTCTTCTCGCCCGCTATACAGTATTAGTTGTTCTTCCTTTCATCTACGCACTATTACTATACGCTCGCGTATATGCCTACATAAAATGTAACATAAGTTGTAGTCATTTCGTTAAACCGTGTTGTGTTTGTCATTGATGTGTTATTGTGCATACACACACACAAGCACACACACACACACACACAGACAATTAAATGTACTTTCGTCGAGTTGCTGCACCACTTAGCGGGTATACCAAGTTTTATATCGAGGCGGAACTTTCAAATCTTCAACGAACTTAACCGTTTCTCAATATTACAAGTCTTGTTCTTGCGTCCGCACCCCGCTTTGCCAACTATCCGTTAGTCCCGATTTGCACTTTAGCACAAGTTGCACTCCCTTTTTGTGCAGCCCTAGGTGAATTGAATCCTTTGAAGTTCATTACGTTAATATACAAAAACAAAGGAAAATAAATATTAGATTTGTATGCCTATGGATGTATGTGTGTGTGTGTGCGTGTGCGTGGGTCTGTGCAATCATGTTGCCTTAGGCTTGCGTTCACACAGAATTAGCGAGTTTTGCTTCGCAGTATCTAATAGTCGTTATCACGTACTAAGCATGTCTTTATACATTTGGGAAACAATGTTGGATTTTCGATTATTTTTCCCAATTTCTCTCTTTCTCTCTCTCTATAGTTCGCTTGAGTTTTGTCGTTCGCTGTTACTACGTCTGCTCTATTGGTCTTTAGATTGTTGCATTACCTTTTGCTATGCGTGTAGAGCTGGTAAGTAAGAGTATATTAAGTCATGCTGCATTGCTGCTACCTTTGTTTAGTTTCACGCTGCACACATTACTGGCGCCCATGTGTGTGGTTTGGGGCACAAGGCACCATCATGTATTTCGATAGTAGCAGGTGTAGAGAAGGAGTAGTGATACTGTGAGTAGTACGATAGTGTAATATCCCAGAAGAATGAACGAGAGCGGGACGGTACAAAAAAGAAAACAATTAAAAATATTACAATAAAAATAAAATAGAACTAAATCATGTGCGTGTGTTATTGTGTGTCTGTGTGGTTGTGGGTGTATGTGCTGTATATATTTATATGTAGTAGCTAAATAACAGATTTAACAAACAAAGGAGGAACTTTCTGCTATGGTAAGGTACATATAGGTTAATTGAAATATTTATATATGTACGTTTTATCATCACTAGCTTCGACACACAAAACTGCGATTGTGTACCGTATCCACAACAACCACAACCTGTTCCTGTTCGATTTTCCTCGCCGCGCTTTCTTTCGGCGTGTCCAGAGTCTTCTACAGGTTGCATTTTTGTCATTACTTGTTCATGTTACTGTGTTTGCCGGCTACTTTGGCGCGTACGTGGTATTGGTTTAACGCGCTTTGCGGTGTTTTAGATGCTCAGTAATGCTCACTGGCTTGTTCGGTGTGATGTTTAACGGTGTAACCATCCCCCGCACCCCAAGGTCTGGTTGGCTTCAATACTTGCGGACGATTAGACGACGATCGATGGTTCTCATTAAAAGTGTCTCGCTCTTTCTCTTTTACTTTCTCTCTCTCTTTCTCAATCTCTAATAGTTAGTAGTTCTTGTTTCCAAGTTTGCCAAGATTCACCATCTTTCTTTTATGTACGCTTTTATTATCGTGTTCGTGTTGTCGCGCGCGCGCTTTGACCAGCTTCTTTGAGCGAGAAGTTTTGCTTTCGATTGGTTGGTTTGTGATATGTTTACAACTCTAGTACGCCGAACGTGGCAATCGAGAGGAGGTGATCGACCCGAATAAAACGGGAAATTAAGGCTCATCCGGCGGAGTTCCGGCGACGGCGACTGCGCCCCAATTACCGCAAAAAGCACAAGCCGTTGGAGCCACTGCGAGAGAGAGACATGTGAGTGGTCTTGACTTTTTGATTCACTAATTAATAAGAAAACAAATACACGCAACATATGTAAGGGGGGCTAGCTAAAAGTAATCCATTGTTTATGCCTAACACCGCTGGGCTTTGTGAAGCTAGAATGATCTACGTTAAATGTGCATCGTATTGTGCGTTAATAAGCTGCCTTTTTGTGTAGACAATTGCATTATGCCTGTGCCCCGTTCCAGGTGTGTTTTTCTGGTCCACCTGTCTATGCTTCCAGGGACCGATTGGCTGGGTCGTCACTTGCAGGAGAGCTCTTGAACGATCTACGCAGTGCGGTCATGTTCAGGATCGAGGATGTGTATAATTCCAAATTCTATCGGCCTACTCCAAAATTCACCGGGAGAGTGGTGCCCTTTTGGGTGCGTGTATGTTTGCAGAGATTGCTAATGCCAAACGCTGTTGAAAAACTAATGGATTACTTTTCGCCAGGCCTTCCTTTTTACGGTCCCCAGAGCTTAGCGGTATTCTGGTTTGCTTCCCGATCGAGTGCTTGGAATGTATGTTTGCCCGTCTTCTGTCCGTTCACAGTATGTTCGGGGTTTTCTTTTACGGTTGTATAATTGTCCGCCAGCCAAGCCAAGGCTTGGGCGAACCCCGGGCAGCCTAAACTTGGGGAGATTTGGGTGCAGTGGTTCGTCGTTTCTAGCGTTATTGTTTGCCCCATTTTTGCCTGCCTCATCAGGACGACAGCGACTCTTTTTGTCATTTGCACAAGTTCCAACATACTCGTTCCACGGTCCGACAAGTTTTCGGCGTCACACGCAATGTCGTTGTGGCCGCCTGTTGCTTAGCACTCTTAAACCGTTTCTTAAACTAAAGTGTAGGTTCGCGTGTGTTTGTGTGTGCCTGTGTCTGTGTAAGGTTTGATTAGTTTTAATTTATGTTGTTTTTGCGGAACGAACTCAAGTGGAGGAGAATGGCAACGAAATTTGGTACTGACAACCGAGAGAACATATTCTCAATCGCAACCGTAGGCTAGAGACCAGACCAGCTTGTCCGTTTCATATTGCTTAACCTAGAGCTCTTTCACCAGTTCGCTTTATTCCGAATGTCTTCCTCTGTGCTTTCCGTCGTTGGCTCGAGCTCGAGCACGCATCGCAACCGCACTTAAAATTGTACACAATTTAGAACGAAACTTAATTCCTTGTTTTTTACGCATACATATATATAAGAGTAAATTCTACGAAGGCGAAGGAAACGGTCACTAAAATGAACCAACGCACCGTGTCACACAACCACGGTTGAACCACGTTTTTGACCGAATCGTACGTATAATTTAATAAAATAACAGGACACGCATAAATTTTGAATCACCCAACTTGCTCGATCACACCGGATTGTGAAGGAAACAAAACGGAAAAACGTGCAATATACAGTGTAATACATAGCCTAAAGAGTTTGCCGTAAAATTTTGGTATCATTTCCTTTCCGTGTTAACTTTTTCGTAAATTTTGACTAAGAAAACGAAAACGCACAATATGGCCGAAAAAATCACAAATCGTTTGTCGAAATACCACAATTTCCATTGGGTTCTCCATCTCTCTCTCTCCCCTTTCTCCCCTCTCCCTTTCTCTCTTTCTCTTTTACATGAACGCAACATCGCAGATTAATTTGGAATTTTTAATTATTTTACCAAGCCTAAAGTTTCTTATCGAATTTTAGTTGTCCTACCTTATAAAAGTCGTTTTCAAAAGAAAATAACTGATCACATATCGCGTACATGGTTGAGATCCAATGGGTTTCGATTTTGTTAAAGTAATAAATTTTGCCTTTTTTTGAGTGTAATATCAACATACAATGCCAAATCTATGTACGGTTTTTCTGCGTCATCTGATCAGGTCAGCCCGAATAATCCACTCATAAGAGCCACCCTCCCCCCGGCCACCCCTTGGGAAGCCGAAAAGTCTCTCAGTTCACAACTTGAGAGAGGAGGCGCCGCCTGTCTGTCTGAGCTAGGAATGGAAGGGTTTTTTTTCGTTTCCCGTTTTACAACTACTAAATTTTGATGTTTTTCGTTTTTCACAGCGGCTCTCGTCAAGTGGCTCGTAATGGTCTTTCGTAGACAAGTTACACATCCTTATCGAATAAAGGAAAACAAAGTAGGATAAAAAGGCCGAATATAGAGTAGTGTCCTGTTACGCGGCCGTCGGCTAAAAATAAAACTGTACCGATCTAAATTGTACAACAATGTTTCGGTTCACGCAAACCCCGCTATCGCTATATTCTGCTGCCGTCGTCCCGCTTTGCTTTCGCTTTCGCTTTGGGTTTGGTTCGTGTTCTCACCCGTGTGTTCCGACGCCCACTTCCCTTCTCATCACAGCCAATGGTATACCAAAAACGAATTTTGTGCTCTGTTTTAAACGTCACCGCGGGCCACCATCCTTTGGCAAGACAATTCAGACTGTAAATTTTCAAATTTTGTTTTTTCTTCTTAACTTTTTGTAAAGTTTTAGCGTTCCGCGACTACAGGTGACCCTTCCTTCCGTCGGACACACGGGAGCGGACAACAGAAGGATATCGCACGACCCGTGAAGCAAAGCTAGGCGCAAGCGCGAAAAAGCGGACCAGCGGAGGGTAACGAAAGAGCGTGACCGATGCCATGCCGGGCGCGAGTTTCTTAAAGTAGTAGTACTAATTACGTACGTAGAATATTGAGAACGGCACGTTTTGCGCAAAAGAAAGTTTGACAATTTTACCGCGACGACTACGCGACGGTTAAACCTAAATTAGTGTTGATTTCGAAAATTTGAACTTCGTTCATCACAAACAGGAGTTTTTGTTCTTATTTCTTTTGTCGTTTTAAATCAAATTAAATGGAGGATACTAGAGAGTCACAACCGCTCGGTGTGTGTTGAGGCTCGCTTGAGAGCACACTCTCTTTCGTCCTTGCTTTCGTTTGCTCTTCTGTCTTTGTTGAAAAGCCTGCTACAAAATTTAGAACCGATAGCAAAACGATATCGAAAGCGTACACAAGCAGTAAACATAACAGGTGGAAAACGAACCCAACGGCAAGAAACATGAGCTTGATACTCTCTTCCACCTTCAACGGAGATTATGTGTGGGTGTCAGTGTGGGTGTGTTTTGTTCGGGGCTCTCAAAGTACTAGTGTCCCTTGTCTACTAAAGCTGTCCAGATCGAGCCGTTGCCAGTTAAAAACGCTACTAGGGTAATGTCTCTCTAAACAGTGATATTTGATATGCACAGGTCACAGGAAAAGTGATTGATTTCGATGTGTTACTAGCTGGCTGGCTGGCTGGGAACAATTTGGGGGGCATGGGTGGGTATGGTGCGGATGGCCAGATGCCCCCACGTCTCACTCTAGCATTCTTAGTACAGTGCCTTGGTACAATGCAGGCTTAGTGCAGAGGCTTAGTGCAGGCTTAGTATCGTATCGCTCTCGATCTCGCTCTCGATCCACAGATCCAAAGCAAAGCATTCGAAAAAGGCACGACAGCCCTGAAGGGAGCCGTGAAACTAACTCTGTCAACTGGGACACCGTGGGATGGACACGGCACTACACAGTACTCCTCGCGGACAACGTGGAAGACATCTCCCTCTTCTTCTCTGCCTCCTCCTAGTAGGTTGCTGCAGGTTCTGGAGTGTACCGCGAACGGGATTTTCAAGTTCTCTCTCTCTGGTGGTTGGAGGTTGAGTGTGAAGGAACCAAAAGAAAAGCGCCCCACAGCACAGGGCTGCAAGCCATTTCACCAAGTGTATATAGCCAAGGATAGGGGGGAGGATAGGAGCAATTAATAGTGACTAATTCTCCGTTACAATCGGTTGATTAATATTCAATAAGATCACAGATGTCTATTCGTCCTTCCGTTAAACACACACGAGTACACGTTGCGTGGGAGTGCGCATGCGTATGTGAGTGTGTTATTGAGCCGATTGTTTGTCTGTAGTACTGTGTGTGGGTAGGTGGTGAGTGTGGTGTGGGGGGCGGAGTGATAGAAGTGGGCATCAATTATCCTCTCCTGCCGTTTGGTTTTCCGTTGGTGGTTCTTTTTTTTTTCTTTTCTTCTTGAACCAACCACCCCTATTGCAACGTTTTGTAGGAGCGCGGTTCTTCGCACTACTTGGTGTTGGCTTAGTCGAGCAGCGCATTCGAGCAGCTGCCCACTCTCGGTGTGTACGACGACGCGACGTCGTTACTAGCTAATTAATTGTAGGAGCTTGTAGAAACATAAAACATTTACACGATTATGCCCCCGGCAGGCGCAGGCGCCCCTCCCCGCTGGGATAGAGGCGTGCAAGCGGCGGCTCGGTTGGCGGTGCTCAGTGCTTCCGGGCCGGGGCACCATGCGCCAACCCACATATCCTTCTTCTTCGACTTTTGTACATAACCCTTAACTAATGATAGCAAGATATCTTTTTAACATAGAACCCAAACCACGCAGAACGGTCCAACTCTCGTTCTCCTTCTGCCGCTCTCTCCCACCCTCTCTCTCGGTCTCGGTCCGTGCTCCGCCGTGCTGCTGCGGATTGCGGATTTTATGGGTGTCATCGCTTCTCCGCCGCTCCCTGGGTTTTTGCAGGCATCCACACGCGCGCGCCCCAGGTACATTCCGTGTTCCGTCGTACTCCTCCGTGCTATGTAGTATATGTAGTGTGTAGATATATGCTGCCTAGGTATAGCTTCTGTAAGCTTCTCTCCTATGTGTAAACGTCTCAAATCGGTCGTCCGGCCCCCGTTTGGTAGATCCTTCCGTTCGTCGCTTCGCGCTGGGGATCGCGAGAACGCTTGCGTTCCACACTTGCGTCTGCCGCTCTTTCTCCTCCTGTGTCAGGATCAGGTTTAGCTCCATTCCTTGGCTGTACAGTACCAGCCAGTCAGTCAGTCAGTCAGTCAGCTCTGTGCTCAGCTACCAACAGCCGCCCCGTGGCCGGGAGCTTTTCTTGGGTACCGTATCCGGCACCGACTGCTCATCTGGTGGTGGTAGTGGTGGCGGTGCTCCTCCTAAACGTTGCTGATCTGATTGCAACGGAGCGAAGCGATCACTGCTGCTGCTGCTGCTGCTGTTGCGCTGACGTTGCTGCTGCTGCTGCTGCTGCGGGTGTTGCGGTGGTTGCTGGAACAGCAACACCTGCTGCTGCTGTTGCTGCAGATGATGGTGTAGTGAATGGTGGTGCAGCTGGTAACGGGTTAACTGATCGTTGCTCCGTTGCTGCTGCATTAGAGCTTCGCGTTGCTGCTGCTGCTGCTGCTGCTGCTGCTGAAGCCGCTGCTGCAGCTGCAGTTGCATCTCCTGTTGCTGTTGCTGTTGCTGCAGATCCTGTTGGTGTTGCTGTTGCTGCTGCTGCAGTTGCTGCTTTTGCTGCAGGTTGTACAGGAGGAGAAAGTTCAGCAGATGCAAGTCGTCACACTATTGCGGCGAATCGTCCTTCCCGTCGATGGCCGGCGGCGACACGGCCATGAACTTGCGCGCGTACTTCGGGTAGTGCGTCTTTTCGTGCGCCTTCAGGATCGTCGATCGGGAGAACGTTTTCCCGCACATCCCGCACCGAAACGGCCGTTCACCTGCAACGAAGGAGGAAAAAGAAGACAAGTCAGAAATAATAGAAGCATAGCTCGTCAGGGTGGGAGTGGAAGAGCGTACCTGTGTGCACCCGGCAGTGGTCCTTCATGTGGTGCCGGAGCTTGAACGCTTTGCCACAGTACTCGCACTTGAACGGCCGGTCGCCGGTGTGGACCGGCAGGTGGGTGATGAGCGACGTCACGTCCGGGAACGACTTGCCACAGAACTTGCACAGCACCACGTTGTTGCCCTGGTCGCCGGCCATGCCGCCGCCGCCCGGCACGTTGCCCCCGCCGGCGCCCGGGCCCACCACTCCCAGCCCGACGCCGCCGCCACCGAGCGGCTGCGAGGCGAGCACGGCGGCCAGCTCCAGCTCCGACAGGGCGTCGGCCGGATCAAGCAGGTGCTCGAGCGAAGGTGGCCCCGCCCCCCGGTGGTGCCCGTAGTGCGGTGACGGCATCTGGGAGGGGGACGGCGACTGCGCTTGCTGGGCGGCGAGGGCCACCTGCGCCAGCTCGTGGTGGAGCGCGAGGTGCCCGTGGTGGTGGTGCATCAGGTGCGTCGCCTCCCGGTACTTGAGCGACTCGAGCGAGTGCGACAGGATGTGGCGCGTCAGTTTGCTCTGGTGGTGAAACGTGACGCCACAGTAGACGCACGTCAGAAGCGGCATCCCCGGACCCGGAACGGCCACGCTGCTGGGGTGGTGGTCGGCCAGCAAGCTGGGCGGCCCTATCAAACCACTCCCACTTCCGGCCCCACCACCACCGGCACCACCGGCACCGGCACTTCCCCCACTGCCGGCTCCACATCCACCAGCTGCACCACCACCTGCCGCCACCGCCGCAGCCGCACTACCGCCGGTTCTGCCGTCGGCCGAACTACTGCTGCCGTCGCGGTCGTGGTGTTGTCCCACGCAGGATAGTCCCAGGATACTACCACCACCACTCACACCGCTACCGACAGCTGATCCTCCGCCGCCGACACCGATACCACCAACGCCGCCGCCGCCGCTTCCACCGTGCTGCAGCAGCACTTCCGACGCCGCCTCCTGTGTGGGAAGGAAGAGAACCAAACAAAAATCGGGAATGTCAACTTCTTTTCTCGCTCTCACCCTTTTCTCGCTCTCTCTCGCCTTTTCTCTATCTTTCTTTCTCTCTTTTTATTTCTCACTCTCTCTCTTTCTCTTTTTCTTTCTCTTTTTGTTTCTGTTTCTCTCTTTATCTATTTATCTCTCTAACTTTCTATTTCTCGCTTTCTTTCTCTATCTATTTCAAGATTCATTTTATCTATTTCTTGATCTCTTTTGCTTTCTTTCTTTCTTTCTCTATCTATTATTTTCCTTTTTTCTCTTTCTTTCTTTCTTTTTCTCTATCTTTCTTTCTCTTTATCTTATCTTCTTCGTTTATAGCACAACACGCAGGACACGGTCATATTCTGCCTGCTGCTGCTGCTGCTGCTGCTGGGCTTGGTTCGGAGCCTACCTCAACCTCAACTCACTACTTAAAACGCAAGGCGTGTTTGGGTGGTGGTGTGTCAAGGTCAAACCCTGCCGAGCCAGCAGAACTGTCGCGGAACGGACGAAGTACGGACACTGGATGGGGATGGTGGTGTTAATGGTGTTAAGTGTGCGGAAGTGGGACATGTGTGTGCTCCGGATGTCGTCGGCAAGGTTGGGCGGGCGGAGGCGCGCGCGTGCAGTCGAAGGGAACTCACCCGCGACTCGTACGGCACACCGAAAAGCGCGGGCGCCTATACTCTATGATTGGTCCAAAGGCAGAGCAAGAAGAAGAGAAGGAGGAGAAAGAAAAGGAAGCACAGGAGCAGAGCGAACAAAGCGAGAGGGAAAAGTACTACGCAGCAGATGCCCCCTACATGAATCCACATCGATCCGAGCCCCCGAGTGTGGTTGATGGAGATCTGAGGTGTATGAGGCTCACTGTGGACTGTGCATTAGGGGAGATATATCAGAGGTCTGGCCGCTCTTCGGTCTGTAGGTTTGGGCAAATTGGGAACAAAACAACAACGAAACCAGAACCAGGCCACCAGACCAACCTGTGGAGCCAAGTCGTGGCGGGGTGAGAATTAGCATTACTGGATCCAGAAACACACCTTCAAACTTTCTGTTTGAGTGCCCGTGAACCCACCACAAGTATCCCGGGGGTTTGAAGAGACTACTAGAGGTCTAGTAGCCCAAGACACCTAGGGCTAGAATAGTAGAGAGCTAGCGACAGTCGATGGTGACATTGGATCGCATATTGTTTTGTGGCAATGATTTGCAGTAGCCCAGACTTTATGCGCAGTACACACCGATAGAGTAAGCTACTGTGAACACACACAGTCAGGTTCCCACAGCACGGTTTCTTAAGAGGCGACGTCGATGGAAGTAGGGCAGACTCTACACAAGAACGCGCAGAAAGTATGGTTGATCCGGTGGTGCCAGGGTGGTGTCAATAAGGCTAGGGTAAGTCGAGGTTGTCCAGGACAGAAACATCTCAACGAGCACTTTTCCGCCGGTTCGGATCCGGAACGGTCGAAAAGTAGCGCAGAAAGGTGGTACTCACGTACACGCAATGACCATACACGCACACACACACACACACACACACACACACACACACAAAGGCACACGCACGCACACTGCTGAATGCAGTGCTGTCTGAGGAACTAACTAAAATGGACCACACGGGACACGGGAAGCACATTGCGAGTGAAATTGTGGGCCGAAAGACCCAAAAGCCGACAGAGGTGAACGAACGATGTTTATAGAGAACACGTAGCAGAGCTCAACTCACACACACACACATACACACAGTCGCTGGTCGCAGAGGAACTGTTTGGGAGGAACGAAGAGAGAGAGAGAGAGAACACATTCATGCCTAAAGAAGGTTTAGTGTGTGCCGTAGTGTGTGCATCAGTTGCGGTCAGAGAAAAACAGGGATGTGCGGGAACAGCACACGCGACACAAGGTAGGCTGGCTGGTAGGTAGATGCCGGCCGGCTTGTGTAATGATCGGATGTGCGAATTGGCGCAGGAGGTTCGAGGTGTCCGAAAATCTAGTTCTCCAAAATCGGCGACGTCGGGCGAAGAGATGATGACCAAGGACCAAGAGCAGGAGATTTCTCAGCCGTTGAGTCAAAGGGGTGGGGGGGGGAGTGAGTGTGGTGGGGACCAACAAGAGAAAGGGTGCGAGCGGGTGAGTGCGTGGAGGAAGCGGGGGGTGGGGGGGGGCGTTTGGTTTAAGAATGCAATAATGTTGGACAGGTCGAGAGCTATGAGATTATGTGTGTTCACCAATTGTAAAAGCTTTTTCTCATTTTGATCGTTCTCACATTTTTTTTGTGCGTGTTTTATATTTTGTTACATTTTCTACCTCCCTTTCTCCACAGCTCTCTTTCTTTTTCTCTTCCGCTTTCTCTTTCTCTTTCTTTCTCTCTGTAAGCACTACTTGGGGACATTTTGTATGTTGTTTGTCTCATTTGCATGGTTTTTGAATGTGGTTTAGCGTGGTTTATCATTGAGTCTTGGCAAGAAGTTGAAATTCGATTTTTGTCTGGTTGCTGCAATCTTCCCGATTTTTTGTTTGGCGATCAGCGTATTTCGAGTGTTTTGTTTTGCACCTTTTAGCTTCGGTACTTTGTACTTTCATTTTCCGACTATCATCAATATTTGATTGTACGGTTTTTATTTTATTTTTTTTGGCGGGTTACCCTTTTGTTTGGATTTCATTGTTTTCGAAAGACTGGACCGAGGCGATGCTTCGGTCAGCCGGCCACGGAAGCGATCAACGTTTGGTATCGGTATCGGTAGCTTCGGGAGCTAGAGCATTTTCGTTTGACGTGACAGTTTTTTTATTTACGTTTCATTTTGACAGATTAAAGCCGATTGTTCGCCGCTGATGCGGGTATATGTTACACCAATTGGAGGGTTATTGTTTTGGTTTCGATTTCGTTTTCGTTTGGTTTTTTTTTACTTTTCTGTATTCTGTGACACAAAAAGGATGTGTGGAACAGACAAGAAGGGGGCCGCACCGACTCTTTTCCAATGTAGCACACAGCACAATTGGTGGCAAGGTGGTGGTGGTGGCCGCGAAATCGTTTCTTATCTCTTCTCGCAACATCCCCTCCCATCCTGGAGTGCGGCGTGCGTCGTCCTGTGCAGATTTATTTTGTGTTCTTAACCCGGATTGTAGCGATATATACGCAAAATAAGCTTCGCTCATTTATTTGCAGATTTGGAAATGCTTTCTTTTTACACTAGAACTTCGTAAACAATGTTGGCCATATTTCCAGTGGTTAACGCATAAAAAATAACACATCCAAATATTGTGAAGCGCACTCATTTTCCAATACGATAACGATAAAAAGTTAACCGTCTGTGTGGTAAAAAGAAAGATACACAAAAAACGAATTGGTATGTACACGAACGGAAGGTTAAGTATACAGTTCGTATTTGTACTCGAAAATAGAAACGAAAACAAAACGATTGCTACAGAAAAAAATTAATCCACGCTCCGTGACGCCGTTTGACAACGAAAACGAAACAACGTTCCGACAACATTTGCTCGGCCCGGCACGTACACGTACACGGTACACGATCGAGTAACGAATGGTAAAACACAAAGAATTAAAACAGTTACAGTATCATACCGTATTAAATGCACATTTTGAATAGTTATCGAAAGAAGAAGAGAACCAATAAAAAAAACACGCAAATTCGCAACAGAAGCTACTGATACTGATTTTTCTTTTCGTTTGGTTGTTTTTTTTCACTGCGCCAAATGTGTGTGTGTCACGTCGTCGCGAGAATGATGCTCAAAATTTTGAGATTAGTTTGCCTCTGGCATATGCACCGTGTGTGGCACCGTAAAACCCGGGTGGCGTTGATGGCCGGCGTGACACAATGTGTGCGGAAAAATGAAAAATCAACATCAGTGGTAAACGATAAGGTTTTTGAAAGCATATTTGATATGTTGCTTGCGGAGAAAAAATGTTTGACATATTTTGTGTGTTCTTTCTTTTGAAATTTTTGAGGTCCGAAAGGGGTTTTTGTTTTTGTATTGACACAATCTATACATATATATATAAATATGTATTTATTTATATGTATATATTATATAATAAATATATTTAGCACAGCCATGTTCAAAAAACGTAGATCAACTTCTTGACAATTAATCAATATTAACTGAAGACGTAGAAAACGTAACTAAAACACAATGGAACAAACAGAATGTGGTAAGAACGCAAAAAAGAGAAAAAGGAAACAAGTTGGTTCGGGGACGGTTGTTCACCTGGTGTTTGTTTTTGTTTTTTTTTTTTATACCGAGGTTTTTGATTAAAATATATGACATACCGATGATAGGAGAAACAAGAGCTAGGCAAAAACGGACAACTAACTGAAACTGATAACAGAAACGGCATATCAACAAAACACAAACCAACTCCAACGAATGTGGCGCGCGCGCGAGACGGGTGAAAACAGTCACTGAAGAGAGCAGCGAAAGCATGATCGTAAACGTAAAACGTCCGGGAAGTTGTCGGGAAGGAAGGCACGGTTCCGCACGGTTTTTGGAAAGGAACAGAAGGGGGGGCAATTTGTTGAGCATAGCGGAGAAACGGGTAAATAAGTCAGATGGGCTGATCGATCGGCGACACGTGACAGAAAAGGTGGACGGGGGGGCTTTAATTAATAATTAAATAAACCATAACCTTACTCAATCGATGGATGCGGAACAAGGCATAATTCGGTGGTAGTGAGAAAGACAGACAGATGATGATGATGATGATGATGATGGTGATGGTGATGGTGATGGCAATGTGTGCCGAAGAAAAATGCGTACGGCGAACGAAGGCCACGCAAGGAAAACAGAGAGCGCAAAAACGGAAACGGAAAGAGCAAACGACAACAGTAATGACAACAGCAATAGCAACAACAACAACAACGACAATAACAACAACAACATCAATAACAACAACAATAATAATGGCAATAATAACACAAGAGTATCGAAATGTAAGACCGGTCAAAACTGAGAAAACAGAGAGAGACAGAGAGAGAGAGAGAGAGAGTGGCCACACCAAAAACACAGAGCCGACTCGGTGTGTGAGGTGAGAATGATGAGATAGATTACGGTACAGGCATGTTCCTGACGACATTCGACGTCGATATTAAAATACTTACACATACACATACATACACATACATACAAGATTCAACGGGAAATATGGCAAACAACATAGCACACACTTAGAATAGTCGACATAAAAGAAGAAGAAGAGACAAAGAGGAAGAAGAAAAAGAAAACACATACAACACATTGGAAGAACAAGAAGAGAACTGGATGCGCGCGCGCGCGAGAGAGACAGAAGTAAACAATACGAAGTGTCGCATAGTTTTTCAGGGTAGCGCAATGAGTCGAGCGATCGGGAAACGAAATAGAGAGAGAGAGAGAAAAGTGTGAGATCCCAATAAAAAAGGACCTATCACAATGCTTGAGCCGAACACTCAGGTCAGCGATGGAGACGCCTGGTGTTTTGTGTTTATGATGGAGGCGCCTGGTGAGCCGTTCATGAAACTCGGTTAACTAAGCAAACCGGAACCGAGGGAAGCGGTGGGGGGGGGGGGGGGGGTAGGGGAAAATCAATATCAACAACTGGGTGGTCTATGGGTGGTTTGCAATGGCGACGCGAGTTGTTGTCACGAATCGCGGCTTTCTTTATGCAACGCAACTTTTTGAAACCTCGCACTACGTATATAAACACCGTCCTTCCTGCCGACCGACCAGTCAGCCACCCCCACCTGGCCGCCCACCCGCCCGTCAGATCAGTGTAAACTCCTTAGCTTACTCCTTTAAGCATGACATCCCATCAAACACAACTAAACGTCGGGCAGCATAGCAAGACAATGAGTGAGTGGCTGTGGATCACACACATACACGAGCCTGCGCGCGCACTCACGCGAGACACAGCGCCATTGTTTCCCAATCGATCGAGCCACACAGCACGGAATGTACACTTCCCTCTGGCAGGTGGCCCTGAATAAACCAAAACTAGCGACCGAGTAGCAGTAGCAACCAAACCCGGGTGTAAAGGGATGGTAAGGGGAGCGCGGGCGCTGGGGGAGGTAGGTCTGGCGGACGATGGCACATGTAATGTGTCCCCATTTTTCGACACACACACACACACACACACACAGTGAGCACTAATCTTCCTCAAACCTCACTCTCGATGCTGCCTCGCTCGCTCGCGCGCTCTCTCTTTCTCTCTTGCTTCGATGCATTATGAACCGACGACCCCCACTTGGTCCGCCCCGCAGGTAGTACCCCATCAACACCATTCACACGACGTAGCCAGGGGGTTGGTAGGTCGTACTTTTATCGATCCATCCCTGGTCTGTCTGGCCCCGTAATTCGGTCGCCCGATTTCGAGAGTGTGTCTGTGTGTGTGTGTGTGCGCCTGGCGTTGTGTGTTTCGAAATAAATGACACTCTCTCGCTCGCCTGCCTAACACACCTAACCCCCCGCCCCCTCCCGCACACACGTTGGGACAGGTACAGCAACGCAGCAGTATCGGTTGCGCATTCCACTGTTCCTGCATCTACGAGACACTCCGTCTCTGCCTATGCCTCCTTCTCTTTCTTTCTCTCTCTCTCTCTCTCTCTCTCTCTCTCTCTCTTTCGTGTGTTTTCTAAATCACATAGTCTCTCTCCACATGTTTTGGCTTTGCTGCAAATTTCATACAGATAAATGCTCGAACGGGCACAATCCCATGAGAAAATATACATTGGAAAAACCAAGCAATGAAGAGAAAGAGCATAATGTGGTCTCATTGCCCTCGAAAGTGATAAGCCGAGTCTGAAAGTTCAAATCGAAGGAAAACCACAACCAAACAAAACAACTTAGTAACAAAATATAAGGAAGCAACTGAGTATGTTATCAACAAAAACATTAAAAAATGGAATAATTTCAACCAAACAAACCAAACAAACCGAAGAGATACCCGAACCCAGGTACAAAATAGGAGTGAAGGAAGCAGCAAAAAAAGGAACAAAACAAAGAGCAGTACGAACCAAACGGTGAAGTGTAGCACAACACGCGACAAGACAAACATTGTCGCAGCAAAAGCGAAAACGAGCGCCGATAAAAGAGAAAGAGAAAAAACAAAGAAAGAAAAAAGCAGAGAAAGAGAGAGAGAGAATGGGAGACGCGCGAACCGAAACGGGGCGATGATAACAGGGGGTGGCGGGAGGGGGTGGGGCGTTAGTGCACAGGACGTGCTGCATGATTGTTTCGACTTCGTTTTCAGCCATTTTTTTTGGGGCGGTTTTTTATGGAACATGGGCTGGAGGTTACAGCAGGTGGATTGTAGGTGAGGGGGGCGGG
>NC_069143.1:1863427-2009482 GCF_943734635.1 Anopheles cruzii
CACACACCACTCTTTTGTTTGAAACCAGTCTAATCACCCAGACACACACACACAAACACACATGCGCTAGCACTGACGCAACTCTAATGGAAACAAGGACGGTCCGTATAGGGGGGGAGACACGCGATGACAGGACAATGTCGGAAAGTTTGACAAACGCGCTTGCACACACACACACCCACGGCCCGTTTTACGGGCGCGAAACAGCTGGCAATCGGAAGGCGTAGGGTTTGTGAACTGCGCTAGGAATTAAACAGACGGGAGAGAAAGGGGGGGCCGGGTGGGGTAACAGTTGGCGTTAACACAATGTGTCTGCCACCCTCCCTGTCGGACTTGTCGGACTGCTCCTCCTGGGTGTTGTGGGAGTACGCTCTTTTCGCTTGGGGTAGGTCTGGACCTGTGCTCGGCTCCGCGAACTCATTGATTAGATTGGGTGGTGGGCTGGGATGGGAGCGGAATCCCCCACACAGAAAGAGCGCGAAAGAGAGAGAGAGTGAGCGGGGCTTGACATACTAATGCTTCGGTTGCGTGTGGGCGACGACCGGCGACCGACAGCAGACAGCAGTCCTTCGCTAGACCGCCAGACGACAATTTTTTTCCGTGGGGCAGTCCACGTCGGAAGCGAGCGGCGGTGGGGGCAGGAGAACAAAAGCACTGAAATGAGTGGTTGTCGATCCATCCATTCCCCCCACCCATCGTCGCTGCGCGGCTCCTGCTGTTGGAGGGTGGGGTTCCCGAAACCTGCAGCTCGTGACTTCCATATTATCGAGCGGGAAATGCAGGAACCCAACATGAATAATTAAACCCAACTGCTGGACGCGCGCCGCCAGGATGTTGCGTGCCGTGGTCGGACGGAGCACAGAGTGCTTGGCAATTTGCCGCGTGACATTTGCTGGGGCGGTTCGTCGAAGTCGTGGCGACTTTGCTCTAATTATTTTCCCCGAATTGAACTTGACCAGGTTCCGGGGCGCGCGCGCGACCATTCTGCGGCGGGACAGCCTAAAGGGTCCTTTCTTAGGGCGAGGTGTCTGTGGTGGTGATGGTGGATGTCGGTTTCCGAAATTGGTAGCGTGAGGCTTTTGGTCGATATATTATTGGTCGAGGCGGCCTCTTAGATTCTCTAGGACTAAACGCAACTCAAATTGTGGCGGCAGTCCCAGTCTCCAGGGTCGCTAACGCTAAGGCCAACTACATACACTTCCTTACGCGCATTAGTACGCTACGCGCTCTACCTACGACTGACTGACAGCTGTCATCATCGGCGGCGTTTATGCTCTCTGTTTTGCTACTCTCCACAATGTCTCCCGTGATTCGCTCTGATTAGCAGATCTCGCAGGCATCGCGCGTCGAACCCGGGCTGGGTAGGAGGTGGATATCACGCACACACACCCGCACCGCCATCCTGGGCAGATCACATCCCCAACAACGAAGAAGCGACATAAAAACAGGCAAATCGGGGGAAAATCGACAAAATCAAATTAATATTTCAATGTTAGAAATGGCGAAACGACCCCACCCCTCCTCCGCCAACAGTCCGCCACAAACACACACACACACACACACACACACTCGCATGCTGGTGACAGTGACCGCGGTACGTGATATTGAGTGCCCGCGTCGAGTGCCGAGCCGAGGATAGTGACCGAGGACAATTGGATAAATGGAAAACTTTTGTAGAACTAATTAAACGTTGAATAATGGATCGAACCAGGATTCGGGAAGTAGACAACACACACACACACACGCTGACACACCGACGGTTGCCAGCTAACTCGAATAGGAACGGTCGGTGGCGCGGTTTTCGAGAGAAGAGAAGAACCAGTGACGAAACCGAGATTCGTACCGCGGGGCGATCAAGGTCTGGGGTGGGGTCTGGGCTGGCATTGAGGTTACTGTCGCCGTCGCCATCACCGCCGATCAGCCGTTGGCTTTTGTGCTGTTGGAGGTGGTCGGGGGACTCCCGGACTGGACTGGACCGGACACTGTCAATAACCATTTGGGTCGGTTATGTTTTACACACCTCCATCGGACGGTGACGGAAGCCATACGCAAGGAGGAGGCGTGGGGGAGATAATTCCACACACTCTTCCGCAGTTCCTCGCACTCTTGGCGGCTGCTGCCTCCGGCAACTTCCAAAACCAGGCACCATCGGCAACCCGACGACAGTCCGATTGGTTTTAAGAGCGGTTCCTCAGTTCCGGGGGAACCACCTGATTGCGGGTCGATTGCCGGGAGGAGGTTGATGATAGTACGGCCCCCGCGGACTGCCGGGGGCCGCGAAGGGGGGGGGGGAGACAGAAATCGATTCTACGACTCAATTCCGCACCGACACAACTGGACGGTGTTACTTCTTTATATCTTTTCTTCCTTTGTCAATCCTGACTCTGACTGACTGACTGACACACCATGTGCCGCCGCCATCATACCGCACCAGCTGGGCCCGCCCCTGTCTGTAGCATGCCCCGGTTGATGGGCAACATTCGGCAAGCCCATCGCCTGAGTAGTTCATTCGCCTTTCAACCGGCGATATGCTGGTGTAGCGGCCGTTCCATCAGCCGCCCTACACACACACACACACACAAACCACACTCAGGATACGGAGGGCTCATTCAGGAGCGCATTGATTTTTGCTCTTTCTCTTGTGGATCGATTCATTTTTTTCGATGACTGACCGACACCTCTTGTCATTGACCCACCACCGGGCGGCACCAGCAGACCTGGTCCAATAGAGAACACTTGAGTGTGTGGGGCGGTCTATCAAGTTTTATGAATATTGGAGCCACGGTACGGGGAGTTGCGGAGTGTGCGGAGACCACAGACTCACAGACGAAACAACGCCAAAAGATTGCATTTTTACTTGCCCAAACACAATAGATGGATGACTTGTTCGGTCGGGGAGGAGACCTGGAGAAAGACACGACCGAAAGATGTGCGAAGAT
Organism: Anopheles cruzii; assembly: GCF_943734635.1. NCBI lineage: Eukaryota > Metazoa > Arthropoda > Insecta > Diptera > Culicidae > Anopheles > Anopheles cruzii. The sequence continues at coordinate 1,866,367 of NC_069143.1, forward strand.
AGACGAATGCCATTCCTGAATGGCAAGTCCGGCAAGAGAGCGCGAGAGAAAGACCAAGTCCAGCGATTCATGCCAATTGTGTGCCTGCAAATCTGATGATGAGGCACAGTTTGGAGTGCGGAGTTTAGATAACAGGCGCGGGGGGGGGGGGGGGCCCCTCGAGGACCACGGTCCACACTGACAGTAATCGTAGAACCACGTCTCCATGAAGCTGGATTTCCATAACTGGTACTAACCCGCCGGTCCAGAAGACGAAGCTTGGGACAGAGGTCGAGTCTTTCGTCGTATAGCAAAGTTCCCACATCAAATATGCGCGATCCATAATGGACCGTCACACACACACACGCAGAGACATGGACATGGAGATGCTCATCTCGCGATTGGTCGGCATTGGAGAATTGATTGACAGAAGCACACATTCCGGTCCGTCAGTTGAAGGAAGAGTAGCCTGTAGTAGCCGGCATTACGCCGGCAGCCGAAGTACGGCAGCGCCGAGGCGGGGCGCCGTCAGCCAACGCACACACCAATGCCCCCGGTGAAGCGCGCGTGTGTCCTACGCAAATGTGTACTCAACCCGATGACAAACTGACAGCCGACGAGCGGGGATTTTAGTTTGATTTCTTTCTTTCTCTTTCTCTCAGCACCTTCTTTCTACTTGGGATGTTGTTTCGCAAATTGACGATTTATTTTGGATGGTCCATCAAGTGTTTCGATTTTTAACTTGACTTTTAAAACGTCAAACCTCATTCTGGAAATTGTAAACATTGAGCAAAAACTTTGACATTTACGAAATGGGGTACGCTATACGCTTGGCAGAAAATTGGGAAATGGTTATGTTAGTAACCAGAATTGTCGTACCTTGGGGAGCTCGGAAAACCAACATGTCGTGCAAGAGAAGCCTATGCAACTCTGGATTTTGGTCTGACGGCCATCGGGCCCATTTTTGCTTCGAAAATGAAGAAACAGCCGCCGTAACCGATAGTGTCGAAGCTACCAAGAAGCTGAAAACTTGAACGACATGTCCAGCTGGTAAGGGTGCAGAGCTGACAGTGGGCCAGAGACTAGTAGGCTCTCGGGTGAACGAATAAAACGAAGAAAATGGTACGGAAGTGAGCGTAACTTCATTCTGGAAATTGTAAACATTGAGCGAGAACTTTGACATTTACGAAATTGGACGCTATGCACCTTGGCAGAAGATTGAGAAATGGCCAATGTAATAACCAGAACTGCCGTACCCTGTGGGGGGCTCGGAAACCCCCACACGTCGTGCAAGAGAAGCCAGTCCACACCACGAGTGACTGTTTGGTGCGGAAGAGTGAATCGATGTCGAATTTGGCACAGCAGTGGGGTGAAGCTCTAACACATCCAGCGCAACACACTCCCGAAATCGGACCAGGCGCAACTTGCGGCGTTGGATAGAGTTAAGAAACGAGACGGAACAGGGCCCAAAACATAGCAAATAAGAACGAAGGTAAGGCGCAAACCGAAGACGTAACGAATCTAAACACCAAATCCCAACATGCAGAGACACACAGACAACGTAAGTAACAGTAAGAGAGTATGGCACATCAATCAGCTACACAGAACAAGTTGTCTACTAAGTCTATTTAGTCTGGGCGCGCTACAACGGTCGTCCACATTAGCGCACGAGAGGAAAGTCACTAAGACTTCACCAGAGGGCCTCCAGACACGTTGACACCGCGTTCTGGGTTTCGGTCTCTGAAAGTGGACCTCGCGAATCTTGCCACCGGATTAAACAAATAGGGATTACGACGCCGGCGAAGCTCTCTCAGCCGACACAGTGAAACCTAGGTTCGGGTTTCGCAGAACAACAACAACAATAACAACAACACAGAAGCATGCGCCACCAACACACACACACACACACACACACAGATACACACTTAGAACGAGAAGCTCACAGCAGAAGTTTGGAACACGCGGAACTTTGGCACGCCTCGACACTGGCGACACTTTGTATGTGCGCACGTGTGTGTTTGTGTGTGTTTGTGTGTGTTTGTGTGTGTGTGTGAGGCGGTGGAGAATTAGGGTTTGAAATCCTAAAAACATGGTAGACAAGCTTTACACACAAACACACACAGACGAACAGGCGCAGGCATACGCAAGGATTGAGGACCCTTCACACGAATTGAGAGCGAGAGAGAGAGAGAGCGAGAGTAACCGATAGACACGGAAGGCGATGATGACGATGATGATGATGATTAGAACCAAAGAAGAAGAAGAAGAGCAAGAAATAAAAAACGGAAAACGGGATATACGATTGTGAGATGGTGATGATGTTGTGATCGCGTTGTGAGGAAAACAAACGAGCAAGGATGTCTGAAAGGGCGAAGGGCCTGGGGCGGGTGGGGGGGTGATTGGAAAAAGGCATGGGAAGTAGGTGGAGGGGCGGAGGGGTGGATGGGGAGCACCAAAGTGCAAGTTCTCCGTGGGAGTCGAGTTCGTCCACTCGCGCCGTCCTATCCGCGAGACCCTGACAGCCCTCTCACAACACCCACCAACAAACTCCCCGTCTCCCGCACGGCACACGCCACGGTTTTGTTTTGTTTGGTTTCGTTTGGTTCGTTTTTTTATACGTCTACATCGAAAGACACAACAACATCCAAAAACACAACAACAGCAAACAGAGTGTGGTTCGTTTCCAGAAACTGGGTAGCGGTAGTAGTAGTAGTAGTAGTAGTAGTAGTAGTGTGGTATAGAAGAGGGTGTAGGGGTAGTAGTAGTAGTAGAGCGCGCAATCCACTTACCGAGTCGTGGTGCGGGTGGCGAAAGTCCAGCGAGCTCTCGCCGGACGACTTGTCGTCGCCCCGGTCCCAATCGATCTCCTTCTTCAGCGACTACACAGCAGGAAAGAAACGAAGAAACGAAGCGGGGTGGGGGGGACCCCGCGTTATAGAGAAGGTCCTGCTGGTGCTCTGGGGGGGCTTCTTACCAGAGGTACCTGCTGCACCGGTCCCATGATACCGGACGGTCCAGCGATTGGTTCGGTGGTCAGCGGGCTGCCCTGAAGACCGCTAGCGTTGAAGACGGCCAGGGCGGCGGCTGCTGCAGCCGCCGCGGCCGCCGTCTGCTCACAGACACGCCGCGACGCGTTGCTGCTTCGCTGGTGCAGATGATGCCGGTGCTGGTGCGTCTGGTGATGGTGCTGTTGCTGCTGCTGCTGCTGTGGTGAACTCCTTTGCTGTTGCTGCTCGCCATTCTTCCCCGGCGACGTCGCCAGCGTCACAGTCGAGCCGCCTCCGAGAGATTCGCCGACGGAGAGGCCACCGCGCGACGATGGCCGCAGATCCGCCGCCACCAGCAACTGCGAACCGGGCGATGTACCGGACGCAGCAGCAGAAGACGACGTGGTGGTGGTGGCGGCTGCGGCGGCGGCAGCGGCAGCCGCCGCATTCAGCGTCGCCGAAAGGCTGCTTCCGGGTGCCGTCGTGTTGGCTGCGGCAGCGGCCGCCGCAGCCGCCGCAGCAGCGGCCGCATTCAGCGTCATGTTGAGGCCCGAAAACGCCGAAAAGTCTGCAATACGCCGAACACCGGCCATGGGAAGATTAGCTAGCTTACGCTTCTCGCAGTGTCGGACCATTGTCGTCGCCTCCAACTTACCAACTTCGCTCTTGATCTTCACCGGCGGCTCGTATTCGTCCTCGGAGTTGTTACTGAAGCTACTACTGTTGTTGTTGTTGTTGTTGTTGTTGTTATTATTATTGCCGGGTTTGTTGCCTCCGTGCTGATGGTGATGCGCGTCATGCTCGTCGTCGGACGAGCGCCGACGTCGCTGCTGGGGCCGATGATGGTGCTGATGGTGGTGCTCAGCCGTACGAAGCAGCTTCGTGGCCATCAGATCGCTGCTATGAGCCACGGTGGCCACCAAATGTTGCTGCTGCTGCTGGTGATGGTGGTTGTGGTGGTGTGGTAGGTGCAGTAGGTGACGGCTCGAGCCAAGGATACTGCTGCTGCTGCCGCTGCTGGTGGTCGTAGCGGCGGTGCTACCGATGTGCAGATCGTGCGGCTCATCGTTATCTTCATCCTCATCCAGCGGTTCATCGTCATCATCGTCAACATCATCATCCTCCTCATCGTCGTCGTCGTCCTCGCAATGCCGCAGTGCCTCCCCGCAGTCCTCCTCCTCTTCGCCCTCCACCACCTCCCCGTCGACCGGGGGTGGTGGTGGCGGCTCGTGATGCGCGTCAGCATGGGCGGCCACAGCCACTACCGCCGCCGCCGCCAAGAGGTGGCCGGCGGTGGCCACATCATCACTCTCGTCCTCATCCTCATCGTCCTCCTCTCCCGCCGCCGCCGGCCTTTCGTGGTGTTCCTCTGCCTCCTCCCGATCGTCGTCTTCCTGATCATCATCGTCCTCGATCACATTTCGCAGCAGAAGCCGCTGCTGGGGCTGAGGCTGATGATGGTGGTGGCTGGGGTGGTGTCGTTGATGACGCTCCTCGCCGTCGTCCTCATCGGCGTCAGTCGGGAGCCGCTGGTCGACAGCAGCGGTGGTCTCAGCCGCCGTCGCCGCCGCCGCCGTAGCGATCCCATCGGCCACCTTCGCCGCCGGGACTGTCTCATCCTTGACGCCGCCGCCACCACCACCGTCATCGTCGTCGTACCCATCGTCCGGTAGGCGCAGCAAACGTTCCGGTGGCCTCTCGTAGTGCCGGGCATCTCCCTCTATCACCAGACCGAGATTATTGCTTCGACTACGGGGTGATGCCGTCTGTTGGTGGTGTTGGTGATGGCGACTGCTGGCTTCCTCATCTCCGCTAGGGAGCTGCGCCGGGGTCGTAGTAATGGGACCGACCAGCTCCAACTCCTTCGATCGGCCGCCGCTACGTCGATGATGACGGCCACCACTCGGGTCTTCGTCCACGTTCTCTTCGTCCACCGGCGGCGCATCGTTCCGAGAGACGAGCTCTGCGTCGTCCAGGGCAGCAGTAGAGCCGCCGCTACTGATGACTGCTACGGCCAGCTGGGACGGTAGAATACTACCGCCGCCGCCGGAACCGCCGCCGGAGCCACCAGGTGCAGGCGGAGGACTCTGTATCACTAGCCGGTGTCGTTGTTGCGTCGTTGGAGAGGTTCGTCGTATTAGCCGTGACTGCGGGCTGGTGATGATGCTGGCCAGGGCCGCAATCGAGGTGAACGGGGAACTACTACCGATAGCCGACGCGGTGTGCGGTGTCTGGAGCGACTCGTCGTCCTCTTCCTCCTGTAGGCGGCTCTTACTGAGCGCGGTCGAGAGGTCGGTAACGCCACCGCTGCCGCCACTAGAACTGTTGTAGTGCTGGCTGCTGTTGGTGGCCGACGGAGGTGGCGGCGTTGTCGTCGGTGGCGGTGGCGTCGTTGTCCTTGTTGTCGCCGTGCCGCTACTACTACTGCCGCTGCTGGCAGCGGCCGTTCCGGAACTGAGCCGCTGGTGGCCAAATAGTTGCTGCTGTTCCGGCGGCTGATGGTGATGTTGCTGCTGCAGCTGCTGCTGATGGTGTTTCTGATGGAGGTGGTGATGGTGGTGTGGCTGCGACACACTCGACGCTGCTGTTACTGTTACTGTTGCTGGTGCCGTAGTAGTTGTTATGCTCGCTGAGCGTTGCACCGTGTGCCGACTACTGCTGGTAGTGGAGGTGTTGACCGTCGTCGTGGTGGTATACGAAGAAGAGGAGGAACTGCTGTTGCTCACGGTTAGACGCCCGCTGCTGCTGCTGCTGCTGGTGGTGGCGGTCATAGTAGTGGCGGCTGTTGTCATGGTCGTCGCCGTCGCCGCCGAACTTGACGTCGCTGTCTGTGCTGCGGCCGTCGTAGCGGTGGCCGTAGTAGCACTCGCAGCCGCCGTCGTCGTCGTAGTTGGTGAACTCCTCGACAGGTTGGTCGGCAGGAGCATGGTTTCGGTGGTGGTGGCGGTGAGGGCCGCTGTAGCACCGGCACCGGTGCCGCTGCCACCCACGTGCCCATGACTTGCGCTTCCGCTGCTGCTGCTGCTGCTGTGTGCTCTCAGCCGTTCGGGATCTAGCCTCGTCTCCGTCAGCGGACTGCTCTGGTTGGTCATCTCCGTCAAACCCTTGACCTGCGTGTGTGTGTGTGTGTGTGTGAAAGAGATGATGCCGCGTGAGTCACAACTGGGAGGGATGGCAGGAGGAGTGGAGTTCAGGACCTACCTTGAGCGATTTGGCCGTTTTTAGCAGTGGCGAAAGCTGACAGTACTCAACATTTACCTCCCCTTTGTACATGAAGTCGACCAACGAGCGCAGCTCGGCCAGGTGGACGTCCTTCAGGATGACGATCGGGTGCCGGGCCGGGAAGTCGTGAAACAGCGACTGGAAGTACGAGGAGCAGGCCGAGAGGACAACCTGTCGGGACGAAACGAAGCGAAAAAGCGAAAAGCTCATTAATGAGAAAACCTAGTGGACGGTGGTGGTGCGGTGGAAGATTGTCTAATTTTGACAGATGTGATGTTAACCCACCCCACTCCCGTACTCGTACTCCTGACATGCCGCCAGAGCCCCCGCCAGGTATTAATTGATTTCCTTCGCGGTTGGCTACTGAGCTCACGGCGAGAGCCGTCCGACCGCGCAGAGATGTTGATGCAAGCGGGGTGGGAGATGGGGTTGTGGGAGGACAGGAGGGCTTTGATTTGACACCGCCCGGCAGGAAAATGGGCCCGCTTTCTGAGAGCTACATAGAGCTAGAGCGACCGATCATCATCGTCGTCGAGTTGATTGATTGATGGGGTTTCAACGGGAACCGGTTCGGGTTCGGGACCCGAGGGGTCTGACATGGGTACCCACCACCACCCCTCCCTGCTCCCTGGTGGTCAAGTCATGCAAAAGTCATGCGCTAATGCAAAAGCCCAGTGGCAGTGGCATTCCCCCGCGGGGATCGCTAGGGACTACGAAAGAGAGAAAGCGAGAGAAAGAGAGAGAGTGTGTGATAATTTATGCCCTACGGCTCTCTCCGGAATGCTGTGTTGTGACCTTTTTGACCAGCTCGGTTTGGGGGGCGCCGCGTAGCACGCGGCGCACTCTATTACCGACCAGCGGCGATCGTCCCGAAACATAAGCAACAACATAAGTCACCCGATTTCCGAGCACACACATACACACACACATACACATTAATGTTGTGGGGCTGGACCACCCCGCTGCTGGACTTTCCACGAGGAGGACCCCATTAGAGGAGGCCCAGGATCAGGAACCTATTATGGGTCCCGCCCGCCGTCGACCGGTAAACGGAAAAGTGGGCAATATATTTCCAAGCCGGCCAGCCCACCCGCTCCTTTGTGTGCGGGAGGGATCAACGAACGTTGTTGGTGGGCCCAGTGGGTGGGCGCCCTCCCGCCCGCTCGGCGTGATATTTATTTATGAAGCCATAAACGGCCGCCGGCCGCCACAACAGTATTTTAAATTTGAAAATGTATCCATAACACACACACAGCGCGCGATCGTAAATGAAGTCAGAAGCCCGTACCCGCTACTCGCTGCTGGTCAGGCCTCGCCCGTGACCATGCAAAACACTACAAGTTAACAAACGCCAGAAGCACACGTACAAGGTCCACAGAGAGAAAGAGAGCGCTTCCGAACGATTGCATGTGGGTGGCTGATGGCTGATGGCAAACAGCGTGCATTCGAACGGTTCTCGGCTATTAGCACCTCTTTGAAGGAGGGCACGTAATACGTTGGGCGATCGCTCAACGCTGAGAGAACGCACAGTGAGAAGACATGTTTTCGCGATGGAGACAATGACTAGAGCGCTTTACGATGCGCTCAGAAGCAGCAAACGACGACGTCTTTTGGGGCGTTAGTGTATCGGATAGCGGAACATCCGAAACTAAGGATCCCGCCGAATATAAGGAAGCGCAATTAAACATAACCGCTTTTGGTCAAACACAAAAACAAACTGCCCCAAAAAGGTGGGCTTCGAGAAATGACTAAATTGTTTAGGACCCCCCTTAGGTCGTTGTCAATGGTCTAGAGCATCACCACCCCATGGTGGCAGGTCACGTGGTGACTCCGTGCACTCCATAGCGACCTTAGAAAACAAAACTGAACTTTGTCTGCTTGTGACTTCGGAATTGTTTGGCCCACTGTTACAGAAAGCAACAGAAGAATAACAAAATAACGAGTCGTCGCAGAGGCATTTGTACTGACACGCTCTCGGATGCATCGAAAAAGAAGGCTTCGCATCAAAAAGGAAAAAGCTTCTGGTTCAAGAAGGATCATAGCTTGTAACGAAACATGGTTTTTTTTTATTCAGACTGCATGGACTCGGAAACGAAATGGCAGTCCTTCATTCGCAGTGGAAGACTCGAAAGTATCCGAGAGTCAAAAAAGCGAAACTGAGTGATTCACGATACGATTCATGATACGATGCACACTGCGTGTTGTTCAATAATTTTGGAGCTTCGATAGGAAAAACACAATTTTATGGTTTTTGAACACTGTATTACACTTTATTATTCAGTATGGTCTCCCTGAACTCGCTGAGATTCCCATTCCCTGATCTAAAAAGGGTAGCAATAATATGCAGAATTAATTGTTTTACCAGTTTACAAGTATTCCACAAACAAACAATTCCTTTTGCACACCAAACAACTGCTGTTAATATCTTGTAGGCTGACTTCTGGAAACAAACTCGTTTCGGAGCCGAAGGACCAGGCTCACACCACACTCTTTAGCCTATTGTTTTGACTCAGGATCATGGTGAAAGACTCAAATTTCATCAATAGTGATGAGTTAACGCACAGAAAAAGTTGCCTTCTGGTGTGTTTTAGAAGGCAACCCAATGATATGCCCAGGGATTCTACTAAATCTCTCTCAGTCCCTCGATTTCTATTTCACCAATATCCTGTATTTTTGCAACGATTTCAGTTGTTGCTATATTGTTTTTGACGTGGATCATCCTCAGGGCCTATTGCGACCACGTTTAAATTCAGCAACCCATAGCTTCGTTGAAGGCGAAGATTTCCCATATACTTTACACATTCGTGAAAAAAAATTTCCTTTGCTTTTAAACCTTCGAAAAATAAAAACTCAATCAGAGTCACTGGAGGACGCAAAACCAAAAATCGCGGAACTACTCAACAGCCCGACTCGCTGACCCGCAGAGGTCTCGGTGAAATTTATTGCCATACCATGCGCATCTACTCTACCAATTGAAGTTACATCAGTAGCAGCGCAAGCCCTTTAAACTTGATAAACCGTTTTCCCTAGATGAGCAAGTCAACTGATGAACTAATCACGTCGGCAACGGCTTCGTTGGACGTGAATCGGTACCGACCGAACCGAAAAGAGGTTAAGGTGGAGGTTGTGTGCTGCTACCATGTTAGCTTTACGGCCCCCGCCAGTGGCTCTTTCTGGCTTATCGCCGCCGCCGGGGCGAAACTTTGCCCCTAAATCGTCTCCCACAGTGGACCCGGGGTTTTCGTTGCCAATTTTACCGCGCACACAATTTTGTAGCTACCTCCTCCTAAGGTATGTGGGCGCTTTTACTGCTGTCCATATGGCACAGACCCCTGACCAATCACCCGGCCATCCAATCCATCGCGGCTCGCGAGGATCGTAAAGCAGGTCGTAAAGTATTTCAATAATTTAATATTCATCCCGTGTGGACCGGCCTGGCCCGGCCGTTGACGCGTTTCTGGCGCTCCCGGAGAAGGATGAGCGCCCCTCATAATACACAGCAGACGCGGCTGCGTCGCTGTAGACCGGCCGGCCGACCGTCCGGTATTCTGCCCAGCTAAATAATGTAATTGGTTTTATCGGTTATTGGCTAGCGAGAGAAAATTGGGTAGCTCAGCACAACACAATACAACTCGCGCACACACACACACACACTCGCGACGCAGACAGGACTTAAAAGGTGATCAACACGAGATGGCTTCGGTGGCAGCGATCATCGTTCGGCAGGCAACATCCGGAAGCCAGTCAGAATCAGACGGCGCGAGGTGCCCCGTTCGGAGTCTCGGCCCTCTTTTCGGGGCAACTTTGTATTGTCGCGGCGGCGGCGGCATGTTTATGGTTTCTACACCCGTCCCCACAACACCCCCGGCACAAAGCAACAACACGGTAGACGCATAAAAAAACGTCGAAATTGTTCACGCATTAAAACCGTCTCGCGAGTCGAGCGCGGCGATCGCGCCGGCGACCAACCGACCGACCGACCGTGGCCGGCCTTTGATTGAATGCCGGCCACCGTCGCACAGTGGCGCGCCAAACGAATCACTTGCCGCTTGCCGGCGAGGCTTCCTCCGAAGCCGCGAAGCAGTTAAAAATTAAATTAACAGCAACACCGAGCGGTTGAGCGGGGCCAAAAGAACGGACGGTGCGAGAGGGGCTGAACAGAAAGGATATGCATGGCGGTGGCGGCGCGCCGGCGGAAAGGATGCGACCCAACCGAACCATCCAAAACGGGGTTCATCGCTTTTCGGCAGTTGAAGTCTTTTGTTTCGTTTCGCTTCGCAGACGCAGGCAGGCAGAATAGGGGATGCCTCGTTCGCCCCGATGGCCGCGTTTTTGCTCGAATAACGTTCGTTTGTTAACTGCTCGACTGCTCGATTGCGTGTTGGGGGGCATCGCACGCCACGCGCATTACACTAGAATCGAACAAGTCGCACCGGATACTTGACGCGACCCACTCGTGGATGGCTCAGCGATGTTTCGATAAGCATTGTTTGTAGCTGGTCTAATCTATAGCAATTTCGGACGAGTATTCAAGAAGTCAGCGAAGGCAGCGGCAGCGGTACGATCCACCAGCTTCGACGATCACAAATCAATTATTGGTTTGGTGTGAGGATCATGTTGGGGTACCTAGCTACCTTGGGTAACGAATGCTAACTGTCAAATGCCTACGACTGTCACTTCCCATAACCGATATGAGCGTGAAAGAATCTTCCCTTACCCCTACAGGGGAAAACAAAAAAAAGTTTAGCTACTGAACAGTTGAATAATATGTGAAAAAGTGAGTATATCTTCTATTTGAATCCCTCTTTTGAGACATTGAATGCTTTCAAGATTGAGGTTGTAGGAGCAATATTATGACGATTAAATGACATTTTGATTTCCTTCGTTTTGCTCGGCAATAAAGTAACTACATTTAGTTGTTTATGGCTAATAATATAAAAATGGTTGTTTGTCTGTCTGTCTGTCTGTACCGCATTTTCTCCAAAACTACTGAACCAATCCGCGTGAAATTTTGCACAGCGTAGTTTTGTCGCCCCGGATTGTGAATAGGAAAGTTTGACCCTCCCACGCCTCCGGGGAGGGGGGGCTCCCATACAAACGTAACGTACCGTAACGCCCATACGTTACGTCCAAACGTTTCAAACAAATCGAACCAAACTCGGCAGGCGGGAGTTTTAGGGAAGGGGAAATGTTCTGGTGAATGTTTGAAACCCCTCCCCTCTTTACAAAGACCCTTTTTGTAAAGAGGGGAGGGGTTTAAAGGGAGAGGGGCATTAACCCATACAAAATCTGGGTTAATGTCAGCAAAGCTCGGATAATTTTCAAGCAATTTCAGCCAAACTCAGGTGGTGCGAGTTTTGACATGTATGCAACAGGAAGCCGATCGGATACGTCACCGGGAAACGGAGGAGTAACGGGAGGCGGGAAGGGAAATTGAACGAATACGTCACCGGGAAGCCCGATCGTTTGAAAAGTAGGAGTAACGGGAAGCGAAAAGGGAAGCTGATCGGATACGTCACCAAGAAGTCCTCTGAAACGCCTCCCAATCGAGAAATAAGGATGAAATGAGGCGCAGCGACGCGCGCCGGGAACTGCTAGTGGCTAATAATAATTTGATTTATTACGTGTTAAGGCCGACAAACGTGTGGTGAACAATTCACAAGACATTATGCTGTTTCTCGGCTCTTAAGATCGCAAAAATCTTGAATTATTACAAACTATCCAATGAAGAACGTCAGGAATGGTCAGTAGTATGAATTTGAATGGTGAAGCAACCAATTCCAAATATTCAACTCAAATGAGGCAGCAATCGGTTAAATAATCAAGGGTTATGAATCATGAAGGATCGTATTATAATTATAATAAAGGGTCGTATTCACCGTATAAAAACTCCTGGGCGCAAGAAATCAACCGAAAAACGAATTGATAAACTTATAGTAAATATCTCCTTCACAAACCCGCCTTCTCAATCCGTCTCCTTTTCAATCCACCTAAAATATTCAACCAAATCAAAAATAACTCTCTTCCGTGAATGTCATTAGACGTAGTTGAATAAAAAGTAGACAATACTGGATTTGTTAAAAAAATCGCAACTTAGGCCAATAAAAAAAAGGATGGTATTTTACTATCGGCATGTTTTGAAACCTCGCTTATTGTGAGAAAAGCTACTATGGAATGATAAATTTTTAGTATGACTCATCTATCGTTATGAGGAGTTGAAGTTTGCTGCTATATGTTATTTAAATCAACATTAGGACACAAACGACAATGGCGTTATGTTCCAGAGATTCATTGTTTTCATTACAACCATTGAGAATATGTGGCCGATCGTGAACCTTGTAGTCTGTGCCCGAAAAGACCCCTCTCAATTTAATAGAGTAAGCTAAATTAAGCAAAACATAACTGAAACTGAAATAATGCCTAAGGACTGTAGAAAGGACCAAACCATAACCAAACCACGATGTGTGGCAATATTGTCTGGGTGGAATGGTATGCATTGGTCATAATAAACTTGTGTTCGCGGAGATAGAATTTGGCGTGTTCCAAGTATGTTTGGTTAAAAAACAATTTGTATTTACGTCAATGATCCCTAAAGACAGCAAAACTGTCATTTACACATAAGATGTTATAATGTTTTTGATTGACTTTTGTTAGACCAGAGTAAATTTTTCATCCTCGTATTTCGTAAAGTCGTTTGTGATCTTGAAGTAAACTTCGTTTTGCTTTCTTTCGCTGTTCCTCGGAGATCGATGGTTCCGAACGGGAAGCAAAGTGAACGAAAGAGGTCTTGCAATCGGTCCGGAATAGTTCGGAATCGTGAAGGTTGCATTCATAAAAGTTTGGGATAAAAATAAGCTCGAAATTGAATAAAGGAAGCAGATTGCTTAACCGACTGGAACTGGATCAATGAGAGTTTTTGAGAGTAGAGTTTTATTGTCACGCGTTACAGTCATTTAGTCATTTAGGTTCAACGTTAGTGACTTCCGAAATGGACTGCACTCTGAAAAGGTGTTCGATGGCCTTAAACGGAATAGTTAGAGAGCGAAAGAGATAGAGCGAGAGAGAGATTGAGCGATCAAGAGTGCTCGACATAAATGAGTCGGAGGTTTTTCTCCAACAGTACATCCGCCACCTTTTTTTTTTTTTGGACGACGCGCGTCCTGCTCTGACAGATGACCTGCGCGCGCGCGCGCGTGCTCCCGAAGATGCAAGGATGAATGATTACAACTCCCGGGCGCCGACCCGATTTGTGCCGATTCATCACCGCAAGGTTCATCACACGCAAAGCCCAAACCGCAGCCAATATCCCAACGCAAGGCGCTCGCGTGTGTGTCCGCGCCCGCCGATCCACCGTAAATGCTTCGTAACGCATCAAGCGCCGTCTCCTGCTGCACACACACACACACGCATCATCTTGCTATGTCGATGGTCGAGCATTGCGAGTCCAGCATAAAACTGTGTGAACTGGCGACACCGAAAGGAGCAGTGTGAAAAATGGACGCGGTGCGCCAGGCAGCGTAATCCTTCACTACACGGGGCCCGGTGTTGTCGGCAGGATGGGCGGTGACGCAAAAGGACGAAGCGTAGAGTACAAAACGGCGGGGACGCGGGCCGGGGGGTGATAAAATTAGCGTCAATAAAATAAAGTAGCTCCGCCGAAGCAGCCGCCGAACCGCCCCGGAAGCGACGTTCGCTTTGTGTCCGTCGCCAGGCTGGGCAGTGTACGGTGTGCCCGCAGGAGTGCCCTCGCCCACCTCCCTCTACCCGGTATCTCCGGGCCCCCGGGTGAGTTGCGTGAGCCGAGTGAGACTCATTGGGAAAGTCACGGCACAGAAGGAGCACATCAAAAGTGAGCCCTGCGTGTGGAGGGGCGGGCGCGAGAGGTCCGGGGGGGAGGGGGGACGCCGATGGAGACAATCGCTTGCGCCTTGACCCGACGGAGTAACACACAGAGCGAGAGAAGCACAAAAATCATTACGCGCTCGCCACTTCGATTGGCTGTGGGAAAAAAGCAGCCGCGGCGTCGTCCATTTTTCTCGCGATTAGCCACTGGGTGTGATGCGGGATACCGGGAGGGTGAAGGGGAAAATTTCGAAGCTGTGTCGGGGACGAAGGGGAGCGGTGCACGAGGCCCTGCATCCAATAATAAATGCAATCACATGCATCTTCATCCGAATGCGTTCACCGGCAGCGGCGAGCGCAACATAGTTTAATACACATTCTTTTCACCGCGCGGCCGGTCGGTCGGCAGGTGGCATGGGGCGGTGGCGATGGGGTTGGGGGGGTGGATCCGTGGGCCGCCGGGGGTCGCACAACAAAGCAGCCCGAGGGTCCACCGCTTCTTTCTTGCCGTTTTTGAATGGAAAAGAAAAATTAGCCCGCAATTAAACGCGATCCACCCATCCATCTATCTTTCCATCCGGCGAGGCGGCTCTCGAGCGGCTTTTTCCTGCCACTGCACGTCGCGCTACCCCATTCAATGCACCCTCCGTGTTTGTGTGTGTGTGTGCTAGCTTCTTGGGCTTTTTTCCTTCGGTGGGCTGCGGGTGAATTTTCCTTTGCGCGCCGAGCTGCGAACGCTTTTTATTGTTCGCTGTGGAGTTCGGCGTCGTTCATTTGTTCAACCCAGTACACACACACACACACACATACACACACACAGTGCGGCAAGTATGTTTCGGCACCCGATGACAGTAAGCGACTTCCAGAGGTTTCCATTAGAAGCACCGGTCGCTTAAAGTTCACCGACTGCAAAACTCACCGTGACACGTTTCGTTTGACAGACCGAAAGGTAGGTGACTGCCACTCAATAACAGCGTCACCATCACCCCAACATAACAGCATTGTGAGAAGTAAGGATGAAGCCATAAATTATCCAAAGAATTTCGTAGCTCACATGATTTACCAGGACTGCCTCTACATATTTTGAAGTTAAAGATTGGAGCTTTGATTATGCCTTTGTGAAATATGAATCCGCCGAAACTTTGTAGTGGTACTCGGCGGTACCATAAGAAAATGAATCAACATAATCAAAGCCAACATTTTAAAAGGATAATGCAAAGGGAAAGACGTTCTACTATCCCGAATTTCCGTGGCACTTGCCTTTGCGACGACAAAAAACAAGGCGCAGGATCATTCGTTACAAGTACGTGGATTAAACCCAAAAAACGATTGCTTCTCCCATGGTCAGAATGGTATGTGGCCTGCTCACGAATTGGGAAACCCGTCACATTTATTTGTGTATACACCGAGAAGAAAAACTAAAAAAAAATTGTATATCCAGCAGCCACGTCAATAAAAGGCCATTGAAAGCAATTGTACATACTGTTAAATAAGTACCGGGAATTTGTGATTTTAAAGAAAACGCGTTATTCGATTTTCGATATTTTTTGGCGCTGGATTGCTACACATTTCAGTGATTTTTGGTGAAAAGTTGAAAATTTTAAAAAAATCAGTCAATTTTTGAAAAATTTTTTTAGTGTGGGCGTGTCTTGGCCCTCCGCCGATTTCTGTCTTCTCCTAAATTAATTGGCCACGAAACGGTAATTTGAGTTTTTGAAACAAGAAAAAGACACAGTGGATCAGATTTGGGCAATACGGTGGCTTTGGCATCATTAGTTTGTAGTTTTTGATCAAAAAATCGCACACAAGCAACGATGCTAAACTTCGTATGCACGTGGTCTTTTCAAAAAATTTGGTGACTTCTGGGTTTCGTTTATGGATTTCGCGTTTGTGACGGATTGTTTCGGGCGAATTGCGCATAACTTGCAGGAAATATTCTTTATTAACCGTTCATACCCTCGGGAACAACTCATGATGCAACACGACGCTGCAATCCAAGAAAACTGTAAGCAAAACTCGATCACATTCGACCAGACTCGGCTTTTCGACGTTCACATCTTCTCGGCCCTCTGTGAAAATTTGGAACCACCGATAAGCAATGCTTTTGTTCTTAAAAGGTTCACCATAGCCCACAGTCAACATTCTGATTGCGTCCGAGCTCTTAATTTCGTTTTTAACAAAAAATTTGATAAAGGTTCTTTGCCATCCATTTTTTGGAAGGGACAGAAATCGGCGGAGGGCCAAGACACGCCCACACTAAAAAAATTTTCAAAAATTGACTGATTTTTTTAAAATTTTCAACTTTTCACCAAAAATCACTGAAATGTGTAGCAATCCAGCGCCAAAAAATATCAAAAATCGAATAACGCGTTTTCTTTAAAATCACAAATTCCCGGTACTTATTTAACAGTATGTATGAGTTTCCTACTAAACATCCTAAGTAACCTTCAAAACAAAAATCAAATTTTAAAGTTGCTGAACAGTAATGGGCACTTAAGATTGCTTCTAGGATCCCAAACCGAACCGAATTCGAAAGAAAAAAAAAACACTTTGAGAAGCAGAAGCGAAGAAGCGAAGCAATGCTCGCGCACGGTACAGCTAGTAAATAATATATTAAACTAATGTTTTTGGCACATAAAAAATCATCCAAAAGTAGGTTTTCGAACGTCTTAGTTGTTCAGTGAACCAAAAATGTCAATTTCGTTGCAAGTAAACAGGGCATTCGCAGCGGTTTTGCTTATTTATTGGAATAAAGAATCGCTCGAGAAGCACACATCGTTTGCACACATCTGATCATTTAGGGGTTATATTGCTTTGAATGAAACCCATCTTATCACGTACAAATAAATCGAATCTTTACTCAATTATTGGTCCCAGTAATGATTGTTTGCTACTGCGCTATAGTAGCGAAAGCCGCTCATGTCCAAAGATAGGCCATCAGTAAAAGACATTTCGCGACATGCTTCGCGGAGCGGCCACAAAAAGTAATACATCAAAGAAGGCAGACGCGACACGACGCAAAAGTGTTAGCAATCTCTTACTAAAAGTTCTCAGCGGCCAGAAGCCAGATAGATGTGTGTGATTTAGCAAAATAGCGTTTTTGTTCACTTTCGGGCCCTACAAAAAACCACTTTATCGCAGGGCAAACCACAGCTGCAGGGCTAATCAACGGTTGTTTCGCGTCGGAGAAAGATAAGTATTCGCTGCTGCTGATCTGCGCGACCCGCACAATCCCAAGAGTTCTCCTCCCTCACTGTCCCTTTCTTTCGCTGCGGACGGACGAAGGCTAATTACGGTACATAATTCGATTCGACGCATCATCGTCATCGCCGTGATGATCGGCGTCGTCGCTGCAAGCCATCGCATTGCAGCATCGGTGCATCCATACGGACACGTCCCGAGCGTCCCGTTTCTTTTGTGCCACATACAGAGTGTGTCCAGAGTGAGCGCGGCGGAAGGGTTGATTGGGGGGAAGTTTCCCCACCACGTTCTCATCCGGCAAAAAGTCTTTCGCTAATGTTTTTGCTGCCAAGCGAAGGAAGCTGCAATGCCCGGACTGGCGCGGACAGCGCGGGGTCCCTGCGTCGGTGTTGTTCCCAACGCAGGTTTTAAAATGAGAAATCAAATACAAAGCAAGCACTCGAAATTCATTCTAAAAAATGCACACACACACACACACACGGTATACAGCCGTTTTGAATGAATTGTGTACCTTTTTATGCTACACACGCTCATCGCCACGAGGATCGGACTGAAACATTTAGCAAACAACTATGAGACCAAACGTTTACCAAACAATCTGACACAAACAACGAAAGAGAGAGAGAGAGAGAGAAAATAATGCAGAAATTGGGCCAGTCGGAAAGTTTTGTCCTTTCGGTTTAAAGTAGAGCTTAAAATATTTCTGTTTCTTCCACCGACTCCGAACCGAAGGCCCCGGACGCGCTGGTGTGGTCGGATTAGGGTGTGGTGGCGGTGGTCATCAAGAACATTCGTTTTATTCCCTTTCCAAGCCACCTTCACCCAACACTTTCCACCTCAACCGGAACAGTCGGAACGGAACACTAACGGTTGCTTCAATAATGTTCACACTGCAAAGGTTCCTTCCGGTCCGGTATAGCCTTCTACACTCCTTCGCTTCGGCCTTTAATCTTTTCTAAGCGTTTAGCAAAGCAAAGGATGTCCTGAGTCAGGCGAGCGCACGGTGGTTACGAAACGGTCAATCGGTCGAGTTGGTCGATACATTTTCGTACTGCGAACAAAAATACCAAGAATTGTGTCTCCAAAAATCGGGTTGCTTTCTGGGCTTTCGGGTCGCTCAAGGTCCGAAGGTCAGCCAGGCCTCGGTTGGTCAATGGGGACGAAAGTTTGGGCACACCAATTCTTTGATGTAATAGTTGTCGCAAGTTTATTTTTTAAATATAATTTGAAAATGTGTTTATTTTAAAATTAAATATGTACACATAATATATTATACAAAACAATTCATTATGTATTTAATATAATTTAAAAAAATACGAAAGAGAGAGAGAGAGAGAAGCAAAAAGAAAGAGAGAGAGATACAAGTGGGACAAATCACAACAGCAAAAAGTCAATGAGCATGATCATGAACCCCCTCACGTGAGCAAGAAATCCGAGAGCAACATCAAAGGACGAGAGGTCCAGAGAATGGAGCCATAGGCGGATGGCGTGAAGGCAAGGGGGTGTGAGGGTCGGAAGGTGGCCCCTCTATGCCGTGTCCAACGCAGCGTGGTCATCATCATCATTCTTAATCCATCCCATCCACCACAAAGGAATAAGCCAACCATTATCATCATCATCATCATCATCATCATCATCATCACCATCGTCGTCGTCGTCGGCGCTCGGACCACAAAAAAGGACCAGTCATGTTGCATCCGCAACGCCCCTCACCGCAGTGATTTCTTATTACTGCAACCCGCTCCATACCACCCCACCCAAACCTGGTTACCCCTTCTCCCCGAGGTGCTGCTCCGCAGGTTCGCAGGTGGCGCTTTACATTTTAAGTCACTGGGAGAATCCTTGGCTGCTGCTGCTGCCGTGTGAACTTCTGCGCGTCACATCGACGGCTGATGATGCAGTTGGCTACCTCCATCGTCCATCGTGCTCACCCTCGTCCTCTTCCCCTCCCCCTCGTCCGCGAAATTGAAAAAAAAAACATCGACAACGCCAACGAAAGAAGAGAAGAAAAAAAAACACAGATGATGGAGTGCATTGGCGTGAGCGTGTGCGTGTTCGGCAGTGAGGGCGATGAATGACGAATGCAACATTGCAACCCGTGCGCCTGGCTCCGCACTCCACCATCACCAAACCCCGTCTATCGCGCGGCGGCGGCGGCAAGCCTTTTATTTATGTTGTGACTTTGGGGAACCAGGGGCTACGTGGGTGGGGGGGAGATGCCGATGAGATGGGGGTTGGGGAGTTACTTAAAAGCCACCAGAAAAGCACCCCCGTAACGGTAGGTGCGCGCGCGCGCTTAAAATTACGAGCAAAAAAGGAACACAAACAAAAAAAAGTAACGAGTGAAACATAAAGTGACCCGGAACATGAACCGCCAGGCAGAGAGTGCGGGAGGGAGGGGCAGCGGCAGGCAAAGGGATACCTTTTTCTAGCGAATGCAATTCTGCACTTTCTTCGCACCGTCTTCGAACGCAGCGGTGACGCGGGACAAACGGACCCGGAGGACGGCGGCGCACAGAAAGCCCAACAGGAAGCTCTCGCCTATGGAAATTGTTCACCACTCTCCTTTCCAGCCACCCCAAACCCATCACCACCCCCTCCGGTAGCTCTGCCATCTGTCCCTGTGCGCCGCCGCGCTGCCGCCGCCGTGCTAAAACGTGAGACCTTTAATGTACGCCAAATTGATAATAAATGTCTATAATTATCCCATTTCTTTCAATCACCACCACCGTGGCGAGGGGCGGAGGGATGAGGGAGGGTGAACCGGTGTGGTGGACAAAACCCGGGGGCAGTGGTTAAGTCATCATCAGCGTGCCGGCGGCGGGCACTCTGAGTCGCGACTCCCCCTCTCTCTCTCTCTCTCTCTCGCTCGCGCCTTCTTAATGTGATGACGGCAATCAAAAGGTGACAAAGCACACACACACACACATACGTTGAACAAAAATGTTGCAACAGGACTCGGTGGCCCGGACTAAAGAAACGCAGGTGGCTTCGGCGCACAGGTGACAAATCGGAACACCCTGTAAAGGATGCCCGCCGCGGGCTGGGGGGGGAAGAGAGGACTCAGTGGGGACCTGGTCGGTACGGTCGGGAGCCGCGCGCAAGAGAGTGTTTAATGAAATGGTAATTTGTATAACAATGTTGTCATTAACATAAATCGAGTCACCGCGGGTTCGTCGCTTGCCGCGATGAGTCTTTCGTTTTCTTTTCACCCTTTTTAATTCTTGATTCCCGTTCGCTCGTCGTTTGGGTCTCCGGTTTAGTTTTCTTTTATTTTCTTCCTTTTTTTCCTTGAGTTTCGCTGGCAGGGCGCGAGGGTTTGCTGGTGAACGATCCAAGAAGAAGCATTGAACGAAAACACCCAAAACAACACCCTAATCAATTGGGAGCCGGCGGCGGTGGCGCTAGGGGCAGCGTGCTTTGTGGTTTGCAGCTTTGCTTGTGCTGTGTGTGTGCTACACACACACACACACACGCACCGGGGAAAAAAACGAGGATTCGGGAGGCCGATTTCGGGGGGCCTACTCCGTTTTGTTTTGGCCCTTTTCTAATCACCTCTCCTTTATGCGCTGCCGCCCGCCCGGTGCGCACCTCCTCGTCCGTCCTCCTCCGATGGTGGGGGGGGGGGGGATTACACACCGACCATCCCGGAAGTGTGCGCTTTAACACGGCAGGGACCGCGGCAAGGCAACCCAACATAATATGTTGGGCTATGCTGTCCCCATTGTCCTCCCGTCGGCTGCACATCGTGAGATGCATGCAGCCGGGGGATTCATTAAAATGCATTCGATACCCTTCACCCTTTCTCGACCCCACCGCCATCCAGGCCCCACCAACGTGTATAACAAGGAGACTCCTCTTCTGCCTCCCTGTGCGCGCGATGCGGCGCATCGGCGACAGAGACGCGCGCAGCCATTCTCCCGATGCTAATGAGGCGGAACTGCAACCAATGCACCTTGATGTCGTCGTCGTCCGCGTCGTCGTCGCCGTCATCGAGGGATGCGCAAGTGCATCCCCTCGACCCGGCACCTTCGCGCTCGCAGGTGCCTGCGATAATTGATTTGCCTTATTATGCACGCCACCCCTAGCACGCCCTCGGCGCTCTAGCTCTACGTTTTCAAAGGTTGACACCAGCTGTTAACTCGCCTCACCGCCTCCTCTCTCGCTCCATTCCGTGTTTATTGGCCATAAAGGGGCGTTTCGATGACATTCAATCGCTCACCCAATCGCCCCGTGTGCTTATCTCTCGCTTATTGCAGGGCTCCCGTCACTTTGTGAGGATACTATATAGACTCTGTATAGTAGTCTGTAGCAGCCGTAGCGGAATAACGGTACTGGATGCCACCGACATGATCTTCTCCCACTCGTTCTGAAGGGACGACTATAGTCCCGTACGTTGAGAAAATAGTTGTAGACTATCGAGGAGGATTTTAAGGAGCAGCCAACAGGTCATTCGGCAGTCTGATGAAAATATTTCTCTCAGATCTCGCTAAACGGCACACTTCTCGTTATCTCGATCGTGGCGTCAGTTTGTGCATATCCTGCTGCACCGGCGTACACCTCCGCGCTTCTTCCCTTAGAGAGTTACGAGCGTCTCGTGGATCCGTCGATGAGGCAATTGCTGCAATCAATTCCCACGCGGCCAATCCGCAAACACACACACACACACACCTAACCAACATCTGATTGATCGCCAGTCAAAGGCAAGGCTCACCTCCCTCACTCCACCACAACACCTTCGTTTGTTCGTATTTTTTCTATTTCGTTTTGGCCGCTGGCCAGTGCAGGTTCTACTGCGCGAAGCGGGGGTATTTTGTGTGAACCACACGCCAACACTTTTCCAACACTTGTAATTGGAACCTTGAGACCTTGGGAGGATGATGTACGCGGACAGTGTGCCTCGAGGAGAGAACGAGGTAAGAAAAAAAAGAAGTAAGACTTCCGTAAGACGGTACGAGGCGTTCGGAATAGTTGGTTGAGAACTTCAGTTTTCGGAACTCGTCAGAGAACGTCGTTGTCGAATAACGACGGAGGAGCCAAGAGCCTGCTATAGAAGAGCTTACCAGATGTGAAACTATGAAACCAAGGCGAACTTGCCGAACCGATGGCACTAGCTGTCAATTTGGCTCTTCATTTTAATTTTTAAAGGGCCCTGCGAAAACTTGGTCAAACTTCAACTTGACGCTTTATTTTGTGCATCAAAACACCCTGTACACCTCTCATTTCAAAAATGTTTCTCTGAGTGCCGAAGTATCCGAAGTATCCGAAGTATCATACATATTTTTCGATTCGAGCTTCCTGGACAGGAGAACTACACAGCAACTGCAAGAGGAAAGGCGGGAGAGATTTGCAAGAACATAAAGCTGTCAAAATTTGCAAATAAATATCTCGTATGGCAGACTATCTGTTCCTGTAGTTAAGTGGCATTTACATCGCGATCGGGACCATCAACCAGGACATTTGTGTCCGAGGGTGCCTAAATAAACGTCTATTGCCTTTCCTAAAACGGTACAAAGGTTCTTTTCTGTTTTTGCTGGATTTAGCATCTTGTAATTATGGGAAAAAGGCCATAGAGTGGTATGCCGCAAACACCGTCCAGGTGGTGCCCAAATACATGAACCAGATGTCAGTGAGATGAAATTCAAAGCAAACTGGCGTTCTGAAGCGAAGAAAACGATCAAGAGAATGGTGCAAAATTTGATGAAAAGAGTAAAACAAAAGGTCCAGCAATTCGCATTCCCTAAGAAGGAGGGTTGAATGATTTTTTTTTCCATATTCTGTATAAAATGAGCTTTCTAAAGGAACATTATTTGATTTTTTAATAAAATGTTTGACTGATTTACGCATTTTTTGTTTCAACAGTTTTTGACAGTTTTGGACAAAGATGACACCCAAACCCAGCAACAACCCAAGGATCGGTTGAATTTGACTCATGGAGCCATCTCCATACGTCAGGCACAAATGAAATGTCATTTCTCCATCGGCTTGTAACTTGGCGGTGAAAAGAAGATTCATTTTGAGAATTCTAAGCGTAACACATCTTGAGTAAGCCCAGGATCCAATTCGGTTGAACGGCCAAATCACTAGGGATGGAAATCATTGCTTCAAGTGTTTGTGGTGGGATCGGAAGGGTTTGATCTACTATGAGGTACTCAAACTCCACAGCAGGACAAAACAGTGATTTTGATGCATGACAACGCTCCTAAAATCCATACTGGAAAAACGATCAGGTAAACGATTAAATCCTTGAATTCTACCTTCCCCTATCTGCTTGGTGGCGATAGGCATTGTGAGCATCTAGCCCCCTTCAACCAATTTGGGATCGATGTCGATTACCTCTCGCGACTATTTGGAAAGCACCACAAAACTGTGTGAAAATTGTACCTGTAAAAAGACATTCCACCAAAGGCATCATCTCGTGAGGTCCGTCCCGCTAGCGTTGACCGTGTGACGACGACGAAGCGTAACATACGGGGAGAGGGTGGCAAGCCACTGGCAGGAGAAGAGAATGCACGCACCCCTCTAGCTAGAGAAAGCCACCCTCTCAAGCATCGCACCACCTCCAGCGACGGGGCATCCACGGGTCATCACGGCAGATGGCGAACGCACGGCGAATCCGGCAAAAACTGGGAAAGTAAGACGCGTATGGAATGGGCGCGCATGCAAAGTAAATGGCGCGCGCGCGCACGCGCGTTAGAGATGCAGCGGTGGTGCAAGGAGCGGTGGAGGACGACGTCGAAGAAAATCGAAGAATGAAAAGCGGCAACATCCACCGTGCGCGGCCCCCAAACAGACATCAAGACGTCAAAAAAGGTATTCTCTTGCGCGCGCCCGCGCGCGCGCGCACCCGCATCTGTATTGTGTTTGACGGGTGATGGGGGTGGAGGAGCGGGGGGTGGCTTGGGTGGGGGATCTGCAGCAGCACTTGCATATTCAAATTTCAAGCAAACACACACACCGCGTTCCGCCGTAAAGGGCTTCCGCGGTTGACAGAGCCCCCTGCTCTCCCAGCTCCACAAACCACCAACGCGAGTGGTCCTTGTGCCCGACCAAGAGAGAGGAGGGATTGTGTGGGGGGAGGGTGAAGGAGGTTACGCGCTTCGGACGCTCGCTGGTGGCGGCAACGGTGACGGCGCGTAACGAAGCTGTCATCCCGGCTGTCAAATGTGGTGTCCGCGTGGCGCGCGCCCAGTTTGAAAGGGGGTGGGGTGTGGTGGGAGGAGGTAGTGCCTTCCCCTACCTCAAATCGCCGCGCCATTTTCCGCGCGTGATTAGTAGTCCCACGCACCTGCACGCGGCTTCCTGCGCGCGAAGGATCTCACTCAGCCTGTGCCTGTGGAATGGCGTGTGGTGGCGGAGGGAAGGTAGGGGCGTGGGGAAAGCGTGAACCTTCTGTATTCAAATTTTTGCACACCTCACCTCGCCTGCAGCCGCCGCGCACTCGCCGGGCTCGACACGTTCGTTTGCCCTTTTACTGCGCGCCGCACCGAAGTTCGGAGCCGCCAGAGAGAGGGAGTGGGAGTGGGTGGGAGAAGTGACAGGGCCGGGCGAATGCCTCCTAATAAGCACTTCGCGGGTGCGCGCCACCTTACGGGGCGCGCCACACGATACACACGCCAATCAGACGGGGAGCTGCGCGCGTGGCAAAACGAAAGACTTCAACGGGCGACACACGAAAATCAGGCGACGAACGCTTGGTCTTCGGCCGGACGACGGCCAGTTTGACATCTGTTTGCACCTTTGGATCTACTGTTTTGGCCGGGCCGGGCGCATCAACATGTCTCGGAGCCAACACAACAAATAGCGGAAGCGGGGGTAAAACAAATCAAAACAAAACAAATAATACAAAACTTGAAACGCGCGACCCGGTGGTGCCATTAAGGGCCGACATGCGCCGCCAAAAGCGGGCTGGCGAGACTGAGAAAGTCCCCGGGGGGCGGCTGGTGGTCCTGCTGGGTGGCTGGGAAACCCGAGGGAAACAAATTACAAACGCCGTATCCTTCCTGGGCCACGGCACGACACGGTGCCTGCTGCCGCTGCTGATCGATTGCGCGGCACAAAAACTCTTCATTAGGCCTCCTGCACCCTCGCCTATCCCCCCCTGGTTCTCCACCATTGGCTTTTAAAAAGTGCTTCCTTCTTCCGCCGGCTCGGCTCAGAGGGACCATAAAGAAGTGGGGTCATCACTCAACTCACACACGACGGTGGGGGGGAGGGGGCTTCAAATGATGTCCGTTTATCTTATTTTCACCATTTGCTACCACCGCACGGGGTCTGCTGCTAACCCTCCGGGGGCGACCGCTCGTCATTGTTTCGCCTCACTTAATTGTGCGCGGCCGCCGCCGCCGCCGATTAATTGCCGCCAGGAGGAATGTAATCGCGGAGTGGGGGTCCTCCGAGGAAGGTCCTCATCGGGGATCGGGGAAGCCACTGCCCTGGGTAGCGCACGGTAGCGCACCGAAAACCACTTGGAGACTGCCTCTTTTTGGGTTTATAGGTGTATATGTGTGAACAAACAGGGAAACATCCCTATATCCTCGCCCCCCTTTCTTTCGTACATCCTCAACGGGGACACCAAGCGCCGCGCATCACACGTGGGAAAAGCTGCGCAGCATCCCATTTTCCCAGTGCCCCAGGCGCGAAACGGGAACACCACGAAGGAAGAAGGGGAAGGGATGGGAGCGGAAAACGAGCGGACGATCGGCGTGATGGTGTGGGTGGGCTCGGTGGCCTCGGTGGTGTAAAACGCAACAATCGAAAACACCTGCACCGCGCTGCGCGGCTGCGAAAGAGGCGCTGTTACGAAAGTAGGACCCCCGCGACGGGTGGCAGGTGGTGTGCGGGCTAGTGTCGCAAATCGGTGGCCAATCCCAGTGAGATGGTGAGGGAGGGACACGAGGCGAGTGAACACAAAACAATGTGTTAACAACACACCGAAACTACATAAAAACCCGCAAGGAACGGTGCGCGCGCGGAAGAGAGGGCACCAAAAGAGGCTCGGAAGGGTTGGGGGGGGTTAGCCTAGCAGGAGAAGCTAGGCCCCAGGAAGTGCGAGGAGGGGTGTGAGGGGGAAGTAACACGAACCAGAAGGGAAAAAATAAGGGAAGGAATAGAAGCCACGGAGCGGAATATGCAACGAGATGCAACGCGACCGAGGCGCGACCCACAAGTGCATGGGAGTGTGCGTGACAGGGAGTGAGAGGGAGCGCGAGAGAATGGTGGTGGTGCGAGGTGCGGGGACCAGGAAAACAAATAAAATTCGTGTCTAGCGAGACCTTGCAAATATGCTGATATATTAAGTGGTGTTTGGCGCGCGCGCTCCCCCGTTCCTGTCCCCCGCATTTGTCGCGGTCTCTCTCGCAACCCCCGCCAGCCCCCTCCGTAATGCGTTTGAGCCCTTTCCATTGCCCTCTCTCTCTCATCTTGCCGCTAGCTCTCTTTCTGTCTCCTTCGCTCTCTCTTGGACAAAAACACGTTGGAAACGTTAGAAAGGGCAGCTTTCCACGGCACCCGTCGTGGTGTTCGTTGGCAGAGCACGCGTGGCGGAGGGGGGTGGAGTAGCCAGGCGGACGGGTGACGGTATGCTCTAGTGGGCATTCGGAAGCACGGCGCGGCACACGGCTCGTCGTCGTCGTCGAGATGGAAAATAAGGTGGCAAAAACCCGGCACAGAACAGACGCGAGGAGCAAAATTAGAACCAATACCCCCGGTCCCTCTTCCAGGGGGCAGGGGTTGGCGGAAAAGAAACCTTACCCTCCGGCCCCCGCCGACGACACTCCGCTGCACGGCGGATTCGTTCGCATTCCCACCTACGCATCTTCATTTCGAGCTCCGAGCGCTTCCGAATGGATGACACAAACGAATGAACACACACACTTCCGGCCATCGGTGTTGGGCCTGACGAAATTAGTAGTATTGGTCGTGGTCGTGTAAATAATATTGCTGCTATTTTTACGGATCGTCGGTACAGAGGAAAATTTTTAGCCATCACAGCGTAAATTCCTGTGACGCGTAATAGTTAAGTTAATTTTTCATAATGCACGCCGGTGCCCTCAAAAGACAGCATTGCCAGCACTGCTCAGGTATTAATGTGGTCCAGACAGTGTTTTAACTAATCGAGCTAGCTGAAAAACACGTTGTTATGATTAATTGTAAACTAAATATACTCTAGTTGCTTTAATACCAAGCACAGGGAAGGAAATTGGTATGAAAAACTTCAAACTTCAACCGAACTTGTCTTTTTTTTGTTATATTGGTACACTCTTCTTATGAACGCATGTGAAGTTTCGTTTCAATCGGTTTCAATTTTTTTTAATTAAAATTAAACAATGCAAACTTAGAGAGATTTAGTATAAGGCCTAGACATCTCATTGAGCAGTATAACCAATATTTTGACTGTTGTATTCAACAGATTTGGCCCCAAGCGACTTCCACCTGTTATCAGACCCAAAAAGAATGCATGAAAAGCGTTTTTCATCACATGATGACGTCATAACATCTGCGGAAGCGTATTTTGAAAGCGTTCCAGTTTTCAGCTTCAGGGATGGAATTTACAAATTGGTATCTCCTCGAAACAAGTGTATTGATGCTCAGGAAGACCATACTGAATAAGAAAGTGTATTTTAAACCATAAAAATGTGTTTTTCTCATCGAGGCTACGAACCTTTTGAATAGCCTAGTACTCTAATGTTCATTTGGTAAATTTCTTTACGCTAGCCTGCAGCCTGTACTTGAACGATTTGGTGTGCCGTGTGATTCATTGATCTTTGCGCAAGTCGTGACTACGATAAGGTGGAACAACATAGAAACGAGGTTGGGTTGGAAAAGGATGGCCCAAAACTTATCTAGCCCGTATTTCGTATCGTTTGTGAGTTACCCGAACTTTGGCAGGATTTGCTCTCAGAAATCGTCTCGATACATTTGACCGGTGGTGTGGGACACAAAGCGAACACCAAACAAACAAGAAAAAAAACGGCTGGCTCCGCGTGACATGGAAGTCGGGAGTCAAGATGCGCGATAAAGCAGTGCTAAGGCAAAAACCAAAACACCTTAGCGAATACATTTCCTTTTTTTTTCTTACGGAGTGTACGGAATGAGCGAGAGAGCGAAAGAATTGAAGGAAAAGAACGGAACGGAACGGAACGAAACGAAGCGTGATGTGCGTGGAGAATGTAATGGAGACCACGCTTCTCTCCGGAGTAGACGGGGAGTTGGGGGTCGTAAAGAAGCTGCGCGCGGCGGCATCGTGAGCAGCAGCAGGAGCAGCAGCAGCAGCAGCAGTTAATGGTACACGCAACATTATGATTTTTTATGCCGTTGCAAATGACCGTAACAAAAGAAGGCCGGTCGGATGAGGATGTGTGTGTGTGAGGGAGAGGATTCTAGCGGATAGGGGGGGATTATGGTCACAGCATAAATGAACATGTAAAAAGCTCGTAATGTACATGATTCGATTATGAGCCCTTGCTTGAATTGTTTGTCTACAATTGTGTTCGCGATGGGGCTCGGTCTCGCTTTCCGGGAGGTGGCTCGCTTTGTGGGTAGGCGGGGGACGGTGTTCGCGGTGGCTGAACGCCGACATGCATCGACAGAAGGAACGGACGACGACGGGGCGAAGCGACACATAAAAGCCGTATATGCAAATCGAGTGCACGACGCGCCGTTTATTGATCGCGCGCGCGCGCGTTCGGAACCGTTTTATACGGTCGCGCAATTGCCCTGGTACAAGGTGTTAAATGCCTTCAACCTCGCAGCCCCACACCGCCGCTCTCTCTCTCTCTGTCTATATCTTTTCTGCATCTTCCGCGGCGTATCTTGCCCCTTGCAGTTGCAGTGGTCCACGGGGCGTTGTGCTGTTCGCGCTCTGCTTAACCGAAAACAGCAGAGAGCGACGGAACGGAAACCTTAAATTGAAAACCTAATTACTAAACTAAACACTACACAACGCAAAAGTTGTCCCCCCCGTTATGGCTAAGGACTGTGTGTGAGGAAGCCAAACTCACTTTGATTTGTAAAAGTGTACGAAAGGCAGTTTCTAATAGACCGTACCGTAATCATAATACAATACAAAAACACAAATGAACGACCGCTTGCGACTTGAAAGCTTTTTTGTAAATTTTAGTTTGGTATGAATATAATATGAGTATGAGTGTGAGTATGAAAATAATTGAAGTTTGCCGCTTCACAGTAACACAGAAGAAAAAAAGTGTTCGAAAAAGTGTACGACCCGCCACCATCTTGCAAGTCGAAACCCCAGATCAAACCAGATCAAAGATCCACCCAGTCGGTTCCCAACCGATCAGCAGCCTTGACTTTGCCGTACAACAATAAGCTCGAAAACTTAGCACTATCAAAAGGATATATCTTCAGCTACTAGGTTGTTCATTAAATTCGGAGCCTCGACAACAGAAGGTGCTGCTACGAGCCCAATTTTTGTTGTACACTCTTCATATGAACGTATGTGAAGTTTCAATTCAATTGGTTACTTAATTTTGTTTTTTACAAGCAATTTCGACATGTCGACATGACACAGATTTTTTATGATTTAAAAAAATCAAGTACCGTGCACAGTGATTGAATTTTTATTTTTTTAAGGTTTAAAGACAAAGGAAATTTGCCTTCAATTCGTACAGTGAAAAGATGGGTTGCTGATTTTGAACGTGGTCGTACACTAGCCTTGAAGACGATCCACGTCAATGACGTCCAAAAACAGCAACAATGCCTGAAATCGTAGAAAAAATACAGGATATCTTATTGGCGAAATCGTCGAGTGACTAAAAAGGATTTAGTAGAAGCCTTAGGCATCTCATCTGGCCAGTGTCAGCCGAAAATACCCTGTTCATCAGGGGACAATGTCACAGTGTCACAGGAGCATTTTGACAATGGTAAAAATCCATAAATTAAGCGACTAGCGACTTTCATCTGTTTCCAGACGTAAACATTTCTTGCATGAAGTAATTTTTTTTTTTCAGATCATGAAGCTATAACAGCTGTGGAAGCGTATTTTTGGAATCTCATTGTAACAAGCGTATTTTTGGTTCAGGGAGACCATACTGAACAATAAAGTGTACTTATCAAGACCATAAAATTGTGTTTTTCCAATCGAAGCTCAAAACTTTTTGAAGTTCCTGCTATATAACCGTACACGGATCCATAGAGTGTATAGAGATCAGAATAATAGTGACTATAGGTGCTAGGAAGCTAGCAGTACACCTTCTGCATCCCATTCAAATAGAGTATCCTCGGGGCACACACCACAGTCGACGTGCGCTGTATACTGTTCCCACGGTGCACCATCTTTCGTGATGCCCCCTCCGTGTCCTCTCTGTGAAGTCAGCCGGTCGAAAAGGGCGCCCATCGCTGCAGTACCACCCCCTTCCACCCTCCACGCCCCCAACATTACACAGTGCGCCCGGCTGCCATCGTCGTCGTCGGTTGGTCGGTCGATCGTCTCTCTGGTTCGGGGGCGGCGGCGGCAGCGGCGGCTATCGCAATCTGCGGGGCGAGCACGATTTTCTTCTTCATGATCCGCGTCCCCGATAAAGGGACGAGAGACGTGACGGTGGCTGAGGCGGCGGCGGCGGCGTGATGTATGATCCCGCGCTCGATCGCTGCTAGGGGGTTCTCGCGCGCGGTCCGCGTGTTTTGACAATTTGCGGAGTCTTGCGTACGTCTTTCTTGCGACCCCCTTGCGTGAGGTCCGAAGGCGGACGTGCGTATTGAGCTGTCAGCGCCGCACCGTCCCCAGGCGCGGCGTTCCCACCAGCGCCTGGTTCTGTGGTGTTCCTTGGCCGAGCGCAGGCTCCTTGAGGAAGCCGACGCCGCGCGATGAAGGTGACGATGCACGTTGCGCGTTGCGGCTACCGGAACAAAGACGGGCGCGGCGCGCAAGTCACCCTCGCGAATGCTTCTTATCGGCGGCGGTGGTGGTGGTGGTGGTGGTGCGCGCCGGGACTCTTTCTTGATGACAGTTAATAACAGGCCATCTGTCTGGTCTGCAAACGGCAGCCAGACCCGCCCGCGAACAGAAGTCCGGACCAGGAGTCGGTCGGCTGGTGACGAAGGCGATTTTGGCACACCTTGCCCCATTTAGACACGAAACGGACCTGGACCACGGGACCTGATGGCGCCAGCCAGCAATGACCAAGCGCAATCTCGCCGATGATGATGATGATGGCGCACTTGCATGCACCTCCTCCTCCTGCTCCTCAAGGGGTGGTGTGTGATTAACACAGCGGTGGTGCAACGAAAATTGCACTCTCATACACACACACTTTTTCCCACAAAGTGGTCCCCGGGATTGCCGGGAGTACCGGTCAGTGGCCCGTAAGGTGATCAGAGAAGTGGTGGGTCCGTTCCCCAAAAAGACAAACCCCCCCCATATGACAGTTGACACCACACGCCTGACAGAATGCAAATTTCAATCCGGCCTACCGGATCCTCGGAGCGGTGATCTACAGAAATGGCCGCAGGAATCGTTGCGAAACCGTGCCTCTAACGGGGTTGCTTGTCCTTTTCTCACGCACGTGCGGGAATTTTGTGCGGATCTTGAGCGGTGGATTCCAGTGGTGCACCTCCGGGTCCGGGTTCAGCAGCCAGTTCTAGACGGCTGAACGAGAACTGAGCGTGAGAAGTGAAGGCCAGAGCTCTATGGTGCTGAAACATGGACTGAAAAGTCCGAAGCCTGACTCACAAACGGCGCTGGGAGCTTATTGCATTAATCTATTTTTCATTCACAATTGCATAATATATTACTCCTTACTTATGTTATTTTCAAAACAATGGATTAAACACAATTTTTTGAGTGAAATCAAGAGTTTTACGAAGATATTAGTTCTACGAATTTTAAAACCGTTAGGTCTAAGCCAGAGAACACGATCGACCGAGGGGGTTTTACGAATCTCAAACAAATAGATATGGAACCGCGTGGGTCCAGCTTGCGTCTAAGGATGTATTGCAGGCGATGAAAGCAATGTGAACAGTAGGATAGATAAGCGTAGAAAATGCATGGCCACAGCAAGGGGACCGGAAATAAACCCAAACCCATTGGGCCGACCAGCACCAACCAGAAACGATAAGCGATGCATCGAAAGAAAGAGATAAGGATAGTTTAATCATAAGAAAAAGTACTATATAAAGCGAAGAAATGTGCCATAAAGTTAGATATCATTAGGTTACGGAACGCTCTGATCTTCGGAACGCCCAGGCCAACAGAGTCGATTAACAAACGGTTTTAAGGCGTTGACAAAAAGATCAGAACTGGTAGGTGAACGTGAGATCATTTCGAAGCACGCTCCTTCGCGCATTAGGTCCGCTCTGTAACAGAAGGCTTGAAAAATGTTACAAGTACTCTAGCTCTCTATCTGAAGCAACAATAAAACTTGGTTGGTTTGCTGTCTTCCGACGTGATCGTAGAGACACCGATGTTGCAGAACCCAGTGGACCGTTCAAAAACACCAAAAATAAACGGCCATTTTCTTGATTGGGCCCGGTACTTTTCAGTCCATGTGGCGTTCGGTCGGCCTGAGCTGAGAGTGTGGTGAATTAGGACTTAGGGCAGTAACGCGCCGGTGTTTGCATGGCAGCGCAGCTTACCTGCCGGCTATGATCTCTCTCTCTCTCTCTCTGCCTCTCACACGATCGCCACTAGCAGTCATCCATCCTTGTCATCCCAAGCGAATCAAAATAAAAACAAGCCACGCGCGCCCTCTCTCTAACGAATTTGACGTTTCCGCAAAAGCGTGTTCCGCGAGATTTGCGCAAGGAGCCTGACTCTACTGTATAGAGGAGCCTGACTGCCTGACATTTTCAATGCGGTGTGCCGCGCGCCGGTGAGGTGAGTTGCCCCGCTACTACCGGAGGAGCGGCGAAGGCCGCACATAGCATCGAGAGCCCGTGGTGGTTATGGTGTGCCGATTGTTTCGAACTTTGACAGCCTGACAGCCGTGACCCGAGAGGGGGCTCTACAGAGAGCGCTGTATCTCTGGAGCCCTTCACACCAGCCGGCGAGCCCTGCCGATTAGATTCCTCCTGCTGCTGTTGCTGCTGGTAGTAAACCTTACGTTTTGCAATCCACCACTACTACTACTACTACCACTGCTCTGTCTGGCTCTTTTGTGTAGCAGAGTTCTCGTTTTTAGGTGCAACTCGTTTCAAAGAGCACCGAGCGCCGGCGTGTGCCTTCACTTCCTGCAGGCTT
Source organism: Anopheles cruzii (assembly GCF_943734635.1). Classification (NCBI taxonomy): domain Eukaryota; kingdom Metazoa; phylum Arthropoda; class Insecta; order Diptera; family Culicidae; genus Anopheles; species Anopheles cruzii. Next base: position 1,899,796 of record NC_069143.1, read on the forward strand.
CCAGGGTCCAATAGATTCGGATTCCACCACCACTCCACTACTCGGCGAGCAGCTGAGCGGTGCCCTTCTGTGTGTCGGTTTGGTGCGTGTCGGTTGTCCTCGGAGCTCGGAGCTCCGAGCTACGGAAGCAGAGTCCGGCCAGCGCGAACGCGGCACGGCGTGCGGCCAACAAATCAAACCATCAGGCCACAACTGTGCCTGAGCAGCCTCCGCTACGTGTGTGTGTGAGAGCAGGAGAGCAGGAGCTTGTGCAATCGGCTCTCGGCACACGATTGCGTTAGGTGCTGCTGCTGCTGGTTGCTGCGCGATGAGATGTTATTGTGCCCATAGATTGGGCCCAACTATTTTTTTGCGATACCTATCGCCGGCGACCTGACCACCGACCGATCGGAGAACCCGGAACACGCTCTATGTGTGTGAGACAGGGTGCGCGCGGTCAATCCACCAAGGCCTAATTAAATTAGCGTGCAGTTTATGTCGGAGTTGGAAAAATCTTGCACCGTGATCGGGGCCGCGGGTCGGCACTGTACGTGGCCGGGGCGCCTCTAGGGCCTCGATTTATGACTCTCGCCGTTCAAAGGAACGTGTGCCTGGCCCGCCCCACCACCAGGCGTCGAAGTATGTCTCTGTTTTTTCCGCCGCAAGTTGGCCGCGCCGGCTTCCTGGATGTTGCCGCAATAATGCGCGCGGCGTTGGTGACGCTGGAATAGTTGGTGAGGGTGTGGAGGTGGAGACACTTGCACGGAGAGGACTTACTACCCACACGCGCGCACGCATTCGACTGGGCTGGGGTGCGCAACTTGGTCGAGCGGAGCCCATTACCTAGAGGGGAGAGTTTGGTGTGCTGCTAAGTTCGTAAAAAGGCCAGAGATCATATGCCGCATGCCGCATTCTGGTTTGCCATGCCGACTTCAAATTCTAGAGACTAGCTTGGGTGAGAAACAAATAGAGAAAGAGAGAGGGAAGTGGTGGAGGGGAGCTGTGAAATGTTTATTCCTGGTGGGCCACAAATAACCGGAATTATGTCATATATAGACAACTTCTTGACTTCTTGACTCCTTAACTCTTCTACGTCTATATGACATCACCTTACAGTAATGCCTTACTCTATGCTCAATGGCTACCTCCCTATGTCCACGTTCCCATTTTGGTCGAAATGGTCCAAAAATTTCTGGTCCGACGTCCATGTCTGATCCCGAAAATGGTGATGCTCCAAAATCTTCCTCGTGAATCCCCAACAAAAAAGCCAAGACCTGACTCTCCACAACAGTCAAATAGCCACAGTAGTCTTTGTGGACAAGGTTTGGTCGGTTGGAAAGAATTCTTTATCCACCACCACCACCACTCCACACCGATAGTCGACGTCGACGAACAACTAACAGGAAGGTCCACCGCCATCAAGCTAAGAAAGTGCGAATCGCGGTACTGAGAGCTCTCATTGTAGGTCCCGGGACTATCACCGCCACCGCCGCCTCACGCCTACTAGAATCCAGGTCAAGCACCTCATCGCCACTCGAACGGGCCTCAATCTCGGGGGTCGGCGGGGGGGGGGGGGGGGAGACAATCAAATCACGCGCGCGGGGTTCTTATCGCTTGCGCCTTTCAAGTCCTGCGCTCTTCTGGTGTAATAGGAGTTCTTCGCGGGACGGGGAGGGCTTCTGGTTTCCCGCTTCTCCTGACCTGATTGAAGTGTGTCCTGGCGGGGGCGGGGCGGAGGGGACTATCACCGTTTCCTCACCGTTTGGTCTCGCCATCCCCTCCTATCTCGTCGGGAGAGAGGGATGCCTGAAAGTGGCACGGATTGACTCTCAGCACGGTAGCGGACAGCGCGCGCCAGTCATGTCAATGTTAATTGAAATGCATATTCACACACACACGCACATACACACACACCTAGAGGCCTAGTTCTTGGGCGGACCAACGCAGGGCGGCGTCAACATCTTAATATTGACAGGGCAATAAAAAATCGACCGTCTGCCCGGGGGGCCTCCGCCTGCCGCATGATAAGAGAGAGCGCGAGTGCCCCCCGTGCCGCGTACCTCCCCCCCCCCTCCCTCCTAGCAGGGGGCGCGCATCGCGGACGCATCATGGTGGACCTGAGATTATTCACAAGAGCGAGGCCAACGAAGGCGGCGGCGGCCAATGACAAGAGGAGATAGTTTCGTGTCAAAAGCACGCTCACGCTACCTACTGTCATATCTCGGCTCCCCGGTACCCAAGTCCCCCCACCCTCCCTCCCCCAGCCGTGTGTCGATGATGGTCCAGACGACTACACACACATCAAAGGGCTTCTCGCGCGGACCGAACCGCGCAAAGCAAACACAGTCGTCGTGCCACCCGATCCGACCCGATTTCCCTATCTCCCCAGGCCTCCTCCCCACAAGCACCCCGGGGGGAGGGGTCTCTCCGTCGTCCTTCGGCAGCCATTGTCGTGGATATTAATCTAACTTCTCATCCCGCGCGAAGGGACGCACCCCATCATCCATCGTCCAGAGACTGGGGCAGGAAGAAGGTCGCGCGCGATGACTTGCAGTAAGGCAGGATCCGAGCCTAGCCGAGTCGCCGAGGCGGCATGCTGATAGAGTGCAAATACGGGGCGCCCCCAACCAACTCTCTCCCGTAATGGACGAGGAAGCCCAACTCTGACAGGGAAGTCCCCAGAAGAGAGAAAGCCTCCACAGCCTCCTTTGTCTAGCACCCACGCAGGTCTCTACAAGGGCTTGGAGGCTGAGAGGATGATGAGGTGTCACCGATAACCGTACCGACTGGGCTACCGGCGGCGGACTTGAGAGTTGTGTGGTAGGGAGAGCGAACGTCCCGGTGGGAACGAATATTAATGAGCGACGCGTTCGCGATTGACAACTACTCTCTCGCCAGCCAGCCAGCCAGCTGAGGAGGATGGAACTCTGGCCCCGATTGGCACACCTATAACAACCCCCCCCCCCCCCCCGCCCCGCAGCTACAAGACCACCGCCTTGGAAGATTGAAAGTCGTTCGGACGCAGCAGGAGCCAGGCCGGGGTCCCGGGAGCTCATGTCAATTTTGTCTAATTGAACTGTGAGCGCGCGCGCTGTGGGGTGTGTGAAGCGGGATCAAGTGAAGAGGATACCCCGTGCCGTGTGCCCTCGACACGTACGCGGAGAAGACGCCCATATCTGCCCCACTCAATCTGGGCTCTGGTGGACAGGCTGTTTGAGTTTGACTGACTGACCGCGGGGAAATTTTGCCGCGTGAACGAGAGCACCTCACACACACCTAGGTCCAAGCAACGTGCGTTTGAGCAACTACAGGCCTGATTATCATTCTCTAATTGACTACTCAAGCGGTCATCTGAGTTCACTTTGGTATTAGCGCACCGTTTGAGTTCTCAAACGCTCAAACGCAAACTGGATGAACGCTCTCTGTGGAAAGCTTTCGGCTGGATGAACTTGTTCACTCGATCAATCGAGTTGTCACGGCATTATGGTTTTCAAACGGAGACTCGAATTTGACAATCGAGTTTCCGTCAACTTTTCGTAACGGAAAGTGCCGTTCTGTTAGGATGTCTTTGATTTTATCAATTATTTTGTATTGTTTATGCTGCGCCGTGCAAAGATAGTGATACTTTCAAAGATAGTTTGTATTTTGGTGATGAAAAATTCAATTTGTCAAATTTACATCGCAATATTTTGCGAAGAATCTTAGTATTTTCAGTTCCTTTACTGCCACTGTCGCTAGTCCAAAGTAGGTCTGCCTAACTAAGAGCCTGCTTTACAGCAAATAGGATAAGTGATAGGGAACTCAGGGTCCTAACCCAGTCCCAAGAAAACAAAATTAATGCCTTTGAGAGAAAGATCCTCAGAAGGATACTAGGCCCAGTGAAGGATGGAGAGCACTGGAGGATCAGGCATAATAGTGAAATCTATGCAGTGTTCGATGACCCAGAGGTCTCCACCATGATAAAGAAACAAAAATTGCAATGGGCGGGCCACATTATACGGATGAACGAAACAAGGCTACCAAAGAAAACGCTATTGGGAACGGTACACGGCAGGAGACCAGTCGGTAGGCCAAGAGCCCGATGGGAGGACAGCGTCCGTAAGGCCAGCGAGGACCTGCTCGGTGTAGCAGACTGGAGAGGCAGGGCAGTAGGCCGAGACAGCTGGAGGGTCTCGATACAAGCGGCCATAGCCCGAATCGGGCGTTCGCGCCACCAGATAGATAGATAGATAGATAGATAGGGAACTCAGTAGCTCACACATTGGTGTACAACAAGAACAAATAATCATGTACACCGAGAACGCGTAATTGTAAACGCGTAAACGTTGAACCAACAAGTGTCTCGTTATTATGGCCGGCGACAGAGCCGCACCGAATCCGAACGTTGCTTGCCGATCACCGATCACTTTCATCGCGTTGGAGAACGGGACCAGCTAGCAGCCGAACTCGCTGTGCGACCCGGAACTAACCGCACACAGGCCGTCGCGCATTTCGTTCGCTATTTCGTGCGCGAACTTGTACTCGTGATCTCGGTGATCCGCCAGCTTACAATATTTCGAGTTACAACCTTTTACACATCTAAAAATTTCAAGAAATATAATAGCAAAAATCGCACGCACAGCTGAACTGCTACCTGTGTATGTGTATCTGTGTGTGCAATGTTTACAAAAATGCACCAGAAATGACAGTTCGTACTCAAAGAGCTTGAAAAGCTTTCACATTTAAGCTTTTTAGCACATTTTAGCACATTTAGCACTCGGAGCTTCTCTAATTGAAAACCGTAATGCCGACACTTGAGTTTGCCATTTGAGATTGACAACTCAAGTAATTGAAAACCGTAATCGGGGGGTATGTCGGATGTGCAAGGTTCCCCGAGCTCGATTTGGCGGGGTTGGTTGCGGAAGAATCAAGCTTCTAAGACGAGCCGTCCCAAAGGCTAGACACCTCATCTAAACGGCCGGGTCCTACTTGACGACGGTCCGGAACTACTCCCATACGATAGTTGTGTGTGTGTGAGAGAGAGAGAGAGAGGGAGAGAGAATTTTGCGAACAATTCCCGTTTCGAGCCGGCGATCCTTCCAGGAAGGACCGCAACGATCGGAACGGATCGGAACGGAGGATTATAGTAACATCATGCGAGAACCTTTCGGTTTTGCGAAAACATAGTCTCCCGCTCTCTCTCTCTCCCGCTCTGCCGCTCTCCCGCTCGCTCTCTCTCTGTCTTTCCCTATTTCTTTTCGGCTTTAGTTTATTTATCACGTTTTAGTTCACGGAGCCGCGGGTTCTATAATTTGTACCTATTTCTTGGTTCTGGTTGCCACGAATGCCCTCTTTCGAAAGCATCCCTACTAATCCCTGCAATCCCTTTAACCACTGCATCCGCGACCGCGTTTGTTGCGACCGCTCAACGTTTCGGATCAAACAATTTCAAGTTTTTGCTCCTGCACTAAAGATGAAACTTCACACTAAAAATCATTATTTGGCTGCATTTTATTTGTTCTATTTAACTGTGAGTTACGGGGTGTTGGAACAATGGAAGTGAACGAAGGGAAAATTCGATTCGAAATTCGCCAGGGGTAATTTCGAATTCGTCGATTCCGTTCAGACATTTTTTGATGTTAAAGATACTTCTAAGGAACACGCACACTCGTCATCGAAAATGTCGATAAAATTTACAGAAATAATCAAAGTTGCTCGGTATGTTAGTAATCAGAGCATCGGCCAGTAACTAAAGATTACCCAAGCAACAATTTTCAGTCATTCCAGCAAAGCTGGAATCGCAAAGAAGCTCGTTGTTTGGGAGCCACACCAATTAACACCCCAAAAACCTGATGGATTGAATTTCCATCTGCGAAGCTTGTGGCCAAACGGAATTAAATCGACCCACTTCTTAAACGGATGGGTACTGGGATGAGATAAGACATATGACAATATTGTGCGAAAAAGATCGTGTTTCTAAGCGTGGTGAAGGAGCGCAACCGGTGGCCAGACCAGGACCAACGACCAGGAAGGTTCTACTGTGTCTGTGTGGTGGGACTTAAAAGGAATCATTTACTATGAGTTGCTTCCGTACGGACAATTCCGATTGTATCGACTATATAGTCCCCGAACTATGCACCAACCCGATTATCGCCTTTTTCACACTTTGCACTACTTCCTGAGCACGTAATGTTGAACCACAAGAGGCTAAAATGGTTAGCAAGCATCCTTGTTTGTTGGTGGCTGAAGTTTTTGATGAAACAGGAATATACACCAGAGAGTTAGGTTGCTGGTTGCCTAACATACATGGAACCCATGAAGCTAAGCCTCACAATGTAAAGTGTGAATATGCAAATATTCGTTTGAAAAGCCCCTTGTGTGACCCAACCCCCCCTCCCCACCGCGAGAACGCCTTGAACGCAAAACGCCCTTGTTGAAATTAAAACAAAAAAAACCCGAAAGGGTTGATGATGGTGGCAGCAGCTGTTGGGACCCCTGGCTCTCGCCTGGCTCTGTTGTGGACTGCTCTCGATCCCGTTTTCCTTCTTTCTCCCACCACTTCTCACGTACCACTCTCTCGTCCGTCTGTGTGTGTGTGTGTGTGTGGTTGAAATTGTTTTAAAGTTGTGGAGGATTATGCGCTTTTTCGGGACTCCGTTACCGCTGCGCGGAAGTTCTTCGGCGAATGCGTAGCATATGAGGGGGGAATTGCCAAAAATTGATGCTCAACTGCCCAAAACCCGGGGTCGGCGAGGGCTACCCGTCCCTTGCGTGTGTGTGTGTGTCTGTGTCGACACACATGCGCGTGCGCACGCACGCACGCACATCCTCGGAAGGACACTTCTTCGGAGGGCCGCCGACCTGCCAAATAATGTGAAACCCTCTACCGTTTTTTTTTTCGGGGGGTTTTCGGGTGCCGGCCCATAGGAAGCGATAGAGAGAAGGAGAGGGAGAGGGAGAGAGACTCTCTCGCATCCACTGCCGCCGTTAGCCGCGGACGAAATTCCCCTAACAACGTGGCCAAATTTTGGCAACCCGGCAACTGCCCCGAGAGCATTGTTTTGTGTCGATCGGTCACGCGGAACCCTCTACGCGGTTTGCGCATGTATTTGCTGCGCCAAATGGTACCTCTGCGCGCGTGTGTGTGTGTTTGTTTAGGTGAAGTTTTGGCGAAACCAAAAAACCCGGAGAGCTCGGTTTTAAATGCTCGGTTCACGATTCTGAGAACTGTCAGGAAAAGTTTGAAAAAGGTACGCGCACGCGGGACACACGGATTGGTTCCCCGAGGGCTGGGTAAGGGAAGCGGAGCGGGGGAAGCTGTCGAAATAGGAACCAAAAATGGTGTGCTAATGCACAAGCCCGACGATAAAAAGCGGCAACTTTGGAGGTCGGAAACTACGATTAACAACAACACCGTTTTACATTAGACCTAGAACATGGAGATCCATCCATGGAGATTGGCAAAGATGTCCGGGAGGGGTACATGTTTGGGTTATCTATGTTTAAAACATGACCTTATGCGGAATTAACAGCCCGCTATTGATTGGTCAGGGATTCGTTCGTTCTTTCCAGTGACCCCGGATAGAGATCCATAATGCATTAAACGCGCAGAGAGCTACCACAGCACTTGGAGCACTTGGAGCGCTTGAAGATTCGGCAGCACCCTATGTCACAGCACCGTTACTCCATATGCGTCGTTCCCCAAAAACCTGTGTTTCCGCCCAATTTCGCGGCGCAACTGAATCGGAGCGGATCTGGGTCCTCGATGGGAGCTAATCTTGGCTAATCTAATCTGGCCTGGACTACGGTCGACTTTGTTCTGCTGATGGCTGGCAACGTTGCGTCTGGGACTTCTGGAGAAGTGGACCTCAAAAGTCAGCAATACTAGAGGCAACACAACTGCCGCGACAAAGGAGTTGCGGATCAAAACACGGTACGAGCAGAACCGTCCAACACACACACACACACACACAGCATGGAGTGACTCGAAAAAGCCAAGGGAGTTCTTCGCCAATTGGAAACATTTTTTTTTATCTGATAGATAAAGTCCATTATCTGGTCCATCTGGTGTGGAGTACATATTGGGATTTTGATCTGCTGACGATCAACTAGATCAACAGAGTCACCCCCAAAAAGAAGATGGTGTACCGTTTATCAGAGGCATCCTGAGGTATCACAAAACATATAGACAGTGTCCTTCGGGTCATCAATTCTTCCAACAGTCCAATTCCAATTTCCAATTTTTCCAACAATGGTTTGTATGGGAACTCTCGACCGATCCTCGAGACCTGGAACGAAGTACGAACGTCCGTTTGCCTTTCACCAGATGGCGACAATCGTTGTCTAGGACCCACCCAACTTCCCCAACACACACACACACACCGATCTACAGGCCCCGTTCACAGAAACAATCGACTCCAGAGTGCGAACCAGAATATTCCACAAGCGCACACCAATCTTTCTATTCTGTTCTTCCTCCGAGTCCGCCCAGAAAAGATGGGTTTTAGATGGTTGGTTGATGGTTGATGCATGTTGCTTCCATTGATCGTGTGTGTGTGTGTGTGGTGGTTGAAGTGAGGATCTGTGTGCTGTGTCCTTGTTGGGCAGCAGCAGCAACCCGGAACGTTGAACGCAGCACACCTGCAAACTTTCCGCTAACATCTGACCATACAACCGACTTCGTGCCCTTCACCCCTCTCTCTCACTCTCCCTCTTTCCCCCCTCTCACTCTCTCTCTCTCTCTCTCTCTCTCTCTCTCTCTCTCTCTCTCGCTAGCCCGCCCATTTTTGGAGGTTTGTACCCTTCCGAAGGCGCGCGCCTTCAATGGGGACTCTTTGCTAGTTGCTAAGCACAACCAACCAATTCGTGCTGCGTGTGTGTGTGTGCTGAAGCGACGGCGCAATAGAAGCGCAGCACAGCAGCAAGGTTTATGTGGATCGTGACAATTTTTTGCGCAGTAACAACGGCCAACGCCTAACTAAATGTCCCTTCTTTTTTGGGCCGTTTGGGGGCCCAAAAATCACAACAAACACACACACACACACACGGTTAGGGTCGTGGCAGAAAGGCCAAAACGGCACAAGGACTACACATGCACACACACACACACACACAGGCACTGGGCGCTTTGGAAGGGCCCTTCCTTCCGAGAGAGCCCTCGGCGTCGAACTAATCTCCTTGGTGACCGGAAGTGCCCCGGGAAAGGATGTAGGATTCCGCACACAAACACACACACTGAGAGAGAGAGCCGGAGGGAGAGATGGGTGATGACGTGGACGTGGTGGGTATGCGATCGTCGTACGCAACGCAGCAGCATCTGCTCGGAAGCACCGACCAACGACGGCTACGCACCGAACGCACTTTCGCTCGCACTTTTATACTCCCCGCACGCACTCACGCACGCACAATTCGGCAAAAGAAGACAGCGAGCGAAACAGAAAGAGAGAGAGAGATAGAAAGCGAGTGTGTGTGAGAGAGAGATAGAAAGAGCGCTGCGGCAGTCCCGAATCCCCAGGCCCAGTTTCTTAGAGTGTGGTCTGCCATTTGGTCGCTTGGTAGGTGGAGGTGCTGGGCGTGGGAGGCAGGAAGAGGGGTGAGACCGTCCACCGATCGCGAAGCCGAATTTCAATCAATTCACAAGGCACACACACACACAGCCACAGCCACAGTCACAGTCACAGCAGCAGCAGCAACCGGGAGAGACCCTAGCTCCCGACGAAGGGATAGATAAGATAAGGGGGGGCGCGTGAGGCGCGCTTTCGCCACCCCTCACTCTCCTCGTCCCCCCCCCCCCCCTGGTTTTATTCTTCTATTTTCGTGCCGTTCTTCTTCTCCGCCGCCGCCGTCGCCGCCGTCGCCGCGCGTTTCCTCGCGATAGGCGAAGCAACGATCGCAGCGCGCAATGAAAGCGCGACGGGGGGCGGGCGAGAAGGGAGGGACGGGGGTGCTGCTGCATATCATCACGGCGCGGCAAGTTCAAGGTTGGTGTTTCGTTGGCGGGAAGGGGGGGGAGGGAGATCACCCCCTCGACAGCGAGTTCAATGACCCGAGCGAGCGTCGTCGTCGTCGCCAACTGCCAACTGCTGTTGCGTGTGCTGTGTACGACGCCAACGCAGCGCTACGCAGCGCTTACGCCGAATTTCGAGGTGAGAGTAGGCGAGGGTGGGTGGATGGGTTGGGGGGCGGCGAGGTGGGGTGGTGATCTTGAAATGAATAGAGAGGAACAACAACGCAGCGCAGCTAGAACGGCGAAGAGGGCGAGAAAACGGGTGGTGAAACGAACACACCTACCGGCCGCGGCCGACCTGCCTGTGAGCACCTCTCGTCCACCCACCCTCCCTCGCCTTCCACGGGGTGGGTTAGACGGAATGGGGGGGTGGGGGGAAAGAACACTGGACAAGGCTACGAAATGGGCCACAAGGAGGCTCTATTTTTGGCACAGAATGGCGAGAACCCAACAACACAGGGCACGCACACACACAGACAGATGAAGAGAACGCAACGCAAATTTGGGCCACCCCACCACACCCTTTCTCATGGTACCTCTGGTACTGACTCTCCACTTGGGGAAGCTTCATCTTTTGCTTGCTCCTTTTTTCTCTCTCTCGCGCCGTTAGAGAATGAAAGCGAGAGAATGGGAGAAAGAAAGAGAAAGAGAAAGAGAGAGGGGGGGGGGTGATTCGCTCGCCAACTATCGTGTGTACGCATTTTTTATTTGATCGTGCGTCCGTTGAGACGGCACAGAAGATTCTCATGGCCCGGGCGACGGGGGAAGCTGGAGCGGGGGAACCCCAAGCACACCCCAAAACACACGCACCGCGGACGCTGAGAGGCACGATCGTTAGGGGAGTGGTGGGGGAGGGGAGGGTGGAGAAGGGTGGTCGCATATAAATTGCATGTGCGCCGTCGCCGCCGCCGGCGGTGACCAAACAAATTTCCGTTGCAAATTTGTCTCACTTTGGCTTTGGCTGTACCTTCCACCCCACCACCACCCGCCTAAAACACGCGCTTCAAACCTCCGTCCCTGCTGCTGCTGCTGCTCTGTTCGTCTGTGTGTGTCGGTGACGGACGAACAGTCGGTCGGTCAGTCGGAACCCTTTATTGCGCGCCTCGAACGCCATTTGCGATACAAATGCGCGACACCGCCGTGGCACGCCAAACACTCGCTCTCTCTCTCTCTTTCTCTCTCCGTCTCTTTCTCACACGCACACGCACCGCCGGCCTCTAAGCGGCATCGCGGCGCAGCTCAGCTTAGCAACAGCCTCGCGTTCTGTTGGCCACGCGGCACGTTTGGCGCTCTTTTCTGTCTGTTTTCAGGGGGGGTGGTGGGTGAGAGGGGGGGGGGGGGGCGGGTAGATGGTGGTGGACGGAAGCTTCACACAGAGAGCACACCATCGTCGTGTTGTTTCGTTGCCACGTGCCTTTGCGCACCAGCCACCCCGATGGGTTGCGCAACGCACGTGGCCAGGATTCAAAATTCGGGGATTGGAGGACCCGCATCCTGAATCCCAGAGACAACTCTGCGATGCTGCGAACCGAAGGCTGCGCTCAGACACAAAAAAAACCCACAGAACACATCGTTACAGAAAGCAACAGTGATCTCAACATTGCTTCTCTCTCTCGCCCGGCTACCGGCCGCAAAAGCACGGCGGTCCCGGAATACAGAAGCCCCAAGGAACAATCGAACAAAAGAGCCGAGCGGGGTGGGAGCCGCCGAGAGAATGGCAAACAAACACATAAACCCACCGAAAAAAAAAAAGGAAACCAAAAAGCCACAAAAACGGCGCGCGCTGATTGAATCGATAGACACACACGCGCGAGAGCGTGCGCGAGCGAGCGAGATAACGGGGAGGGGGGGGGGGAGGGGATGCCGCCGCCGTCGGGGGGTCTCTATCATCGTTCGAAGGTCAGGCTGCCAAACGCAACCCCTCCTCGCACCCCACTCCCCCCTCCTATGCTGCTATCAACAAAAAAGAAAAAAGGAAAAAGAGAAGCTCGATGGAATACTAAAACGGAGCGCGCCTGAGCCGTCGCCGCCGCAGCAGCAGCACGCAACACACGCACGACCTGCCACACACACACACACGGTGCGCGGCCGTTCTTCGCTTTTTCGGCAGTCCGGCCCCCCGCTCTCGCGTTGTCTCCCTCTCCCTCTTCTCTGTCTGATGTGCGCGGCGATGGTCAGAGATTCGCACAATCTCTAGTGTGTGCGCGGCGCGGCATAATCATCATGCGCGCGGCCCGTGGGGTGACCGGGATGGTGGTGGGGGTAGGGGTAGGTCCCTCTTCTCCCACCCATCCCCACCTAACTTACGCTCCCGCTGGTCGAATAAGTGCGTTCTCTCGCATCGAGAGGCTCCCTATCTCCACGCGTATCGGTGTGTGCGGCGACGTCACACACGTCTCCCACCACCCTCCTGGGAGGCTCCTCCTGGCCGAGGATCCGCGGACCGCCGTGGGCCGTGTTATCTATTTCGCGCCGCGCCGCGCGTTTTTGGTGGGGTTCTTTCTTGCGTTTGCCATTTTTCGCCGCCGGCCAATGGTTGGTTTTCCGGGTTCGCTTCTTCGGTCTTCGTCCCTGCCAGTGTTCTTCTTCTTCTTCTTTGATTCGCTTTGTGCGTGTGTGCGGTTTAGACTAAACATTTTGCGAACCAGCACATGGTCGGCATCGGCAGCGGAGCGGACGCAATTTTAGGGCTACGAAATCATCCGGTGCCGGTAGACACGACTGGGAGGGTTAATGTCAAAAAACCAGTAACTCCAAGTGCGGTGTCGTGTGGCAGGTGAATGTTACTGAGAGTAAGTTCCGGACCGGACTTCCGTAATGTTTCACGTCTACGAGGGTTGTTCCAGAAAAGTATCGGTAATTTTTCCATTTTTCGTCAATAAGTCAATTTTTGACAATTTTGGCAATTGTCAATAATTGACAGCAACGTAAGTCAATTTTTGACAGCTCTGCTTTTGCTTGGACGTGCTGTGGCTCATCTGCGATTTTTGTCTACTCCAAAAAATGGACGACAAAAATCGGTATAAAAAATTTGGTGTGAAACTTGGTGCGTGGCCGCATTCCGGGTGGTGGACTTTGGGACTTATGGAGAAGCTCTTTTGGCCCAAAGCAGCGCGTTTATCGGAGGTGTTCAAAATGTTCTCAGCGGACCAGATTTGTGGGGAAAAAAAATCTTGTTTCTACGTGAATATTTGATCGAAAAACTACACACTAATGATGGGCACCGCCACCGTATCAACCAGATCTGGACCCCTGTGAAATTTTCTTGTTCCACTGAAACTGAACTGAAACTAAATGGGTTCCTCCCATGAAAGGACGACGCTATGCTACGATTAAGCAGATACCGTAGATTACGGGTATTAAGACCCTACATCTATTAAGACCCCCCCTCATTTTTAGATCAAAAATTTAAGAAAAACCTAAATTAGTTTATTTTTATTTTTTAACGACTTTATTTATAACTCATTCGTCATAGAAGTTATGAAACTCTTCAGTCTCAAACATATCTTCTGTTTCCAAACATGATTAACCAGTTTTCTAGCTAATTCTTCCATGTCATCATCATCTGTCTGAGGAATCACTTTGGGCAAAAATAGCATCATCCTCAGAGCCATCTAATGCATTACTAATACATGATTTTTTAAATGTTGAATAGTGAGACTTGTGAGATTGTTGGCCTCTTCAACAGGCCTGATGGAGTTAAGTTTGTATCAGATTCACTCATCCATTTGGTCCACTCCTCCTTCATATTTGCCTTAAAAGGTTTATTGATACTGATATCAAGAGGTTGCAATTGACTTGTGAGACCACCTGGAATGACTGCTAACTGGGTTCTCAGTTCTTTAGCCTTTTGCTTTACTTTTTCCGTCAAATGCCCTCTAAACTGATCCAAAAACCAAATAAGAATTCTTCTTCAACAGGACGCCAGGTCGCCTAGACCATTGCCTATCTGTGACAATTCAAAGCTAAACTGTTGCCGAGTATTAATGACAAATTTGTGGAAAGATAACACTTTTCTTCGTAGAATTCAGATCGAGTGCTTGTGTCAGGTTGCTCATGATGCCGCTACATGCATTAACCGGTTAATCCAGCAAGCCGAATCGCTGACTACACCTATTAAGACCCCCCTGGATTTTAGACTAAATTTTTTTGCAAAAAAGGTGGGTCTTAATACCCGTAATCTACGGTAATAAAGACGGCATCGTAGAAGAAACTGAACATAAAATAAGGTTTTGAAGTGCTTCAAGAATTGGAAAAGAAAACGCTGGCACAAGTGTATAATATCTGATGGGGATTACTTTAAGTGCGACGAAATAATTATTCATGAATGAACCAATATTTTGTTGAAAAAAAAACACAAAAGTCCCATCACTTTTTTGAAAAAGCCCTGGATTCATGCGTGTGTCTTGGACTTCCGGTATGCCGATAGTTGCCATCATGTGCGACTGCATCTTCGTGTAGGTGATGGAAGTCCTTCATCGGCTCTTTCTTTTGGGTCGGTAGCGAGAAAAGAGTAATCGTTCACTTTCGATGTTAGCATAGCATATCCATAGCATAGCTGGAAAAACTGACGCCACTTCAAGATGCGGATGCGATTTGGTTCCGACTCGATGTTTCTAGTTCCCCGATCATCAGTTCTATAAATTGTATCGGTCATTTTCATGATTTTTTCGCTGCGAACCGCTGCCTGAATGACAGCTGTCAAAATTAACCGTTGACGGTGACAGCTGTCAAAATGAACAAACATCGTAAACATGAAGATGTTTATCGGCGTATGAAGGCTTATTTAATTCGGTAAAATTTAGTTTGAGCGCCTATAGTGTGCCAAACAGACAAACAACTTTTCACTTGCATATTTATGTACAAAATTTAGAAGATAATGTCATCCGGTGGTCCGGCGCTTCGGCTAGTGTTGGTGCACTTGGTGTAGAGTGTCTCTACAGGCTTCTTCTTCCTTCCCAGTGACAAACCGCCCGTGCCCGTCAGGGCTTTCTTTGTCTTTTCCTTGACGTGTGTCTCTTATTTTCGGCCGATCAGCCGCCTAGAGTCGCGCGCGCGCGCGATCGAGAGAGTTCGGCCGCCAGGGGTTCAATGGCCGCCCGGAAGGACGAACCTATTGCGGGTTGATAAGGGGTGATGGCTTCTTATACGGCGGCACGGGATAGGATAGGACCGAAAAACTTCCACCACCAGAGAGCAAACTTGTTTCGATCATTTTTTTTTGTTGCTTGCTGTGGCTCTGTTTTGTTTTTTGGAGCTGCGGCTGCGCTGAATGATAAATTGTTTATGCAAATTTGGGCCACCAAAAAACCGTCCGTCGTCCTTTGCCTGACCAACGGTCCTTTTGCCTGCGCGGCCTGCCTCTGGTCAGACGGGTGGTCAATTTCGGGACCCTAGAAATACTCCCGCACGCCAGTTGTTGAGAGGAGGTGGGCAATTTTTTATTAGATAATAAAACTAAACGATCAAAAGCGACGTGAGATCGAGAGCGGGGCGATCGAAATCGCACACGACCACACGCACACATTTCGCACATTTTGTGTGTGTTTTTTTTCTTTTCCACTGTTTTGGGTATGCGAATTTCCTTCTCTTCTCTGCTCCGTTCTTTTTGGTGCGTTAGTTTTTTTTATTACCTTTCTGCTGCGCCGCGATCCTAATGTTTCTTCTTCTTCGTCGCGTTCCTTCTCTTTTTCTTTTCATTCTTTCTTCTTCGTCCGGGCTGTTAGCGTTACACCACCCCATTATACCTAGAGAGTTGGTGGTGTTGTGTATAGTTTCTAAGCTCCATCTGTTCCTTTTGCCATTTTTTTTCTTTCGCCTTTTTTTCTTCCTGCAACCTCTCTTTCTAACGCGCGCGCGCGCCCTCTCCTTCCGCTGCTGCTGTCACACTTTGCCGTAGATAAGATGCCCTTGGGGTACAGGAGAGCCGGGGACCCTCTTCCCAATCGGCCAGCTAGAGCGACGCAGCAGCAGCAGCAGCATGTGCGTGCGTACACGCCGCGCGCCGGGGTTGTTAGTTCCAAAAATTCAAGACCCCCGCTTCCCTCCACCAACGACTCCTTCCCCACCGTTCCTTCACGATTAGCAGGTGAGAGAGCGAGAGAGAGACCGCGAGTTGAAAGGGAATTTTTGGCAAACGTTTGCGGATAGCGGAGCCTTCTCCTCGTCGGAGGCGCTCTTCTAATTGAAACCCTTTCCGCAGACACCCGTCCCCCCCGCCCCCACCACGCTCAACGGACTGTGCGTGTGTTGGTGTGTGTGCGTGCGGTCTCTCTCCCTTTCCGTTCCGTTCCGCTTCGCCGGGCGAGACAGGCCGCCGTCACCGTGCGAACGTGCGTAAGCCGCAATGTGCGCGTAGCACTCGGCCTGGAGTGTGCGCGCCTGTGTGTGTGTGTGTGTGTGGTTGCGGCATATAATAGGCCATTCGTTAGATCGTTCACGCACACGCCCCGCTGCCGCCGGTTTCGGTTGCTTCTTCCGTCGCCGAGCACGCCATTGTTGCTTCCTCTTTTCGGTCGGCGCGTCGGTTTCGCGGTGTGAGTTCCGCGTTTCGTTGCGTGGCTTGGCTTGGAGTGGCGTGGTACGTAGAGCTACGCGCGCCTAATGCTAGAGAGTTCTGCTCGCCGTCGCGCTGACCGAATATTTATAACCTCACCGGCTTCTTTTTTTTCTTCTTTTAATTGCTAATTGGTTATAGCCTTCATCAAACTCTGGCTGGGGCGGGACGTGGACTGGCGAGGGAGCCCACAGATCGTAAACCCGGCGACCGGGGACCCGGAGACACTATCGGGCCGAGGTCCAAGTCGCGGGCCATAAACCGACCCACACACACACACACTGGGCGAACGACAATGGTCGCGGGAGATATAATTGAAAAGAAATAAAACCCGACTCCCCGGGACGGAGAGCGGACATAAATCTTGGGCTTGTTAGGCTCCCAGGTCTGGCTGGGGGGGCCAGGTCGGCGAAAGACGGTGGCATTCTTCGTTGAGACAGCCTAAAGCTGGGCCGAGCTAATAAAAATCGTGATGGGTATTGGAAACAACAAAGAGGCCTTCTTCGCAGCCAGTAGCATAATATCGGCTTCGAAACTACTCATAGCGGGGGGGACTCCTATCCTACAATATCTGGAGGATCACCTGTGTGAAAGACGTCGTTGTCTCGGTGACATCGGTAAAGGATCGGTAGTAGCCGCGTAGTGCAAAATGTTCTTTCGTTTGGACCCATGTCGGGAATTGGACTTCTCAGATCTAGACCAGAGTCGGAGTAGGTCCAACCAGGAGGAACACACTCAGAATAATCATAGGCTCGAGTTTGTCGTACGTACGTTTTTGGGAGACACCGATGAGTGGGGTTTGTTGTTGAAGGCCGAACAGATACCATAC
Source organism: Anopheles cruzii (assembly GCF_943734635.1). Lineage (NCBI taxonomy): Eukaryota > Metazoa > Arthropoda > Insecta > Diptera > Culicidae > Anopheles > Anopheles cruzii. The sequence continues at coordinate 1,917,145 of NC_069143.1, forward strand.
CGGTTGCGCGAAACGGCGGCAGTCATGCGTTCATCAGTTGGATACGACGCACACAATTCGACATTCGGGTTGTTTGTCGAGAGACAGAGAGAGAGAGAGAATGAGAGGGAGCGAAAGTGCGATCCCGATCAAATGGAGCTTCTTGGGACCGGCGGCTAGAACCCACCGGCCCAGGGTGGCGCCCAGAAACGCTACCACAATCTGGCGGTCTGGCGATCTCCCACATTGGTGGTTGTCCCAGACTAACGCTGTTCGCAATTCTCTCGGTCACAGAGAGCGGGAGAGAGAGAGTTCAAATCTTGATCGCGCCCGGGAATACTAGAAGAATCCTAATCCAAACCCAGATTCCAAAGCCTATTCCCGACGCGGTAAGCTGACGACAAAACCCACTCGCCAGCCAGCTTGTCCTTGATGTCCGAGAGTAAGGATCTGTACACTTCTGACCACTTCTGGCCTGGTAGACCAGGAGTTTCGGGTGCCGAGTATCATCATCAACACCAGACATATCTCGCACCGAGCGATAGCGTGCGGTGTCGCGGTCATGTTAGGTACAGCACCAGGCAGAGAACACTGCGCCGGAAGCGCGGCACACCCGGAGCCGACTGTGTGCGCTAATTAAATGAACACAGTGCCACCCCCGAGGCGGCGAGAGGTTACGAATTGTTCGAATCTCAAAGTCCAATATTGCCGCGACACGATCTGCGCTCGCTGCTGCTGCTGCTCCAAAACTGGACACTCTTCTCCGCTCGCATACATCAGCGCCGCAGTGGAGAGCTAATTGCACTGTCCGCGTGTCGTGTGTCGTCGTCGTCGGCCGCCGTCAGGTAGATGCTACTGTGGTTCGAAAAGCACGGGGCATTCGCGGTTTATATTGGCGTCGGGGTCCATCAAGTTTACGGATTTTAAACTATCGATTGCATGACTTTTGATAGGTCGGACTTCATCGCGGAAATTGTTAACATTTGGTAAACATTTTGGACGCTCTTCGCTTGCAGAAAGTTTTGACGTATTAGAAATTATTTCCAAAGTGAGCCAATGCAACTTGAACTTGAAAACTTGACAACAAGACGACGCTATGTCTACATTTGTTCCGATTTTGGAAACGGTCCCAACAGTTTTGTTTTCCCGAGCAGCCCACTTCAAGACATCGGCTTCGTTTCGGTCCTGACTATCAGACCTGTTACGGATCATCCAAAAAAGTTAACGGCAAAACTTTCCTCCTGATCCCTCGCGCGAAATCCAAGAATTGGATCTCTCCAACACGGCATCACCCAGAGACCACGCAGTCAAAGAGCATTCTTTGTTTGACAGTTGGGAAGGGGATTCATAGCGACTCCAGTCCGCGAAGACCGCACTGTTTCTCGGTTTGTTTGGCCCACTGTAGTACTTCGTCCGGTGACGTGCGCGCTCGTATCCAAGAGCGGACGTGCCGCGCGCGCCAGGGAGAGTAAGCGCGTGCGTGTCAGGGCGTTGATTGGCATCGAGCAGAAGAGCGAAAGAGAGAGAGAGAGAGTATGTTGTTGTTGTTAGTACCATCACCTCGGCTCGGCTCGGCCCCTGTTCGGCTCGGTTTGGTTTGCGTTGTAATGGGCTTTTTAATGTGATTTGGGCTTCGTTGTACCACCGAAGGCGATACGTCAGCTGCGCGCGCGCGCGCACCCTGGCGGGTTTCTGGCGCGGCCCTTCACCAAAAAGCTCTGCCGTCTCTGGCTGCGCTGATTGCCGACTAATCAGCAGCGTGTGGACACAACACGTCCGTCCCGGTCCAGGTCCAGTCCCGTCCAGAGTGGACTGGACGGCTGATCTACCCCAGTAGAGCGTCCTGTGATCTACAGGAGAGAGGAGAGCTATGGAGCCATGTTGCTTAATGAAGTCCAGGCGAGCGATGTTTTGCCTCCGGAAGCGAGTCGCGGAGCAACGGCCACAATTTCTGGTTCTGGCGGTGGTGGCGTCGGCGGTGGCGGCGGCGGCATGTTGTTCGCTGCATGTTTTTGCATGTTACTCCATTTTATCATATACCACACACAGACGGAACAACAGGACACAGCCCGCCTGAGGTGCCCGCCCGCCAGGATCTAGAACGTAGTTGTTGGTGCGCCAGAGTTCGTCAGATCATTAAGACCGGGTGGGTAGGTAGGTGTAGTGGATGGTTTGTGGGGGTACAATCCCTCAAGTCCCTGCCTCTTGGCGTCGTGTGGACCCCGCCCGGACATGCGGACATGCGGGGGACGCGGACCAAGGAGAATTCGGTCGCCGGGGGCGACACTGGCCCAGTGTGGAGAAGTCCATCAATTAACCTTTGGCGTGCGCGTGGCCACCGTCACCGTCACCGCCGTCGCCGCCACCGCCATGTGACTATAATTTCCGACGCGACGCCCGAGGACGACACACCTTGGGAACGCCACAAACTCGGGGAGTTAGAGCTGCGCCCCAACCAGGCGCAGGCATAAATCATTCCCAGAGAGCCAGCCAGAGAGAGAGCATAGAAACTAGGGATTGGTTTCTAAGCTTCAACTTCCGACGACGGCCAACAAATGCGTGTTGCTCTCTTTCGCCCGGTCGTCCAAAAGACTCCAAACAGCACACGCTTTCTCTCTCGCTCCTTCTCTCCGAATGCGGCTGGCTGCGGGACCGGCGCTAGGTGGCTGGATGCGCTGGGCTGGGGGCGCAATCATAGTCCACGACGTCGGCGTCCGAGAAGTCGGGGAGGCCCCCGTGGTGGTGTGTTCGAGAGATCGGGGCGCCCCGATAACCTGGGAGAACCGGAGCAAACAATCTCTCGTGGGGGCGCGGCGCGCCTCAAGGTGTACTCAAGAGAAGTTGTAGCACACGTCCGGAGGGTGTGCGCGCGCGCGCGTGGGACGACGACTCTACAATGGACGCGGCGGCGCGCAGGATAATCATCATCATCATCATCATCATCTCCGGTACGAACGGATCTGTAGTGGTCCAGCCAGCCAGCCAGTCCGCTACGCGTTGAGGTTTGGTGGTGGCTCTAGATCTGAGGGCGGGCTGAAAGGAGACGCATTTAACGCATCCCGCGCCTCCGCCTGTACTCCACTCGCACGCTCGCTCGCTCTCTTCACGCACAGATTATCACGCGGAAACGCGGTGTTTGTTGGAGTACCGCGGAGAAGTACGGCGAAATTTCCGACGGACCCAACAACTGTTGTTGGTGGTGTCCCACGCAGGTCCTAGACTCTCTCCCTCTAGGGATCTTCGTCGTGGGGACGGAGCATCGTAGACGTGATCGACCGGGCCCTTCTTCTCTCTGTCTCTCTCACAGAAACAGACTCAACTCTTGGAGGTATTCTTGGATCGTGAAACCGGACATCTCTTCCGGGCGTTGATTATGCGTAGAGAGATCATTATGTTTCCCTCCGTGGCTCCGGGGGTGTTGTGTCCGAGGGGAGCAGGGAGTTGGGACCGTTGGGGGGAGATGATGGTGGCGGCAGGTCGATTATCTGGACGTGCGCGAACGCGAAACGCGTAATCCTCGCGTAGACCAGAGCCTCGCACAACCTTCTTTATCGGGGAGTTCGCCTACCACGGGTGCCCCAAGTACCCAACCCATCTCGCCCTCTCTCTCTCCCTCTCTAGGTCTCAGAAACTCGAGCAGCAGCAGCCGCAGCAGCGACAGTCCTCCTACGCACGCCACCTATCGGCCAGAGTCTCAGTCTCAGTCCGCAGCAGTTGCAACGGTCCCCGCCATGCTCGGGCCGGCCTTTGTGCCTATGCAGGAGGGTGGTAGCGGTGGGGTAGCAGCCGTGGGGCTTGGGTTAGCTCACGACACTCAACCCACCACCCACCCACCGACTTAGTAGGAGGGGGAGTTCAAGTGAGCATAGATTTCGGCCGCGAGCAGATTGCTTTCCCAGGGCCCGCCGCGGTTTGTTGGCGGATTTAAAGGGACGCGGTTTAAAGGGACGAGGGTCTCGGGTACACTATGGATGATGCGCGGTCCGCGTACCTGTGTGTTGCGCGGTTGTTGTGGGGGCGACGGCATCGGTGGCGACGTTCGCGCGGTGCCGGGACTCTACGCGACTCTCTCGCTGTTTTCCATTTTTACGACTCTTTTCCCGTGTTTTCCGCGCTACCCCACACCAGCACTCTGGTCACACCCTCGTTTTCCTATTGCCTCCCCTCCCCGACCCCCACCCAACTCCTGCCTGTGACGCGGTGGTGTGAGGTGTCAGCGTCAGCGAAGGGTAAGGTCTTCGACACGAACTTTTTGCGGACTCGGCCGTCTCGGATCCACAGAGGGCGCTGCAGGCAGCGCAGAGAGAGAGCACGGGACGGGGCACGGGACGGGTGTGGGCGTCAGGCACGGGACGGTGGCCACGGTCCGGGGCCGCGCCGTAGGTCGCCGGAGGGCACCAGGCAACAAAACAAGACCATCGTCGTGATCGACGGGTCGTCGCCCTTTCGCAACGGACGCATCATCTTCACCATCTTGGAAAAGTTTACTCCACCGCCACGCGCAACCTAGAGCATGGGGTGGGGTAGGTTCCGGGAAAAGTTTCCCGGTTACGTCGAGTTCCCAGAAATAATTGGAGAAATGGAAAATTTGAGTGCGGGTAGCTCGATTCTCGACCATTTTGGTCGACCAATTCGTGGAGCATGCGCTACCCGACCCCCCACACACCGCCTCCCCCTAATAGGGTCCTGGACCCTGACTCTGGTAGATTGGAGGGCAACTGGAATATCGCATTAACGTTGATTCAGACTTGACTGTTAGGTCCCCAAAAAAAAGGTCTTGGACCTGGACCTTGGACCTGAAAAAAAGTCTTGGACTTGATTGGTAACAGTGTCACAGAAAGCCTACTTCAGCTTCTGGGGGACCCGACCCGACTATGTCTTACTTGGCGGAAGATATGGCGAAGGACCCAACTGTTGAGGAACTGTTGGAGATGGGGACACACGCTCACAAAAACATACACTTACCTTGTGGGCTCGGATGGTGGCACCGTCGGAGCACGCGAGCGTCACGTCCACCAGACTCTCGTCCTGCAGCAATTGGGCAAACACCCCGAGAAGGTTGGATTGATGATTGTTCCACCTCAAGCAGTAATGATCACTGCCCATGTCGGTGACAGCTTACGCTGCTGAAGTAGCGCACGCGTGCCGTGCGCAGAGAGAGAAACCGAGAGAAACGAGAAGAAGAAACAGAAAATAACCAAAATTATTGTTGGATTGAGCCGTTGTGCCAAGGACGATCGTGGATATGGTGCGGGGTTGGGGTGTTGACTTTTTTTCTCTCACTCATGAGGATGCAGAGAGGAAGCGAAACTACTGTGCGGGACGACATGCAATAGTACAAGTTTGGTCTAAAAAGAAATCTGTTATTGTCTCGGTAGATGGCAGCGGTAGTGTTCGATATTTCGTGACGTTTCGTTTAAATAATTTCAAGTTTCACTCACTAAAACACTAGGCTTAGGCTGTTTTTGTTTGTTCCATTCGTTTGTGAGGTACAGGATGATGAAAGTCAACAAAGAGAAAATTCGAAATATTTTACAGTTTTCCTTCGATAAAGGCGGAAACCGCAAGCCAGGACGACGCTGCAATCTGCTTATGGTGCCTGATACTGGAACAGCAAATCAAGCGCAGCTTCGGATTCGTCGATTCCGTTCAGACATTGTGGGATATTAAAGACGCACCTCGCACAGGCGCCACAGGCACCGTAGTCGTAAATCGCCTAGAATCCCCAAAAATCAACCATCAAACAGTTTTAAAGGTTTGGTAGGGGGGGGGGGGGGTAGGGGGAGGTTTGGAAGTTTTAATGCAGCCACCGTTTTCCGGGGCGCCAAGACATCCATAAAAGAGGCATTATTAAACCAGCTTTAAAATGGCAACAAATTATAAAACAAAACGGGTTAAACGAGTATTTGACGCGAGTATCGGGCGCGTCGGAAGCATCCTCAATAAAGTTTTGAAATTCACGCGAAATATGATGGATTTCTGTTTAGCCAAACATAAACTTATTTCGTAGTTCCATTTCGTTCATCCTTTTTTTTCGTAGTTTCAAATACAAACTTAAAAAAACCATGAAAATTACGTTTTTGAAGATTTTTTTTCTGTTCATAAAGTTTGGTTCGCCTCGAGCGCCTCGAGGCGTTGGAAATCCAACGATGGCTACCCACAGAGGGAACCAAAAAAGGATTCATGAAAACACAATTCTCATGGCTTGTTTCATCCAATAGAATCGCCACCAGTAGCCACTGAAGCCACTGAAGAAACCGGTAAGCACCGGCAACTCCCGGATCAATATACAGCTATCAACCACCATCATATACAATTAGCTATTGGCTTCACGGAACTTCACCTATTGGCAGTAAAATATCCACATTCGGCAACGGCAATAATAATGATACAACATGAACGTCGGTTGAACATGAACACGTAATACACCTTCAGCATCTTACAGCCGAGCTAGCCCGGAATAAGGCTCTTCTGAAGTGGAGGAAATGCCACATATTGATTCTAATCTTAATAATCTTGTAAAGTTAGATTAAGTTAACTATTAAGTAAATTCAATAACTACGGCCCGGTCCGTTTTTCTAAGATTAAAAAAAATAAAGTCTGGTACTTTGCCAATATGCGTAAAATACAACATCGTTCAGAAAGCCGCCTCGGGATCTATTGAAACAGCTGATTCTGATAGGACAGTTTTCAATGACTTTTTTACCCATTTCGTGTGTTTTTACCATGGGCATAACTTGGCGAATGTTATACTTTCAAATGCTCCAAAGTTGCAGGCTTGTCACCGATAATCAGGATCTTTTGCGTAGCCCCACAAGAAAATGCCCAACGAAAAAAAAATGCCCAATGAAAATGTTAATGTCCATGTGAAAAATGTACCTTGTCCTGAAATGTGCGCAGAAAATTTGGCAGGAAAAATAACTGTTCACTTAACGATTCATTTTCTAAAATGCGTTTTTAGCGCGTTGACTCGCTGGTCTTGGGTGTTGATCGTTGGGCTGGAGGACCTCCCGGGTAGGACTCTCTTGGCTCGGGTGAATAGAAGCGGACATATCGCCTGAATGGTGGAGTGTGACAGCTGACAGGGCGGCAGTGCAGCAGCAGGTGCCCTCCTACACCGAATAGAACGATAGGCTCCGTGTGGTGGGTTGGATGGACGAGGACGCCCTCAGGAGCTCTCCTCAGGGGCTGTCAGGAGCGCGATGTACCACAAGAACCACCAGCACGAGCCACTGTGTTCCTTCCATGCCCGAGAAGCCCTCTCTTCCCCCTCGCAACCAACCCTTTCCAGTGGTTTGTGCACCTGAATATCTGGGATATCCGGACGACGGATAAGGGATAAAAAGAGAGAGAGCCGCTCCACCACGGGCGTCCCGGAGTACCGTACGCGGTGTGCCGCCCGTGAAACAATCCTCGTCTCCTATGTTCGCACGTGTGTGTGCCACTGTGAGTGTGTACGGTGCACTCAACGGTCAACGGCTTCGCCTCGACATATCTCGGATCACTCCCAGGAGCAGATCGCTGCGATCGAAGGTGTAGACAGCACACCCATGCGCAGCTTCCCTTAAGAGATTTAAGGAGGCGGGGGTGAGGGAAAGTAACTCCTGGTGCCCTGCTCCTCCTCTCCATCACCTTGGAGGAAGCCTGCTCCAGGGCGGAGAGATCAAACATGGACCTCCTAAACACAACTCACTGAGCCCTGCGCGCCTGAGCCTAGGAAACAGAAACCAAGCACCGCGCCACCCTGTTACCCGGGAATAAAGAGAGCAAACGATAGAGAGGGAGACAAAGAGAGAAAGAGAAGGAAAGAAAGAGAGAGAAAGAGGGGGGAACTATGCACTTCCACCGGCACAGTGGTGCCTGGCGGCGCTAGTCATATGACACCCCGAGGATCCTAGAGATGTCAGCCCATTGCTAACCAGAGTACCCTTTCCCGCCCCCTTTCTTCCTCCCGTCCCCATCGAGGCCACCCGCTGATAGCGCTCCGCTTTCACTACCTGTGCCGGGTGAGGTGAGTGAGTAGCAGCATAATTAAACTCACCTCACGGCGCTACGTTGTGTCTCTGTCTCTCCCTCTCACTCTTTCTCGCTCACTCAAATATTTCTACCTCTCATGCAACGTCCCCGTGCACCATGTCCGTAACATAAAGGAACATTAAAAACGCAAAAGAGCATAAACATAATAAAAAATCCGCGGGATCGGGATGACCACCAGAGAGAAATGAAAAAAGAGAGAGGGTGAGAGAGAGAGAGAAAGAGAAGACGAAACAAAATTTAAACAAAATTTAAATCATTGCATGTTAAACGTTTTGAAATAAAGTGCACGGTTTTTCCGATGGGAATTGGCACTACGCACGCATTGCAGAAACGTTTGTTACCGTTTTTTATTGCGACATCTTTCGTGAGACCTCTTCTTACATGACAGTGAGAGTGAGACGGATTCCCATTCGCCATCTGCTTGTCCATCTCGACCATAGCTAAACCTGTGTTTTAACAACAAACCTCAGACACTAATCTAGATACATGATATTTGATAATAATTATCGACTGCTATCACTGCAGTCAACCATTCCTTTAACGCCTTCTAGGCATATTTCTAGATAAGTTCAAAATAAGCTCAAATTGATAAAAATACGGTCGGAGCACAACATTAATCGGGGGCTCGGTAATATCTTCGGTCTGTTCTAAATTATATGAGTATATAAAATTAATTATTGTTTTCTATTTGTCTCGTTGCATCCGCCGTTTCCTCATTGTAAACCGGAAGGAACGTCCACAGTAAGCCCTAGGTAAGGCCACCGCGCGTTCTACAAAATGCCACTGCCCCACTCCATGGAGCGTTGCCATTAAAATAATTTGTCTGATAGATTTGGGAAGAAGGATTAGTGAAGACAGCATAGAATATATCATTCTCTCCTGTGCATCAAAACCAGTTACATGATTATTGACCTAGTTGGAGATGTCCACAAGCAACAATTGATCATCAGCATGTAAGAACGCATCGCAGCTCCTCTGAAAGCAATGTTGATTATTTTGGCGTTTGATGCGATTCGATAATTGAGGTCAGGTCACAGGTCACAGAATATACCTAACAAAATTGCATTTGAACCAGTAAGGATAAAAAAAATTCAAAACGACACCACTGCACGACAGAGCGCATGACTATAAGCTCTGAACGCCGGCTGAGGCAAATGAGACGATTTTTATCGAGAACGAAGGGACATCATCCCAAACGTCTAGACGTGGAAGTCATGCCAACGCAGATATCATAAATATGCTAGACAATTATTGTCGACCCAGTAAACCGAGCGAGTTCCACGCGGAAGATTGTTCGTCTTTCGGTGAATGCATTCTAAGAACAGAAAAACAAGAACTTTCACATCAAATGTGTGTCAGCCAATTCGTTTCGGTACTCTCCGTTTTAATGACGACCGCCGAGCGGATCATAAAATTCCAAGACAGTTTAGTCACACCCTTTTGTTGGCCAGTGCAATAATTGTTATTAACAAAGGGCCGATCATTAAAGACGATGCAAAATGCGGCTTGCCGGCCTACAATCGTAGCACAAAAAATTGAACGCAACCATAGAGAGGGTGATGGAACCGATGGAAAATTGCATATCAACTCAGCCATAGGTTAATGGGCAACATCAAAACGAAGCTATTCAAATGGCCAAGCGCGCATGACCAAGTCGTCGATCGCCAGGCCAGCTAAGGCTAATATTCTAAATTAAAGACGAGTTTGCGGATGGGCCGATCATAAAATTGCGACACATTTCGTCATTGTACAATGATTGTTGAAGCCCATTTTTGCCTGGGTGAATGAGTACCCAAGTGTTTTATGGTCGGTGCTGAGCGGATCATAAAGTTTCACGACAGTCAGTCACACTCGATCGATGGCCACTGCCGTCCAGTGCGCAGTAATTGTTATTAACAAACAAAGACTGGCCCTTAAATTGGTTGGTGGTGGTGGCTCTGGAAGAATCTAGTTTTGATTCGATTCATCAGAAAAATGCCGTCATCACCCGTTTGCTGTGTGGAAGGCAAGTTAAGACGTCCCGAATCCCGCACCAAAACTGGAGTGCACTAAACCATCGACTTTAAGGGCGAAAATTAGCTTTAAGGTGCCCAGAATTCGGTGCAAGACGCAAACTCATCACTGGGCACCTTTTCTGTGGTCGAGACGACGTTTTTGTTAGACACAATCGCCAGTGTCAGCAATGTGCATCCCGTCGTCCGGGTGGGTTGGATGATTTTTATGCTCGCCCGAGGAATTGCCCAGTACCGAGTTCCGGGCCGTGCCGTTCCGCGTACCACGCCGAGTGGTGTTGTGGCCATCGCGACCGACCGCACGGGAAGGCGAATCAAGTCGTCAAATAAACAAACAAAAGTCGAGCATCGCGGGCGCGCCAAATAAACAACAGCACTGCTCGAGAGGTGCTGCGGATGGAGGGGGGGGGGGAGGGTGGCTGGATCGGTGCGCGAGAGGCACAACACCACACACAGCTTCATCCGCCTTCGCCTTCGCGCGACTTTATATTTATATAAAGCGATCACGCGGCCACATAAACAAAGTACTCCCTTTACTCCCCCCCCAGCTCTCCAGCTTACCACAGCATGCCCCGCTAACACACCGACCCACCACCCTCCTGGAAGGCATTACCAGCCATCCACCCCACCAGCAACGCCGTGGCCGGGGCCGAGAACGTCGACGCGGTGCTGCGAGTTCCTGACGGAACGAAGACGATGGGATGTGACGGAACGGGGAGGCCGTGCGGTACCCCGAGTGTGCCCAGAGCGCGGACCCGGAGTAGTAGGTGGGGGGGTGGGGTGGGGGGGTTAACCGTACACAGCATTTCGGTGGATCCCGAGCGCGCGCGCTCGCGTTCGCGAATTGCGTGGCGGAAAGTGTGCCCCCCGGTGGTGGTGGGAGAATCAGGAGCGGGAACGGGGGAGTCTGATTGAGGTAGGTCGGCGCGAATCGGCGAAAGTCACTCGTAGCCCCCCACGAACGAGCGAGAGAGAGCAGGAGAGAGAGCAAGAGAGAGAGACAGTCTCTCCGGACAGAGCACAAATCCCCATAATGCAATATAATAATAGTGTGTAGTGATAATCTCGTGAATTACCCCCCCACCTACACCGCGCCGGACCCCCTCCACCCTCTTAGGTTCCTTATGCCTCGAGGAGGAGTGGGTGGGGTGGGGAGTAGATTTGCGGGAGGGAGAGAAAATTGCTAAATCGAACCGCGGTCCGAAGCCGGACCGGAGCCGCCTCGAAGCGCGCGCGCGCACGCAATTCCTTTTTAACGGGAGGAAGCGGGGGGATGGAAGTGAGGATTGGGCAGCGTGTGGCACGCCAAATTCCTTCCGCCACACCGCAGCAGCGTGTGCGTGGCAACGGACACTCTGCACAACGCGCGCAACCGTTGACCTTCGGTAAACGCAACGCGCAGCAGCAGCGCGGGCGACGCAATGCGGGCGTCGTCGTTATCATCCGGCGGCGGTGGCGGGGGTGTTGGGGCCTTCGACTGCACGAAGAAGTAATAACGGTTTTTTACGGATACTCGGGACGCCCGCCTCACGCACCCCGGGGCCAACGGTTTGGAACCCCTTGCGCCTGCCTTGCGAACGACGTTTTCAATTGATTTCCCCGAACATTGCCGCGCGCTGAGAGAGCGGGCGGGGTGGGGGGGGGGGAGGGGGAGGGGATTGAAATAGGCGATTGCGGGGGTGGTGGCTGCTGTTGCGGTACCGCCGGAAAGAATTACGGACCGAAGAACCTCATCCTGGCGCGCTCCGCGGAGTTACCGTTGCTGCGCTGCGCATACCGAAGGGTGATGCTGGGCGGTGACCGGTGGTGGTGTGTGGTTTCCCAAAAAGACGTGCTGTCGGTGGTCCAGAAGAGGGGGGGGCAAAAATCATACCTGAATCGCACGCAAATTCCCCGGGTGGCTGCTGTGAGGTGACCGCCCAAGATTGTGTGCAATCTGAGCCACCTACACCTCCACCTCTCTCTCTCGCCCTCATCGATGGTGGCAAAACGAGAGAGAGAGAGAGGGGGGGGGGGGGGGTTGGATGAGGGGAGGGTATGAAAAATTAATTTCCCAACCCATCTCATTACTAACACCCTCGTCGCGCGAGCACAATCCCCCGCGAGAGATAGAGAGCAGGATCAGGAGCAGGAACTGGGGTGGAATGATCAATAATATGATCCTCAGCATCACCGGAGGAGGGGGGGGGGGGGGGGGTGGAGGTAGAGGGGAGTGGCGGTGTGCCGAAAGGTGACAGTAGTGGCGCGCGCGGGTACGCAGTCACGGCGGCGGCTCCCGCCGTTGGCCGAATAACTCACCGTCTTAAAATGCACAAGCTTTTGTCGGTGTGTCCGGTGCGCGCGGGGGTGGTGGTCACCGGGGGACGGTGGGGGCGAGCGAGAGCGAGGGTGGCGGTGTGGCATGCCATGCGCGCGCGCGCGCCACACTCCGTACTACTTACTTCCTGGTGGTGGCTTTAATTAATTGTCCTTCGTTCGTTCGTTTTCCACCAAGTTGGGCTCTTTGGTGGGTGGTGGTGGTGGTGGCGCGGGAAGGGATTTTATGCTGCCAGGATGCGGTGGGGGTGGCGCGGGGCTCGGGGCTCGGGGCACTGGTATGGAGAGGCAGAGTGGGCGCTTCGAGTAGAGCTCTCGCGCGCAGCATAGAAAATAAAGTAGAGCATCGCTCTCTGTCTCTCTCTCTCTCTCTCGCTCTCCCCCGGAATGCCCCTGGCTCCGGGTGTGCGGGTGCGGGTGGAGGAGGAGGAGGAGCGTTTCAAATGAACCGCACACGCTGCTGTCACGCACGGTCGCGGCGTTTTTTGCGCACCGCACCGCGCGCATTTATTAAACAAATTGCGTCCATAAATAAGCCGATCCCCCCACCTCGTCGTGCCGGGACACCCCCCCCAAGCGCAGTTGATGCTGGTGCGCACCACGAAGGCTCCTGTTACAACCACCCATCCAGCCACCCACACCAAAGCACCAAAGAGCGCGAGCGCCTAAACGCCGTGTGTGCTCCCTTTTTTCCACGTTTTACCTTTGCGTGGCGCTGCCTTCCGGGATCATGTGCGGTAATGGGAGGCATGGACTCTGGGGGCGACATGTGGTATGTAGCAATACTGGAAAGAATGGTCGCTGCCGACAAAAAGTGCGTAAAGTGCGGGGGCGGCGCACCATGCTAATATACGAACATAGTACAGAGTAAGCCCATACCAGACCATGGGTCTAATGGGTCTATTTTAGGTAGAGTCCACTACACAGTAGAAAAGTCCTCGGCAACTGATGGAACACCACCACCCCACTACGATGATCTACAGCTGACCCATTTGAGTCCCATCGGACGAACCCATGACCCAATAGACAGTAGACAACAACCCATGACGCAGCTCCCCTAAAAACCATGTTGATTCCTCTTTCGGCTTCTATGCGATTCGATGCTTGAGGTCATTAAATGAGGTCATAGAATGTGTGCATAACAAAACTGCATTTGAAGCAGTAAGGATCAGAACATTCCAAACCGACACCACTGCACGACAGAGCGTATGACTCATTTTTATCGAGAACGAGAAGTATCGCGTGTTCCGGAAGGGCCGCGATTCTTTGTCGCGTTGGTAGAGGTAGAATTACATCTCAAACGTCTGGAGTCATGTCGACGCAGACGTCGTAAATATGCTAGACACACTTAGTGTCGACCCAGTAAACCGAGCGAGTTCCAGACGGAGTTCCAAACGGAAGGTTGTTTTTGTTTCGCGTGAATGAACATGAACATTTCAAATGCAAAATGTGTGTCTCGGCCAATTCGTATCGCTGCTCCGGTTTTAATGACCGAGCGGATCAGACAAATTCCGAGACAGGCTTGTCACACTTTCCACTTGCTGTTGGCCAGTGCATCCATGGTGCAATGTCCAGTCCAAGGGATTTTTGTGGATTGGATGGAGCTTCCTTCCTTGGGTAACTCCGGATCCGTAATGCAGACCTGGAGAAGCAGCAGTAATGAAGCAACAGCCAACTATTTTACAGCTAAGCCATAGAAAGGCCTATTTGGGGCCCCTTCAGGTCGAACGCGGAGGAACCTCTGCGAACTGCGGTCAGAGCTACGTTTACGTGACACATCAAGAAACAATAGCTTAGCTTAGGGGAAAGAAAAAGGCCTAGCTGTCCACCCGAAGCTCCCCGGAGACGGAGATATTATACACGACCTTGGTTAACATAACAGTGTGCCCAGCTGGCAAAGACTCCATTTGACTCTGTGTGTGTGTGTATGTATGTAAATTGTACCGCAATTCTATTGGTGCCGCAGCGCGGTTGAGAGCTAAACGTGGCGGATCGCCCCCGCTTCAGGTGGCGCACACACCGGCTACTTCCTCAACTAGCTCAACGGCAACACGAGAGCGAATTGCGGTACGCTTTCCTCCCACACACCCTGCGTGAGGTGTGGTGTGGTAGTGCACCAACCACTACCGGTGCGTCAGGAAAACCGCGCACAGCGCCCTTGGTCCAATATCTCTTCGCCGACCAGGCCACAGCTGGTGCCACACCGACCGACACCGACTGTCGAATGTAGTGGGGAGACTCAGTGTCTTGGGTCTACGATCCGGAACGAATCGTTCTTCGGATCGGTACAACGCTTGGGACAGAAAGAGGTACCAGAAGATCAATCAGCTGACTACCAGGGCAATTTAAAACCGGAGGCACTTTGGACTCAACGCGACTCAAGCTTCGGATCAAACCAATTCTCGATATCAACGTAAGTAACCTAGTCGTAGTCGTTCGCAACCCATATGACGATCTGTCAATTTGACAGCTTGCCGAGCTCGCCGAGCTCGCTGAACAAGCGGAATGTTTCCAACTAGCGGCGAAGGTGCACAATGTGCTACCCTTTTCTCGATCAGCTGCGTGAGTGTGCGCCTGCATCACGGCTAATACTTTCGACCGGCGGTGTAAGGTAGGCTCCATACGCAACTCTTCTGGGGCTGCTGCGTGCCTGACCGACGGGCCGACGGCTCGCCCACGCGCGCGCGGGCGTGTAATAGGCTAAGCGCGCGCCCGCCGCACACACACACACACACACAAAATCCAATCAACTCATCAATCTATGCAACCGCCCCCTTTCTTGACCCCCTCACGCACATACCTCACGCGGGATAGTTGGTTCCGCGTTTCAGTCCAATATTCCTGCGCTTCGCGCGAAAAGTCTAGAAAAATCGCGACAGAGAGAGAGAGGCAGCGGGGTGGAGTGAAGGGAAAGGAAATCCAGGCACAGCATGGGCATGCAGGAAGTTGGTAGAAGGGGGGTGTGGGATCTCTTCGGCTAATCTACAATCTCATTTACACCACATCGCAGCGCAGGCTCCCAGGCACTGTCGGGGCCTCCGGGGGTCTCCACAAAGCACTAGGGTAGGGATAGCAGCGGGTGTAGCGGCGGGTAGGAATAGCGTGTACCGAGGGCGGATATCGAGGCGATCTCGAGCAGCAGCAGCAGCAGCAGCACCGGACGGCGGCAGAATCCCAACCCAAAGCCGAAGACGCTATCTCTGGAGTGCGCGCGCGCCAAGACCGGGGGTCCAGATAATCTCAAATGGCATTTCAACACCAGCCGTCCGGGGACCGGGGGTGGTGCCCACCTCATGTCCACCCACCCACACAGTCGGTGGTATGCTGCGCGCGAACGCTGGAAGCTGGAACCTTTGGGAGCGCGGCGCCGATCTCCGGGCGCATCGGAATGTCCGGGAAGCCCTGAGGGCTGGAGGTAGTGGCGGGCGCACAACATGCTTTATAAGTTAGCCTGGTCATACACCTGGACACCTGGCCCGCCTGCCGCCTGTCCCGCTTTCATTTCCGCGGCGAAGGTGTTGAATTACTACTATAGCACGGTCGTCCAGGTCCGGAGTCCGGAGCGCGCGCGCACCGGTTCCCAAGTCCCGAGAGTAGGTCCCATTAGAGAGAAGACGGGTGCAGGGCGCACTGTAAATTAGCTTCAATTACACACACACACGCGCGCGCGCAGGTACACCCTCCTTTTTGGTCTAGGATCGCTTTCAAGTGTGCGAAACATGTGGCTCAGGTCCACCAGCCGTGCTGTGTTGCGAGTCGATTAATGATTGGCCACCACCCACTAGCTTCCTTCTCGAGTCGGGCAGCTACCGCTACCTGGTACAACAACATTGTTACACCTCACAGCGCTCCCCATTGTCACACAGGTCAGGTGGTGTGTCAGGACTAGGACACCACAGCCATCCCCCACGCGAGAGAGAGAGAGAGCGGTGTGTGGCCGCCCGCTGACAAGAACCGTTGTCCGGCAGCCGCCTGACGGCCGACACTAATGACACACCTGGGGTTTGGTCGTCCATTGGTCCTGGCGATGCGCGCCCGCTGAGCTGTCAAAAAGCAGAACTCCACTTAACACCAGGGGCACACACAGAGTCACCCTTCTTTTAATGATGCGGGTTGCCTGAAGGCATTGCCCACACCGCGCTGAGTTATGCAGAGTCGCCGCCACGCTGTGGTCATCATGTGGCATGAGTCAGCGCAGCGCGCTCCACGGGCAATCAATGTGGCTGCATCCGGGCCGGACCTGAACCACTGGCTCTCTTTCTCTCTTTATCTCTCGGAAAAGCTTCCTCAGCACCTCATTACAGATCGCTGCGGTGACACCTTCAGCGCGGCTCGGACACCTCAGCTCGGGGAAACACAGTGGGGTACTAGTAGACCCGAGACCTGATAGCGCACCGCAGCAGGTTCATTAGGCCTATCCGGTCTTCGGTCATCTAATTACCAGCGTCTCGTAGCAGCTCGGAGAAGTTGCGAGTGCAAATGCATGGGCTGGAAAAGTTCTGAGACGCTCGATGTTTCCATACTCAAGATTCTACAGTTTGTTACGTTTATAAACATAGCCAAATCATCAATATGTTCTTGTTTTTTTTTTGGTCAACAGTGAGCCAATGCGGAACCCGCTTCGAACAACAGCTTTGAAGAACTGTTGTCCCTACGCACGTTTGAAGTCAGCCTATGCAACGTTTTACTGTTGTTCCAGATGTAGGCAGAGACTGTACTTATAACACGTTTCAAGCCATCGCTCGCTTTGCTTACGGCACGGTACTTTTTCCCGCATCAAGAATCAGTCTGTAGCATTTGAAACACGAAACTGTGTTTGATCCATTGTTGTGAAAGCAAATGGAAAAGCAAGGAGTAGAGGTATCACAGTCTCGGACGACTATGCCATCAGCGCCGAAGGGAAAACCCCAAACAGTGTCACTCGACAAACTCGACGGATCCCATCAAAAATATTCTAATTATTGCAACACTTGGAGACTTATAATTCACGACACAAAATCTGAGGCCATACACTTTACAAGATTCAAAAAGCCGTAGTTCAAATTTCAACAATTAGCAAAATATTTAGGAATACTTCTCGATAAGCGTCTAACCTTCCAAACAAATAATCGAAAGCATAGGTTTTAAATGTGAAAAAAATATCCAGAAGCACATACTGCTTCATCAACAGGAAATCCAAACTATCAATAAGAAACCAAATCCTTATCTACAAATTGTTAATCAGACCAATCTAGTCATACACGGGTCCCATCTGGTCCTGTTGCGCTCAAACACACTTACAAAAACTCTAAATAATCCAGAATAAATTTCTATCCACAAAATGGGCAACATCTTCACTTTCCACCAACACATTGCAAAGTTGATACAGAATGTCCATCAAAACAACAGAATAGTTCAGGACATAGGACACACAACTGCCCAACCTGCTCGACCAAATGTAAATTAGTTAGGAAATAAGCCGAATAATCTTAAGTTAGATAAGGGAACAATTAAGTTATGTTAAAGTTACTTTAAAACCAACCACCGCAGGTTTTTTCCTGTACAAAGTTTTCCTGCATCTTCGTCTCCAGCCACCAACACAGGTTAAATAATGAAAAATGCGTTACCACCAGATTAGGTCTGAAATTCGTACGATAATGAGGAGAAGAAAACTGTACCCATTAAGAGCCAATTGGCAAACTCAAACATGCAAAATATACTACTACTACTACTACTGGAGTAGAGGTATTGTGAAATTGAAACATTTTTCTTCCGATGGTTAGTACTGGCCGAAATAAGCGCCCAGCGCCATTTATGTGTCGGGGGATCGGGACTTTTCAGCCCATGTCCCCAAGAGAGCTGGCAGAAAGCCCGTGGCCAGAGCACGTAACAATGTGTAAACAAAGCCACGGTCTGGAAGAAGATGATCCAGCAGCAGCAGCGATCGAAGTCGAGGCCAGTGTCGATGTTTACATCAGGTTGCCCCAACTACTCCATTGGCGCGCGTCCGGAGTGTCACCGAGAGTGTCAAGCGAACGGATAACTAGCAGCGCCATCGCCGTGTGCTGTCACACCGAGCGAGCGTCTCTCTCGCTCTCTCTCTCTCTCTCTCTCGCTCGTGTGTTATCTGAGTCTTCAAGAGATCGAGATCGAGATCTGGCCGGTTCGCCGTTGGCTCCACTTTCACAGGCCAAACATTCCGGGCACATCCGGAGACGGTGGTTTGTTGACAACACCATCCAGCACAGCCAGCGTGCTCGAAGTGCTCGAAAATCGCTGACAGATCGCTCGCACCCTGCGCTGCTCGAGATCTAAACACAAGTGGTTATTACGTGGCGTGGCACACCGCACGCTCTTAATCGAGCGATCGTCGCCCCGATCCCCGCCGTTGCGTTGCGAAACCTTCGGCCAGTGCCCCGACCGAACCCTTCGAGTGGTGCCTATAAACAGAGCGCGGTGCCACACTAAAACTCCGAGATGGCGTATAAACAAATTTGGACGACAACGCCCCCAGGGGGGCCCGGGTGATCGCAGAACCGCGTCGTGGTGTCCCCCCCCCCGCCCCTCACCCTACTCTTTCTCTACCTTCCTGCTCAACGACTCTCTCTCTCTTTTTCTCATTCGATTTTAGGAACGCGTTTTTCGGTGACAGCAGCCCGGGGGCTGTATATGTTTATACCCGCCGAGGAGCGCTGCAACAACTGCACTATCGCATCGGTTAGTTGTTGGGCTGTACGCCAATTGCGTCGCAGTTGCACCAAGCGCGTCGTTTCGTTGTGCTGAGGACGCGCGGCGAGCGACAAAATCAAGCCACCACCGTCGAATTGCCAAAAGAAACAAATCATCAAACAAAAGTAAAACCGTAAATATCCGTAAGTGGGGTGGCGGCATGCCACCACCGCATACTCCCCACGTCCGCGCGCGTAGGGGCACCCACCACCCCAGTTCTCGGTTGGTGTCGCATCGCAATCGGCTCGCTAGAGATAGAGTGTGTCGGAGGCGGCAGCGGCGGTGTGGTTAAATTTAGTTCCACGTGCGCAAATCCCTCGCAACATTTGCCCCTCCCCCGGATCCACGCGACTTTACCGCCCCAAATCGTCGCACTTTTCGCACGTCGCAACCACACGGGGGCTGGAGAGCCTAAAACAAGGAATCTGCCACCTGCCACAGTTGGGAGTTGTGCGTGATGCTCTCCAAGCAACTGGAAAGGGACTGGGCGGGGGTGGAGAAGGGAGGGAATTGAAGACCCCGTTGTTCCGCACCCCCGAGGATGGACTGACTCTAGGGATATGCTCTAGGTGCGCTGCTGCCACACACACGATCGGTGAATCAACTAGTTCTTCCGCTCTCTAGAAACCCCCTCTTCTCACCCCCGCCACCAAACCACTCTCAGCTCCCACCCACCCCCGTAAATCAGGTCTTTGATCAGGACTCGGGATTGGATCGATTTGCCGACGTCTCCCACGAGTTAAAGGCGTGCTTGGGCTCGGACGGACTTTGGGACTTTCGGGACGATGGTATCAGCCGGTGCATTGGAAATAGAACGTTGGCCGAGCCAACACCTCCCGTTCGGTCCGGTCCCTTTCGCTCGGTGGCGTTGTTCCAGCGCAAGACACAACCACAAGCGAAAGGACGCATCGCCGCATATCGACACAGATCTCTTGGTCTGCCTTGGTCGCGTCCTCGATCCGAGTCCGACACTTGGAAAGGGTGTTCTAAATTCCAGCGAACGCACCTGCGTTCCAGGTAGGTTAACATTTGATGAAGCAGTACAAAAGGAGCGTTGGGCTAACTCTTCGATTTAGCAACAACTTTCCTTACCCTCGGTGCGAGATTGACTTGTAGGCCA
This sequence comes from Anopheles cruzii, assembly GCF_943734635.1. Lineage (NCBI taxonomy): Eukaryota > Metazoa > Arthropoda > Insecta > Diptera > Culicidae > Anopheles > Anopheles cruzii. The sequence goes on from NC_069143.1 coordinate 1,937,317, forward strand.
TTCCGGTTCGTGCAGTCGTGCATGAGTAGACTACAAAGTAGACATTGCCCCTATAATAATAGATTGCTTAAGCGGAAGATATTATAAAACAGAAACCCGAACACATCTTCATTGGTGTCAATGCGTCATATGGTGTTAGCGGGATGTGTTTTGTGTAATGTTACGTACCACACCGACATACGGTAAGAGGCACACTCGGAACCCAGCAGCACGCTGCTGTTCCCTGGCGTGGTGAGATGCACCTTTGATGCACCAAGAAATCATAGAGATCAGCTGGCACAACAAGCCGAGTAAGGCTCGCCGCCTACCCGAGTGTGTGCGAGTGTGCGCGCTGCTGGTGCTTGCCTAAAGGTGTGAGGTTGGGGAGGGGGGAACAGGGGGAGGTTGCGCGCAGGTCTGTTCTATTTTAAATCACCTATCGCCTCGCGAATCGCTCTGGCTCTGGACGGCGACCGAAACGCGCGCGGTCATAGGACTTGGCACAGGAAGTGCCCCGATTGTGCGCGCACGGTGCGGTGCAGTGCGGTGCGGTGTGGTGCGGTGGGTGGGTGTGCACCTCGTGCGCTCTATTTACCCAGCTCCGAGTGTGTGAGGGGGCTAGGTGGAGGGAATCACAACAGTGCCGCAGCGGCGCAGCACAAAGCGAAAGTTGGATGCGTTCCCAAATTCGTGCAGCGCCCGGCCCGGCGGGATGCATGGGAGAGATCGAGACGGGGACGGTGTGGGCGGGTTGCGGAGGTGCAGGTTAAGAACTTAGTGCAGGCTGACAGACAGAGAGAGAGAAAGAGAAAGCAAAAGGCAGTTCCGAACAAAGGGCCGCTCGCACTGGCAGCGATCCATCGATCCGGCTAGCCGTCGGATGTGTGTCGGAGTCGTCGACGAATCTTTCGCAAGAACATGTGGCGTCCAGGTAAGGTGAACACCCCGCCGTGCACATCAATCGGACCAATAGAAAAACACACAATCATACTCAGAATGGAGTATGATTGTGTGTTTGCGTCCGCGTCTGCGTCCGCGTCTTTCATGCTAGTTTTTGCGTCCATTCCGTTGGTTGGTAGTTGGTCAACGACTACTTTTAGTACAATTATATTTATATGTTTTGACACTTCGTTGACACTTTTGACAGTGAGTCCGTGGATGCAGCCACCTACCAGATCTGTGACCTCTTCTGTGAAGAAATGCGCCACGATCAATCGGCACGCTGTATTACCTACCCCCCTCATAAACCACATGGAGTCCCAAGTTCCAAGTCGTCAGGATCACCAACGACTCCTTCTCTGAGTGGGAGAGTTTGTATCAAACCAATAGTAGGAAAGCGTGAATTTCCGCCGTAAGCAAGAGCCTCCCGATGAATGACCTACTCCAACCCGCACACAAACACATTCACACACACACAGACAGGGTGAGGACGTTTGACAGGTGGCATCCATCGAGGAATGTAGGTTAGCGAAACTGTCGCGCCACCTCCAACCCACAAAATTGTCGCCTGCAAAATTCGACCAAAAGCACCCGCGCACTCGCAACACCCCTCTTGCTCCTTCACCCCCCCGCCTTTGCTTCGAACCACCCCGCGTATCATAGGGGTAGGCGACCCCCACGACCTCTTTATCACTTATTCTTCGGCCCCGAACGCTCTATGTCTCGGGCGTGCGTGCACACACACACACACACACACACACACACACACACACACAAACACACACAAACACACACGTCATCAAGGTGTGACATCAAGCGATAGCCGGCGACTCCAGAGCACCCCCGCCGCACCGGCTGATTTTATCGATTATCGTCAGGGTGCGGCGGGGGCACCTGCACCTGCTGTTCGCAAGGGGTAAGGGGTCAATGGGTGGTGGTGTGGTTGGGTGGGCGGGCCGGGTCGGGCTGTGCTCTACATTGTTGGTCGCCAATTCGAATCGAATTCCGTGTCTCCGCCCGGAATAGGTCCAAGCGAAATCGATGACTCGCCCCCCCCGCACCGTGTCAGACAGGACAGGACCTTCCACCGTCGACCACCCACCCTTGTCCCGTTGTATCGCATTCGACCTGATCCTGATGCCGGCCCGGATGCCGGATCGATAACTGGTACAGTAGGTCAACAACAGCACACGCGGCTTCGCTACACACGCAGGGGGGCCAGGCAGTGTGTAGAGCCGGGCGGGCGGGTACTCGGGGCGTAAGGGGTAATTTTGGGCACCTTCTTGTCCCACCCCAGTGGACTCTTTCTCCAAGTCGAGTGCCTCCATCCAGAAGTGGCTCGCTGTGTGTGCGGATTGGATTGATCGGTGATATTCAAGAGGGTGTCCTTGGCGACCCCTACCAAAACCACGGCCTCCTCCTTGTCTCTCCTTGGTAGCGGGGTTCCGGATGATGGTGGTGCTGGTGGTAGTGTCAGACAATAAGACTCGCGCGAGGTGCTTGAGGTTGATTGGTTCAATACGCTTCTGAATTCAATTCAACTACCGAGCGGAGCGGGATGGTGGTCAGTTGTATTAGAGCGCCCTCCACCCACCCCACCCCCTGCCACCCGTCGCTGCCTACTGTTTACGCAGCCAACAATTCATTCATGGATCTCCCACAAGCTCCCACAATTAACCCTTTCTGGCGCAACCTAACCCATTCGATCATCCCAACCTGCACTCCCCTTTTCCCACGTGTGCCTAACGAACGCACTACGTACGTGTGTGTGTGTGTGTGTTGATAGTCTATTGTTTGAGTAGAGGTTGATGTTGTTGTTGTTGGTGGTGGTTGACCGATGGAGCCGCCTGGTCCGTGGACACATATGAGCGCACCGGTGACGGCACTTCGACACCTAACTTGGGCGCACTAAGGGGCCCCCTGCTGTTGGTTACCTGCTACTCCCCCGAGTGATCCAGACAACCATGGATAAGGATATAAAGAGGTGTCCGTACCTGTCGAGTGGAAAAAGAAAAATAAAGGAAACGTTAGTTATGAAGCAATTCATGACATTTATGTATAAAATACTATTTTGGTTGCATAAAATTGGGAAATGTGGATAATTTATTTCCAAAGTGGTAGGTCGTCATCTCATTCGTCGAAAGTTCATTTTATTGAAACTCATTTCCGCTTCGGTGGCTATGTTAATAAGCAGCATTGTGGTTCTGAAAACCTACATATCGTGCAAGAGAAGCCAATGCACCCACAACGAGTGACTGTTTGGTGCGGATTTTGGCTGATTCGAACAACCAATCAATTGCGGAATTGAAGCTGAGAACTTGGACGGGGTTTGGCTTCAACAGGACGACGCTACGTGCCGTACAGCACAAGCCAAAATCAATACTTGTTGTTACGCGAACAAATCAGCAACCATTGACAACCTCAAGCCCCAACTTCAAGTTGCTATTGCCGAAACTATGCCGATACAGAAGAATATGTACTCAAAAATAGTTCGATCGAATGGCCTACTGCTAAGCCAGTCATGTTGGACATTTTACCGAAATAGTTCTTCAATACAGAAATTTAGGAATCAACCTTTCAAATAAATGTTTCAGCATTGGAAAATATTAAGCCGTTTTTGCTTTAAAACCAAATGAAAAAGTACACACTAATTTGCTCATCCTAATTGTATCAACAGAGAGCGATGGGAGAAAAAGTGAAACGTATGACTCAGCGTGAATTTCCCACCTCCCCCTCTCGCCACTGGTTAGAATGAACGAACTAGGCATCCCATAACACGGAAGGATACGGCAAAGCTGGCAGAGGATACAGTGGCAAACGTGAGAGCTCCATGTCCAACAGCCCAACTACGGCCCACCTATGTATGACTCACTGACACCCCCACTCCCCCCTCCCTACCAGAAAACAAACACTTCCATTGTCTGATATCGTTCCGATCTAATTTCGCTAATAATTTCGATCTAAGTTTTGGGGAGTTTTGGTCCCTAACCGACGTCTTCCGAACTGCATCAGGGAAACCCATGGACGCATTGCCACGGAGAAGAGCCCCGACGCAAAACAACAACCAGCAGCCCGCAGCATCAGCAGCAACAGATTACGATCTCTGATCGGTGCGATAATCGGTCGACTGCGGACTAATCGCTGGATGGTGGATGGATGGATTGATGGATGGATGGTGCGTTTGGGCGACTTCTTTGGAAGGAATTCCCGGTACTGACCTGGAAGCCAAAGTGAAAACCTGGCGTCTCCGCACACAAACACGTCACACACACACACACACGTACACACGACAATGCGTTCAATCTTTATACGCTACACTAGTGGAGGGTCGCGGCCAGCCCGATCGGGATGATGGTCCGCCCGGCCGGCCACACTAACCCACAAAGGAGATCACACTCTCTGCTCTGCTCAGGTCACTACTATTTGGAGCTCAGGTCACGATCGTCCACCCGCCCCCCCAAGACTACTAATACCCACAGGAATGCACCGTTATCACTGCTGAGATCGGACTGCTGCTGCTGCAGCAGTCAGTCAATCAGGCCGCAGGACATCGACCCGAACCGCGAACCACGGAGCCGCGGTGATTAAGATCAGTATAAGGATCACTGTAAAGGACCACAAAGCATGCACACAGGGCACACAGGACACACAGGACACGCGTAACTACCACCGGGGGAGGCCAGGGACCCAAAAGTTAGAAGATCCTTTAGAACACACAAAACTACAAGCTCCAACTCGCGGAGAACGAAGACGGCGTGCGCGCGCGCAAGAAGATGCGTCCCGTCGATCACTCTTCACCGGCTCAACTGAGCTGAGGCCGATCGATTCCGGCTTTGATTTTGTCACTTGCAATCCCTCACCGGCGGCGGCTCACTACAAGCGCCTGAGTAGTGAGTGTCGCAGCGCGCAGCGTAGTGTGTTGGTGCCCCTGTGTTGTGGGTGTAACCGGCGGCTGCGGGCGGAAATGCGCGTCCAACGCTGATGCTGCAAGAAGCCACATAGCGAGTGAGTGAGTGAGTGAGCTCACACGTTGCGAATCCGCGAACGGAAGAAAGTGAGAGTGAGCAGCGATCGTGGCGCAGTGAAAGCTACGCCGCGTTAGTAGCGAGCGAGCGAGCGCATCGCGCAGTGAGCAGTGAGACGGGTCGCTCACTCGCTGGCCGGATGACAGATTCGCTCGCTCTCGCTCCGAGACGTGATGCAATGCAATGCACAGCAGCAGCATGTGTGTGCATCGGAACAAGGAACAAGGAACGGAAGAGCAAGCGAGAGAGAGAGAGAGAGAGAGTCGCTGGGTGACGCTCACACACATGACTCTCGACAGATTCGCGAGGAGAACGCAAATAGTAGAGTGTCCCGGTTTGCTCGCGAGAAGATTGTCGGAAGGGGAAAAGTAAACAAAACATAAAGGATGGGCCTGGGCGGGAGTGTAGGTGGGGGGGTTAAGGCGAGCGGCGCACGCAGCATGTGATGCGCAGTGCAGTGCAGTGCGCGCGGCCACCACCACCAGCTGATGACATTTTCACTGTCAAGGTCACACACAGTCGACTCAAGAACCGCGATGCACTTTAGCCCACGCGGTGTGCGTGTGCGGGAGAGAGATGGAGTGAGACAACTCGATCACGCAAGATCGCTATCTCGCTCTCTCTCTCTCTCTCTCTCTCGCTGTGAGTTAAGCGATTTCTCAGCGATGTCGCGACTGACTTCGCGGGGAATGCAGCGCATTTATTCGCTCGCCCGTTAACTCGTTCGCTCTCTTTCTCTCTCTCTCACACAGACACACACACATGCAGGCTGACAGCTCGCACCAGTGAGTCGCGAGAAGTTGGGCAATCACTGCACTTGGTGCAGTTCACAGAATTTGCAGACCTTATTTTGGTTTGTTTGATGCTGATCGTTCGCAGAATGCGAGTCGATGCATATCTATGCTCTGGGGGGAAGGGGAGGGGGGGTTCGGTTCACATGATCGGACCACGCATAGGGCGGAAGGCGGAACATCACAGCGCACATCCCACACACACAGGCCGCCGCCTTTCGCTGGCCGTGCGCGATATCAAAACACACCCGAGACCAAAGCCGCGATGTGGACTAGTACCCCCCCCCTTGCCACCCCCCTCCTTATAATCATATGCATGCGCAGTGCAACCACCCACACCAGCGCCCACCACAAAGTGCGCGTCGTCGTCGTCGCCACATTAATCGGTGCACCACACGCGCAATGGACAAACGAAAGAGAAAGATGCGCTCAACGAAACCCTGGGGGCGGGACGGGACACAAGGGAAGGGACTAAGTGCTGTGTAACCATCCCCGAACCTTCCACCACCCACCAAACGCGGCGCGCTACGCTAATCGTCGCCCAACCAGCGACACGTGCGCCTGCTCTAACGGGGAAGGGGAGGGGCAGGAAGGTGGGTGGGGAAGAGTGCGTCCAAGTGTGCGGGCACAAAGAACATTCTTCCTACTACTCCTTCTCCTTGCTCTCGTGACTCGTGACTCGTGAATCTCGGGAGCATCCGTTCGTCCAAGCTCGGGTTCAAACCGATGTTTCAAATGTAACAGGAGCACATACGCAGCGCTTTTCAGGCGGCTGGTACCGGGCCAGATTTGAGTCCGATTCCGGTAGTCTTTTTTCGCTCCACTAGATCCGAGTTCCGAGTTCAACGCAATAGACTCGTTTGGTCGAATCCTACTCATGACACCTACTCTGACACATGTCATCAGGTGCATCTGCCATCGCTCAATAGAGTACAGAGGGGTTACGCTCAGCGGTAGCTCGATAGATCGCGTAGGGAAAACGACAGGAAAATGGACGACAAAAAGAGAGAGAGCCGCGCCCAGGTAACACGTGGTAAAAATAGCTCCGACCCCTGTATCGGGTCGCGGGTCGGCCCCCGACACCCCAGACACAACAACATCAAATCAAGCCACCGCGCATCATCTCACCTGATGGTTCGGGGGCCTGAGAATGCATGCCGCCGCTCCCGACGACCCCGACTCGGAGTTCTAAAAATGGAAACGCACCCTGCAGTCGGGGCGGCATGTGAGTTATGTGTCAGGTGACGTCGGCGTCGCGGACGATATTCCGATGGCTGACCTGACCGCGGCGCGACGCTGGAACGGAACTGAGGCCTGGGGGGGGGATGGGTGGCTGGCGAACACCGTCGGGGACTCGTCGGGCTCTAGTCGTCGTCCTGGCCCCCTCAGAACGCACACACACACACAGAGGACACGGATCACGGGCAGGTTGCCAGAAATGCATCAATTCTTCCCCATTACGCTGGACGTGCGTTCGCGTGTGTGCGTCGAAGAAGGAATCAGAAATGTGTGTCAGTGTGTCAGCAGCAGCAGCAGCCGGAGCAGTAGCGAGAACACTCGACACACACACACACAGCGCCCGCCCGGCCCAATCATCTTTCAAACAGGTTTCTATGGATTCGCCGGTGTTCCCTCCAACAGCAGCAACGGAAGAAGCAAAACGGATCCATTATGGTCCTCGTCTGAAGGGGTTGAGGAGGGAGGGGCACTTCTTGTTGGAGGGGGGGGGGGGCACACAATTGTGGTTCTCTCCCTCGCTCTCTCTCTCTCGCTCTCTCTCTCTCTCTCTCTCTCCCTCTCTCTGTCTGTCTCAGCCTTTTTCTCTGGTATTTTGGTTGCTTGTTTGAAGAGCTCGATCCTTGCAATTCGCGATGTGTTTCCCGAGGGTTGCGCGCTCTTGCATTCCCCATTTGTTCTGGAGCCTTTTTTGTTCTTCGTTTGTTTGGTCTTCTTTCACTTTCGTTCTCCTATCTCTTTGGCTCTCTCCAATCTGTCAGTCTGTTTTTTTTATTTTGGTTGCCTCTCTTCCGTTCGGAGTTCGGATTTTGATTTTGCATTTGCGTCGTCGTCCTTCGCCGTTCCATCCATGTGAGTCATTTCCACATCACAAAGATGGAAAAAAAGCACAACATATAGATTGTCGGCTGTATGTGGCACACGTAGCGCCACGTCCTCTTGAAAGTCCAATATCGGCCAAGTTTTCAGCTTCAATTTTGCGCCGAAGAACCGCAACCAGCCGCAACACATTTCTCGCCCCTTGCGTCACCGCCTTAGACGGAGGTTACGGCGGCTCCTTCTTCCTGTTTTCGAGAGAAACATGGGCCGATAACGGGCCACCAGACCCAAGACCGCACCAAAACAACAAACACTCGCTGTGTGGGGTGCATTGGCTTCTCTTGCACGACGACGCCTCAGATACGATAATTCTGGGTAATAACATAACCATTTCGAAGGTAAGTGTCAAAGTTTTGCGAAATGTTTACAATTTCCAGAATGAAGAATGAAGAATCGGTAGTTCCAAATCCAAACACTTGATGTATCACCCTATACAAGGCACCCTATTTTCTGGTGAAGGTTGCTAGTAAGGACGCGTCGTGCACGGACGGGGTCGGGAAGTTCAGGATGTACGTGCTGTCGCGTGCGTGTTACTGGAAGTCAGTTCAAGGGGCGTCTGCTGCGTAAGGCTTTTGGTGGGTGGGCGGTGAGCAATACTTGAAGTAAGAAGCGCCGCACACACAACAGCAAAGAAGCTCACACTGCTTATTGGGCACGTTCTAAGGGATGATGCAACCCCACCCCAGCAACAGTCAGTGGTGCATGCATCGGTCGGCAGTTTCGAGTCCGCAAATGGACATATTCGGTGCGCGTCTTATCGGTGCACCCTCGGGGGGCCACCCAATCCCGGGAGCCCTTCGTCTGGAGCCGGGATTTGGTTGGTTGGCGATGATTCTCCGCGAGATGAGCCAGCCCACCTGCCCCATACGACGGATGTCTGACCTTGACGATCTTCTGCTTTCGCTCTCTCTCTCTCTCTCTCTCTCTCTATGGCTGGGTGCTGCCATGCAGTAGCTGGCATCGCGCTCTCGTCGCACTGATCGTCGGATTTATTGCTTCTAGCGTAGCGGATATGTGTGCGCTGTGTAGCACACACCTTAGCGATCGTGCAGTTAGAGTTGGAAATTGTTGAAAGAACGCTCGAGAGAGAAAGACAGAGAGACGTGCGCGTGACAGATGCGCTCGGCTCGGCATCGCCCGACCAAAATCATCGAGAGAGTTGGAGAGAGAGAGAGAGCAGGCTCCACTTATCGCGTGACCTATAGGGCGTGCAAATGTGTGCATCAATTGGGCGGCTTGGTGACAGTTTGACCGCCGGTATTACCATATGTCAAAACGCATGTCAAAACCGCGTGATGTGTTATAATCCGAATCTCGTCCGAATCCGAAATACTAGGGTGTTTACTAAGTTTTGTCGATCGATACCAGAAGGCGGTGCTACGAGTCAATTGTTCATACACTCTTCATATGAAAGTTTCATTTTAGTCGACATGTCACAGTACTTTACTTCTTACGTACGTACGTACAGTATGTACTTCTTACAAGCCATTTAGTATCGACATGTCACAGTATTTTTTACAAGGGAAAACATCAAGTATCGTTCAGTGATTTAATGTTTATTTTTGAAAGGTTTAAAAGCAAAGGTAAATGGTGAACTAATGTTGAAAGTGTATAAGAACTCTTCATCTTCAATTAGAGGGTTAAAAGGGTGGTTTCTGAGTTAAAATGTGTCGTACTAGCCTTCAAGACGATCGCTGTCAAAAACGTCAAAAAACAGACACAACACCTAAAATCGTAGAAAAAAATACCGGATATCGTATTGGAAAATCGTCGAATCACTTAAAGAGATTTAGAATAAGGCCTAGCCATCTCAGTGAGCAGTATAAACAATATTTTGACTGAAGTTTTAGGTTCCTGAAAGCTGTTTCCAAAATGGATGCCGTATTGGCTAAAAGTAGAACAAAAACGCATTCGAATGCAAGTTTCTCGGAAACATTTAGAGCTTTTTCGAAAGGATAAAGTGGATTTTGTGCATCGAATCATCACTATGGATGAGACTTGGATCTATCACCATAATCCTCAATCGAAACAAGAGGCTAAAGAGTGTTGTAAATCTGGTTCTTCGGCTCCGAAACGAGTTCGTGTCCAGAAATTGCCCAAAAAGGCAGCAGATTTGTGGGATGCGAATGAAATTTTGTTAGTGAATTACATGCAAACTGGTGAAACAATAAATTTTGAATATTGTTAACATTTTAGGCCTACTGATAGAGAAAACTTGGAAATAAAGCCCGGTCTGCAAAAGAAAAACATCCTCTTTCATCAGGACAATGCACCGTGTAACAAGAGCATTTTGAAAATGGCAAAAATCCATGAATTAAAGTTCCAATTATTGGACCGCATCTGTTTCCATCCAGACCTAAAGAAATTCATGCGTGGAAAGCGTCATCAAATGCTGACGTCATAGCAGCTTTGAAAGCATATTTTGCAGACCTTCCAGAATTTCACTTCCATCCCTGATTCTTAAACTAAAGTCTCGTTGAAACAAGCGTATCGATGTTCATGGGGAGACCCTACTGAATAAACAAGTGTGCTTCAAACCATAAAAATGTCTCCTTCTCATCGAACGTCAAAACTTACTAAACAACCTAGTACTTCGCACGCACCCACACACACACCTGAACCTGCACACACACACCCACACTCAACGCTCAGTGCGGTGTGATAAGCGAACGTGCGCACCACACGAAAACACTGTCGTCGGTGCATCATCGTCGGTGGACGCGATGATGCGTTTCGCCCATTACTGCACAACGGCACGTAACGCACGGCGCCCTCGCGTGTGTACCTGCGTGTGCGCGTGTGTGTGCCACATGGCGACAAAGGGTGAAATGCACAGTGCACCCCGATCCCGAGCCAGAGCCGGGTCTGGCAACGCTGCCCCGGGTCGAGACTCCAGGACCGAGGAGCCCGGCTCAGCCCGGCAGCAGCCCTCTGAGCGTCTGAGTCGTCCGATAAGAAAGGTCTGGGCTGGGTGTGTGTGTTTTTGCGAGCCGCGCTTATCGCGCGCCCTGCACCCCGCTGTTGTTGTCGGGGGGGCCCGGGCCCTTTAGCTACTAAACTTGGAACGCAATATATAGAGCGAGCTCCAACAGAGTTGGGGAAAAACGCCCAAACCGACGTGGAGCCACCAGACCAGACCACACCCCCGGGCCCCGTTGTGGAGCTAGGGTATGTCACTCTGTCATCGGGTGGAGAGCGTGGCCGGAGCACTTCCACGCACTTCCTCCATACCATGCGCGGAGACCTGGCGAAGAACCTCTCGAAGAACAACGTCGTTGTCGTCGTCGTCGTCGTCGTCGTCGTCGTCCGGAGATCGGGAAGATTGCAGAGGGGTTGCGCTGCCTGCAGGAGGGTCTCGTGGTGTTACATAACTGACCGAAAACTGCCCTTCTTCCTTTCACTCTAGTCCTCCCGTTCCCCACTCTACTCCTCTCCACACACACACACAGCTCATCTCTCTCGTGTTCCATCTCGTCTAGGTGGGCCCCTCTCGCATCACTTTCCGGCCGCATCACTTTCTAGGTGGTGGTGGTGGTGATGGTGCACCCCACCTCTTGCACCCCCTCACTCCCGACATTCCTCTAGCTTCACCTCCCGCCCCCATCCGGACGACCTTCGAACGGTGATTTAGGTGACCTTGGTGAATGGATGCAACATTCAACACACGATTTTGAATGGACCAAACGCCGACCCCACCACCACCACCAGGTGACTGATGATACTGTCATTGTTATTATTATTGTTATTATTATTATTGGCAGGTCCGCTCTCGCCTATCATTGTTGCTGATGCCGAAGCGCGTCGTGCCGAAGCGGATTTTTCGTGCCAGACCGAAGGGATGGATACTGGATGGGACGGGGTGGTGTAGGGTGGAGTGGAGGGGGGAGGGGGCACCACACATAAACTCCACTTATGACGTGACGTGCGCGCGCGCGCACCATATTTAAAGTAGAGCGAGCGGCGCACACACGCGATGACGAATGTGGCTCCCCCCGCAACCAACCCTGCGAAAAGTGCAGCATTGCAACCACCACCCGAAAACTGCAACCCCTTCCTCACACACACACACACACGCAGCTTGCAGCTCTGGGGCTGTGGAGTGCAGTCCCCGGCCGCGCCGCTCAGGAAGTTAGTAACGAAAACAAAATTAGAATTCATAAACCTACCGATGCCGTGGTGGAGGGGGCCAATACCCGTGGCTGTGGGGAGTGGGGTGAAAGGAGGAAGCGTCCCTTCCTTCAGACCGCGCCGCCGGGGGCCAGGGTCGCACACATTACAACATAAAATCAAACAAAAGTCACGCAACAACGGCCACCAGCCCCTGGCCAGGCGGCGGCGGATGGGGCGCGCGCGGGCACGGTTAGGCCATTTTCCTATTGCTAGGGGATGGCGCCGTGGGGGTTGGGAGGGAGACGGGACACGGGGTTGGTCGCAATTGGCAATTGACGGCGGTGGCGGCGGCGACGCGAAGCCCGAAGCTGTTTCTTCGCGCATTACGCATCGAAACCATCCCCCCGATCGCTGTGTATTTGTATGAGTGTCGGTCGGTGGGGGGGAAGGGGAGGTGGATGGAGGGCGTTCGCGAAAAATGTCACTCACCGAAAAGCCCTCCCTCCGTCCGACACACACACACACCACCACCATCAAACCTAGCGCAGCGCGGAGTTCACTAGGCAACAGAGAGCTCTGAGGGACCCTTCTCCTAGAGGAGCCGCGCGCGCGCATTAGTGGGGGGCTTCACCACCCACCACCCACCGCGACCCATCCGTCGCTACGCTGACAGCATCATCCCACCTTTCCCGCCCCGCCTGCCAACCGCCGGGGGGATGCATGCATTCAAAGCTCGACCTCGACTCAGGATTCGCTGTCTCTCTCTCTCTATCTCTCTTTCGTTGGCAGCTCTCGATCGTCGCTCGAGCCGCCGCCACGTACTTGACACTGACATTCACAATTAATCGTCGTCAAGCGACACCCCCCCGGCCCCCTAACAACCCCCCACCGAAGGGGGATGCACACATAATGCACTCATCCTCCACCGCGCGGCGCAGCGCGCAACTGCGCTGTTACGACACACGCAACACGCTAGGCACACCCCACCCCATTTTCCGCTCCTTCCGCTCCCCCACCACCCGCTTCACCAGCGCTTCCTATCGGGTCGGGTGCATTCGCGCATCAGTCGCCCGCTGCCGTCGTCGTCGTCCGTGCCAGCGCACTTGGGCTCATCACGCCGCTGCACACACACACGCACGCACGTGCGGTGGTGACCGTGACCATTCCCCACACATACACACGGGGGGTGCACTACTGCTGCTAAGCTAGGCCGCGCACGCACCACAGTGTGAAAAGCTGCGGACTCGCTCCTCTGCGACTTCCGAATCCGATTTTCGGCGTTCGGCGGCTCTGTGGTGGTGTCCATTGTGGTTGTAGTGGTGTCGTGTGGTTGTGGTTTACACACTGCTGCACTGCACGATTATAGTCTTCATCAATCGCAACAGGGGCGTCGTGCGGCAGAGATTTGGAAACTGCTCGAACTTGATTCGAGCAGCCAGTGCAGCAGGTCTGGGGAAAGTGTTTCGCTCCGTTCTCGTGTGGAGAAGGCGTTGAAGGCTCTGAAGGGGTTCTGCAGAGTCTTTAGTATCCCATTACTCACGTGCCTGAACGTGCCCGACTATCGAAGACACCGGCGTCGTCGTTGGGTTGAAACGAAGAATTCATTATGGAACACTCCGTGATTATTTTATTGAAAGTGTTGTCCCTCGTCGTTGGCTACCACTTTCTCCCATCGTGTCTTTTATCTCTTTTCTTGTCGTTTAATGACCAAAGCTTGCTTCAAACGTCCACCCGTAATTTCAATAGGTTCTGAAAGCTTATAATGCCCCACACCTTTCATATCCCACCATTTTAACCGTTACAAAGTGAATATTTCGCTTTGATTGCGATGGTGACCTTGTTCACCAGGCTGTAGCCAGGGCTTTTTGCGTTTAGGATTTTTGTAATAACTCCCCTTTTCATCACCAGTGACGGGATCGGTACAAGAACCCCTTTATTTTCAGCCGCGCAAGCAGAAATTCACCGAAATGGTTTTCCTTCTTTTAATGTCTCTTTTTTCGATTTTTGTGGAACCCAAAAAGACATTTTTCTAATCATTCCCAACGGCATTCAGGCGATGGGAAACTGTCGTGTGGTCAACTCCTAACATTTCTGCAAGTTCTTTTCATGCATCTGACATGCATTCCGACCGAGCAATGCTACCCATTCTTCATCATCAACCTTTGCGGACTGTTCAGGTCTCGCTCGATGGTCTTGCGAGCCAAAATCACGACAGCATTGTTAGCAAGAGCATGTTCACCATAAACATCCATTACAATACGATGACTTTCGGTAGCCAGTTTCACCTTCATCTTGAAGTAATGAAAAAATACTCCCCGCAAAACAAATTGACCAGCAACAAAACGCGACATTTGCTGAGGCTTAAAAATGATTGTTTTTACTACTTTAACCAAAAACCCCATTCTGCATTAGTTATGCGTATGACAGTAGCTGTCAAACCCATATTTCATTTTAAGAAATTGTGACATTTAGTGAGTATTTTAGTGAGTATTGTAAAACCACAACCAACTAAAAGCAGTGTCCTAATATCAGTAGTCTACAAGGGCCTTTGGCGGAATTTCAGTCCAAACTTGGTGCGCGACGGACGACGACCTGTGTACGATGTGTACTTCTACGATGTAATGTAACACTCGATTCGAGTACGATGCGAGTCTTGACAGGTGGCGCTGTCAATTGCAACCCTTCGCCCTCGGCCAGTTAGCTTTTGAAAGACACAAGATTGTGTCTATTTTTAAGCAAGCGTAACTCACACACAACAGCCGAGATCGCGAGGTGGATCACACAACTTTGTGGTCACCAGAAATGGCCACCCGTCGGAGTCGATGCCGATGTCCGGACGACGATGGCGGCTTAGGCCGAGAGGCTCACAACACGCAATGCCCAAAAAGCTAGTGATGTGTGAAGTAAGGCACTCCACCGAAAGCGTGGCTGAAAGTGGTCTGGGGCCTGTGCGTGGCTGGCCCCTCCACTGTTGAGATCGGAATTCGGCAACGAAGCAGAAGAAAGATCGGTGAAAGATCCCGCCCGGCTGTAAAGGAAGCGTCACCGATAAAGGCGTAAAAACGTAGGGTGATCCATCCAGCGACATTTGAAACGTCAAACTTCATTCTGGAAATTGTAAACATTTCGCAAATCCTTTGACATTCACGAAATGGAAATTAAATATAGTGAAATATTCAAAACTTATTCCCAAAGTAGTGGCGAGTCTTCAACTAAAACTTTACGAAAAACTGCACGAAAAATAAATCTAATCCTCATTTTCAGCCGTATTTGGGGCTCGGAAAACCCCCACACGCCGTCGTGCAAGAGAAGCCAATGCGCAACGTCCGAAGCCGATCTTCGGAATCCAAACACTATTAGAAAAGGACCCTACGATACGACACCGATTCTTGTTTTATTTTTAGCGCTAATCAATTTCCATCGAAAAGAAAATTTATCCTCCACTCCACCTCCTGCTCAACATCATTATCGTCGTCGTCGCCGTCGTCAGGGCAAACCGCAACCGCAAAAGGGTGGCGGCGCGCGCGCATTTCCCATCACTCAAGCCCGCCGAGACGCAGCGCTCGAAAAACCGCAATCCACGAAAATCGAATGCAGCAGGCGCAGTGGCGGCGGCGGCGGCGACAGCGGCGGTGATGCAATATGCCACCCCTCGCGCACACGCGCAAAATTGCAAATATAATAACGAGGGGGTGGGGACGGGAACGGGCTGGTGAGGAAAGAAGGTCAAGAAAAGTCGCGTCGCGTCGGCAGGACAGAGAATGTTCATTAAGGCGCGCGCGGATATGGCGGTTCTCTCGGGCATCACAGCATCAGCAGCAACCCGGCGGCAACAGGGCGAGACGGTGCGTGTGGTGTGTACTTCACTCCCGCCACCCCCTCCCACCCCTCCCTACACACGCGCGCAACGGCCTTCATCAGGCAGGCAGGCAGGCTGTTTTGCGTGTATCATTAGTTGCACAATACACCACTCTCTTCTTGGCCATTTTGTTTCTCTTTTTCTATCGTTTTCTTTCCCTTTCTGTTTCTGTTTTCCGGTTTTCCGTTCTGTTCCATTCCCTGTGCGCACGTGCGCTTTCGCCGACCATTTGTTGCGTTACTTTGGCTGATTTTTCCGTTTTCTGCTCTTCGCTTCCTTTTCTTGCTTTGGTTTGGTATGGTGTGTTTTGGTTGGGTTCGAGTTTTGTGTCTTGTTTGCCCTGTTTCTGTTTTCTTTCGCGTTTGCTTTCGCTCAACTCAACTTTTGTGTGTCTCACCGCGGTCATTTTCCCACTTTCGTTTATGATTTGCCCCTTTCTCGCTTTTTTGTTGTTGTTCTGGTGTTTTTACAGTTGCCGCAGCGGGTTCTTTTCAGGGTGTCTTGTTTCGTTTTCTTCTGGGAGAGGGGGGGGGGGGGGGGGGGTTACCAAAATCGGAGGTTTATGCGCGCTACCATGATAATGTTTATGTTAACGTGCGCGCCGCTGCTAATTAATGAGCCGCACGACGTCGCCGAGACGAGACCTCGACGAAGAAGCGAAAGAAGGTAAAACAACAGACAAACAGTAAGAAAAAGAAAGAAAAAAGAGAAATAGAAAGAGAAAGAAAGAAAGAAAGAGAAAGGACAAACCGGCAAAAAGTGCATAAAACAAATAACCCAAGAACCGAAGAAGGCGAACGCCGGCACGAAGCGCGAAGGCGTTCGAGTATGTCACCATCATAATGTGCGGTCTTGGGGTCCACCAGAAAAATGTCTGGGCGACCCAATGTCAAGATGTCTGGGTGCAACTCTAGTCCAAAACCCACTAGACAAGAGCCCTCTAGCTTCGGGGGTCGATTCAGTAGACACACATCACTCTGTTGCCCACGACTTTGTCCCTGACTTTGATAATGAAAACTCCGATGCAGCGCACGCTGCATCGGTCGGTCGGTCGGTCGGTGAGCACAGCTGTGTGCTGTGGTGTGTTATCAGCGAGAGCACTGCTCGACTGCACTCGGCAACCACCATCACCCACCATACCCCCCACCCCGACACAACTCTGAATCTCGTTCGGCAGGGCGTTGGCTGTGTTGAGGCACAAAACCATCGAGGCTAGCAGCAGTTGGAAGCGAATATGACGGCGGGCCTGCAGGGGTGTCAAAAATGGAGCACGCAACCCACCCCATATCTCCCCCACCATCTTGGTGTGTTATTATTGTCATTAGCATTATCACTATTATTATTATTATTATCGTTATCGTAATCATCACCATCAGCATCATCGTCTGAATGTTTCTTGTTGGGCCGGCTTGGTCGGACCAAAGGACACGCCGAATGATTAGTCGCTTATACACTGCTGGCCAATAAAATAGGTATTTGCGGAAAGTTGGTACATTTTGAACTGTACTCAAACCACTTACATACACTAGTTGACGTCATGTTTTAGCTACTTATGTTAGTGGTATCTTATGTTTTAATTTTTAAGTTTATATTTATGTGTCACCTAGGCCTTGTGGCCCGTTGACTGTTTGATCGAAATAAATAAATAAATAAACTATTTTACTTAAAAGCATGAATTGGGAATCTAAAAAAATCGTTGTTTCCTGGTAGAACAATAAAAAAACTGAAAGCAAAAAATAAACAAAAGCATCGCCAAAGTACTAGGAAGATCAGTAAATTTGGTGGGAAATGCTTTGTTGTAGAAAAAGAAACAAAAAAAGAAACCCGAGGTAAACCAAGAAAAACCAAGCCATCGCAACGCATATCTCATGGTTTTTTCATGGTCTGGTGTAGATTCCCTTTTTAGAATAAAAAGTACCACGATTGCTCTCGTGTACAAATCAATCATGGAAGCCGATATGCTGCCAGAAGAAAATATGCTATTGAGATGGGTATTTTAACAAAACAACGATCCCAAGCCTAAGTCAAAGCTTATGAAATCGTAGTTTGATGGAAATAATGTGTCAGTTTTGCCGTGATTTAAACTCTTCTGAATACTTGTGGAATTTCAATTTTCAAACAAAGATAAATTGTGGCAAAAAGTGCAGCAGGAATGGTATTCCATTTCAGTAAAAACTTGTCAGGATTCGGTCGATTCACTGTCAAGAAGAACGCATAAAGTGCTCCAAAATAACAAGCGGATACACAGGGGGGTACTGGCTAATTTTGAAATAAAATATTGTCTTTTGATATTAGCAAAAGAAGACCGTGTTAATGCATTAAAATTTGCTTTATTCACAGATTTATCTATTTTATTGGTCAGATACTTTTTACTACTTTCTATTGTGACGAGCGAATTTCTACCATTTTTCATCTCTTTCAGATTATTTACATCTTATTTTTAGTACCATTTTATCTTGTGCTATCATTGTAATACCTGTGAGTGCGCAATAGGCTTTGATTATTATCATGCAGCTTAAATACTGTTCCCTTTTTGATTGCCCAGCAGTGTAAGTCTCCTCCGAGTCCGAGCGCCGGCGCGTTCGTCAAAACAAGCCACTCGCCGCCACGCGGAATTCGGGAGGCTCCGAAAGAGAGGAAGATGGGTCGAGGGGGAACAGGACGCACACCGATTACGATCATCACTGTTCGCTGCATTCGCCGCCACAAGTCACAACAACAGGAGCAACAACAGAGCACACCGCGCCAATAATAATAATAATCTGACAGACGTCACATCAAGGATCACATCAGCAGCGGCAGCAGCACACTCTGCGATAGTGGCCCGGGTTTTGTGGCCAAGTAGAGAACCGGGTTTTCCGGATTTTGGGGTGCCTATCGTGGGGCTGCCCTCTAAGGGGACGGGTGTTCCACCTTCGATGGAAAACTCTACCCAGAAGCAGCGGCAGCAGCACCAGTCACTCGCGTGCTGCTGCTGTTAACGGATTATTATTGAAGCAACACGCACGCACGCACCCAGCCACACGAACGACGCAGCAACAGTCGAAAGAAAGGACCAAATTACGGCGGTGGCGGCGGCGGCGGCGATGGCGATGGCGACGACGACGGAAGCACGCACATTTCACACACGCAAACCGAGACGAGAGGAGAACCGGCGGAAAGTGAAGCGAACAAAACAGAACACATGCGAAGAGAGTGTGAGCAGGGGGAGGGGGAGAGAAAGAGAAAGGACGCGCGGTCAAGTTGCGCTCCGTCTGGCCGCGTGCGTTGTCTGCCACCGAGAGAGAGAGAGAGAAAGAGAGAGGAGCGAGCATGAAACACCAGACACCCACCCACCCACTGACGAAGGTGGGCATGGGGGGGTGGGTGATGGTGGGTGGTGCGCTGTTGATTTGGCCGGCTGGCTGGCTGGCTGTGGTTGGTTTTGGTTACTGCCATGAGTTCACTGGAAGTCAAGTTCAAAGCGTTCGAGGAAGGGACCGGTGGGGGCCGGAGCGACCGGAGGGAGAGACTGGCAGTGGAATAAGAATGCGTAAAATTTAGGCGCCAGGCCACTGCGGGTGGGTTGCGGGTGGGTTGCGGGTGGGTTGTGGGTTTTAGTGAATGGCGTTTGCCAGACCTCCGGTCCCTCCGGTGTGGGTGGGATGGGGGTAGGTTGGAGGGTTGATGGGAGGGGGCAGCAGTGCGTGTGCGTGTCTGAGCACCGATCGACCGACCGAGCAGCCGCAACCCACCCCACGCCCCTTACCCCTCACCATACGCTTCATCATGGGTTTATTTTCCCGCATTTAGCCTCTTTTGCCTTTCTCTCTCTCACTCGCTCTTTCCACAGACCAAAAAAGAGGAAAATCAAACGAACAACATAAACCACAACATAATATCGGCCACGAAATGATTGCGAAGAAGACATTTGCAAAAAAAGAAAGAGAGAGAGAGAGAGAGAGAGAGAGAGAGGGAGCAGGCACGGGAGCATAAAACAAAAGCATAGCAGACATTAGCATAAACGGTCTGCAGTTCGCGCAAAAAACAAAAAAGCCGTCACCGACGGGCGCCGACGATGGGGTGTCATTATCCTTGTGGTCCTTCCTTTGGGGTTGGTGTGTGCGTGTGTGTGAGAGAGAGTTCAGTCGCCCGAGTCGAGACGAGTCGTCTGCTGTTTTCGTGAGTCGTGAGTTTTGGCGGCGACGGCGGCAGGATCGGAACTCCTGACGGCTGTTGAACCCGTCAGCGGGTGGTGTGGGGGGAGAGCGGGAAGGAGGGTCCGGAAACTGGTGTCAAGGGCTTCTTAAGATGTGGGTGTGGGGGAGGTGGAGGCCAGAGCAAGGACTGGGCCGGCCGAAGGCCGAATATTTATGTTGGGCTCAGTTGGCCACGACGCCACCCGCGCCTCCAGTGAACCGTAAGTCCCCCGCCCCCTCTTCCGCGGAAGGAAAAGGACATCATCTCTCTCGTTCTCTTCC
Source organism: Anopheles cruzii (assembly GCF_943734635.1). Lineage (NCBI taxonomy): Eukaryota > Metazoa > Arthropoda > Insecta > Diptera > Culicidae > Anopheles > Anopheles cruzii. The sequence goes on from NC_069143.1 coordinate 1,957,595, forward strand.
TCTTCCGCTATCCATCCGTCGTGACTCTCTCTCTGTATCTCTTGGCTGGAGAGAAAAAAGGACTGCTATTTATTATTAGTAGTCAGTCTCCCTGTTTTCCTTCACTGATACCCCGAACCCCACCACCCACCCACCAGTGTCACAGAACTCATCACATCACATGCGCGAAAGTTTGTTGTTGGTGTTGCATCACTCATCGCTGTCCTGAAAGTTGAATGACTCCTTATATTTCCACCACGACGACGACGACGACGACGAGACGCGAGTGTGTGTGTGTGATGCGGTGGTGGGTGGCGGCGGCGGGGTAGTCTGGATCCTTTTCTTGAATTCCTCCGGCCTTTACGAACTCCCCTTCCCCTCCCCAACCAACACCGGCGTCGTTACTGCCACTTTTCGCCACGACACAAGAAGCCGAAAGAGGCACAAGAAGCCTCCACCGGCAAACTTGGTGGGTGGGTGGGTTGGTGGGTGGTGGGGTCGGGGTTGGGTGGCAGGTTGTTGTGTCTAGACAGAATAAGTACCGAAGGGCCTAACGCCAGGGGGCCGGTGGGTGGGGACTGCGGATAAAGATCCGCCTTTCGGGGCGAACAAAAGAACGAAAAAAAGAGCGAAAGTAACACGGCGAAAGTTAAGGGTGAAGGGGTGGCGGGGAGAGAGGAGACCATCTTTCCCTTGGTGCCCTCGACCCCACTCCCTCTCTGGGTTCTATGTAATCATTTCGATTTCGATTTCTGCTTTCCAGTTTCTCGCTCTCTCTCTCTCTGTTTGTGTCTCCTTTTCTTCAACTTTCTCTCTCCCTCTCTCTCTCGTGCTCGTGGTTTTATATTTAGTCTGAGCCGCAACTTGTCGTCGGTGATGACGTCGTCGCTCCCGACCCCCCGGGGGGTGGGGAACCGTCTGGCGCGCGTCTGGTCTGGTCCTTCGCCGATGGCCGTGAACTTCACAATTCCCAGCCAGAAGGGGCCTCCGGCAGTGGGGGGGGTGCTGGAGTGAACATAAACAGAACGCGTACACACACACACTCCGGGGGCGGGTTGTTGATCCCTTGGGCGCCCCCCCCAAATAATAAGGGACGGGGGATGAGTCCCTGAGTCCCCAGTGAACAATTTTGAGTGACCGAGCTACCCCTCGGCCTGAGGAAGGGATGAGGAAGGCTGAAACCGAACCCCCTCTGCCTGCGACGAGGAAGAGAAAAGACGGGCAGGCGGGCTCGTGAGGGTCCGCTCGTGGGCAGCGGCGGAAAAGAGCGGAGGAAACCACGAGAGAAGAGAGTTCCACGCGCGAGCTTGTGGGTTTGAATTACCCGGAGAGGGAAGGGCGGAAGAGCCGAGACGGGCCGAACGCGAGCTTGTGGGTTTCATTTACCCGGAGAGGGAAGGGCGGAAGGGCCGAGAAACGAAGCGTGTGTGTCGCCGGGCATTCGGAAATTTTTACAAGTCCGAGTGCATGGTCAGGTAGGTAGGGAAGGGTAGCGAAGAAATTCTATGTTCGGGACCACCGACGACAGTCAGTATCTTACTTTTGTTCGGTTAGGACTTAGTTGAATTTTCGTGTCGGGGCGAAGCGTCTGCCTCTGTATTTTCTAAGTGTCAAGTTCTCGTTCAGTGCTTTTCGTACCATCATGTGTGATCCTGATTGAAATAATACAGGTAAGTTTATTGGACAGTGTTCAGTAACAGCAAAATAATGTTCAAAAGTTTTCACTTTGCTCGTTTCAGTCAGGTGTCTCGTCAGTTTGTGGAAAAGGTAAGATAAAATGACAGGACTGCAATGCAAACAATCTAACAACAATTTACTTTCTTCTCTTCCTTTGAGAAATGCATCGAAGACCACGCGTGAAACAATCTGCGCAGCAAACATAAACCCGGCTGGACCCACCGACAATGTGTGTGTACGCGAAACAATGTGTTCGACGGGATGCCTCTATACCGCCACCAACGCAGACCTCACACACAGCCAACGCTGCATAGCGCCAGGAATGTACGAGTGAAGTGCGAAGAGTGAAACCGAAAAAGAGAGAGAAAATATACCGATTCGAAAACACGAACTATTTTGTTTTGGGGTCGGGATAGAAGAGAAAGAAAATAGAGTACGAAGGAAAGAGAGGAGACACATAGAAAAGAGGGAGAGAGACAAGGGCCACGCGCGAGAGAATTTTGGTCGAGGAACGGCCCTTGCGCCATTCGAAAAACTTTTGGGGAACCTGAGTAATCGGTCCATAGAAAAATCATATAGGTTCTTATAAAATTCTTCGACTGCTTCGTGAAGCTTCGGCTCGGGGCACTCAAAATTGTTCACTGGGTCGAGGTTGGTATCGATCATAGATGGTCTTGGAGGCAGTGTGAGTGACCCGCGGAGAGGTTGACGTTCCACAGGTTGATTTCCCCTGTCCACAGAGTCCGTGGGAGAAGACGAGCGGGGTGGGGTGGCTATTGGGGTGGCTTTCGTGTCCGGTGGTGGTGAGTTCCAAAGTGCGGGCGAAAAACCGTCGAAGGGTTGTTGACACGCCGGATTGGGGGATGTCTAGGATAAAAACCCCACCCCCCACCCCACATCCCTGATGGCACACCCTGACGGCATGCATTTGTTATGTTGTACCTTCGCAGCATAACAAATCGACGGACGAGTCGGGCCTCTTATCCCTTAATCGCCTTTTGGATTTTCGTCTGCTCCGTCCCCAGGATTCTGTCAAAATTTAAGCGTGTGTGTATGTACATGGATCATTCCCACACTTACACACGCACACACTGGGATCAAGTCACCCTAATTTGGTCCTCCTAATTATGCTCTCATTGGTAACACTACCCTTGTTCTGACATCAGACAAATGATTTCATGTCGAAGCAAAACAAATAAATTTAATTAGCAAATTATCTTTGTAGAGGTGCGTATCTGGTGGTGGGTGGAACCAGAAAGGTGTGGTGTACCACGAGCTACTAAAACCTTATGAAAGCCCGTTAATACACACGATCTTGCTAACGGCAACCAATGATCAATTAGGACCCGTCCATTGACCGATAGAAAAACGACCAGAAAACGATTCCTACGGGGAAATCGAAAATTAATTGGTAATTAAGTAATTGGTTTGCTTCAAAAGACGAACGACGTTCTTTTGGCGTGGCATCCACAAATTACCGCAGAGAGATGATGATGGGAACGGAAACGGATAGCTAGGCGATGGCACATACTTTGAAAAAGAAATATGATTTTACATTTAAATGCAATAAACATATGATTTCTTAAACAACAACAAAAACTCCACTTTCAGAGGGTTAGACCTGATATGATCCGGGTTCCCAAGGTGCGGGGGTTCGAACAGACTCCTTTGCTGTCATCTCAGCAGTTCATTCATCGTTCCAGTCCGATACTCCTGCGACCAAATAGAACGCCACAGGCGGCGAACAGAACAACATTCGTCACATTCAGATCCGCGACAGGATGTTCGAGGACCTCTCATTGGACGCTCGATGGGGATCATCGACCCCATTACATCCCGACACCATCCCGACGTCCCGGATGGCTGGCTGGTACGAAAGAGAGAGAGAGACAGATTCTCCCTTACACGCATGGTGCGTGCCTTTCGCCGAAAGTGCGTAACGCAACAGACGTTGCTCCGGGCTTTTGGGGCGAAAAAGTTCGCCGACCTCGCCGACCAATTTTCCCCTCCCGAAAAAGCACTCGAATTTCGGCCACCGGAGAGAGAGAGAGAGAGAGAGAGAGAAGGTGCGTGTGCGTAAGCTTTCGGCCAACGCGCTCGTCACCCGCATGATTATGATGATGCCGGCGGGTGTTTGGGTGGCTTCAGGAGGGAGGGGGGATTGTTTACAAACCAACCGGTAACTCACGCACGTGCGTGCGGCGGCGACACTCACGCACACGCATCCGTGAGTGCCACCGGGGGGAGAGATGCACTGACACCCTTTTTTTTCTTTCGCCCAGCAGACAGGCCCCCGGGGGTGGGTGCGTTGGGTAGGGGGAGGAAGGACAGTCGATTGACCGAGAGGGCTAGACATAACACCCCGCAACCCCACCATCCCCCGGGGGGCACTCACCTTGCTTGACCAGACCAACGGCGGGAATCGACTCGAGAGAGAGAGAGAGCGCGAGACGAAAAGCCGAACTGAAGCCGACCGACCGCGTGGGTCCCCCCGCACCCTGGCACCGCACCCCACCGGGAAGTACACACGCACACGCACTGGGCTGTGCGTGCGGGTCTCTCTGTCTGTTGGTGATTTCCTTTAACTCGAGGATTGTTGCGTTGGCTGCGGCGTTAATTTCGGGCGCTTTGCGTTTGGTTCGTTTCTTGGGGATTTTTTTTTTTCGCGTTACACGCAATCGATGCGCCAGACGAAGGTTTTGAAAGGGGTAGAAGGGGTAGGTGGTGGGGGTGGCGGGGAAGTGAGCGAAAAATCTGCCCCACATATATCCTCGGTCGCTGCCCTGAGACCGCTGCGCAATTGGAGACAGCGAGCAAACGAAAGCGAGCAAAATAATAGACAGACACGCACACAAACACGTGCGTGCGTGTGCACAATCACCACACGCATCACCACGTGCGATTCTCGGGTAGCCGGCTCTCCTCTCTCATTCGAATATAATTCAAGCGATTAATGTCGAAACACATCTTCTGATTTAGTTTCTTTTTTCCATTTCTTAACGATTGCCACCCTCTTCTATTGGTTGTTGCTTCCGGCATTGCATTCCCACAAACGCCGGAAGCGGAACAACAACCGGCTAAAGGTGAGCCGGTACGTCTCGCCCACAAGCGTCGCGTCGCGACCGCGGCGGCAACCGACCGACCGTCGTCGTCATCATCTATCGGCGGGCGCGATAAGTTTTATGTGTGTCAAGGTTGTTTCACTTTCGGCTATTTGCGCGAGCTAAACCCCCCACCCCTCGCCAGTCACTACCACCCTCGCCACCCCTCCCACACCCCACTCAGCGGGCGACCATCGCAAATTCGGCAAACGCCGCGCAGCACGACACGCTGGCGCACACACACACAGGCGCGTTTGACGAGGGGCCACACTCGCACACACACAGCAGCAGCAGCAGGCATGTCATATTAGCATCGTCGTTGCGCTTTTTTGCCATTATTTTTACTTTTTGTTCTATTGTTTATCACGACAAAATGTAGAGCCGACACACACGGCGGCCTTGTCGCGATCGCCTGTAACTGATCGATCCTGATGACTCAAGGCTCCTTTTTTACTGTTCTCTAGCGTTCCTCCATGATCGAAAGCCGCTCAAAAATCTACCGAAGAACGACCGTGCATTAGAGGCGAACGAAATCAAACAAGATAACGCAAATTTCGATTGAGTTGAAGTGGAGTGAATTAAATTAAACCTAACTTCAGAAATTTATTTGGGAATTATATAACAAAACATTAAATTTTCTAATCATTCTTACTATTTTTATACTATTATTACGACTTTGAATTATTATTAGCACTATCATCATCATTATAACTATGATAATCTTGATTATTAGTATTATATTTATATTAATTTAATTTAAAACTAAATTTGATGAAATGGAGTCTGGTTGAGTCGAATTAGATTATATTATAAAGATCCTAAATTCGTTGTTGAATCCGTAAACTTATCAAACAATTTCTAATTCGATTTAAACTAGACTTCACCGGAATCGATCTAAAATAAGCTAGTCTAAACTTTAATAATTCGATATTAAGATAGAATTTATTTAGGTTTAGCAGTAGTTAGTTTAGTATATAAAATAGATGAATGCTAGGCGCAATTGCAGCTCAAAGTCTCTATAAAACATTGAACAAACAAACATGATCGAAAGCACGTGATTTTCTTCTTTCAAGTGTTCCAGTAGTCAGTCGTCTCAGAATTCCACTGTTTTACTGTATTTATGATCTGTATAAAGGTTTTGAGCTCGTTCCCCGAAAAAATACGAGGTTTGTATTTGGTAATCAAATCCTTGTAGGGATCTCAATCGATTTCGATTGGGATTGTAAACTATAGCGAACAAGTGTCCCTAGAGGCCCTGGGTCGGAAAAACGAAGTACCAAGAAGCCGGAGAGTCAGTCAGGAGTGTAGTAATAACTCCAGCTGAAATAGGCTAATGAAAAAAGTAATAAAATTGCACAAGAGTAACAAGAGATCATACACATAAAAGTATTTGATCTACAGCAAACTCCAGGAGATCGTATGTCAATAACTGTAGTAATAAAACTTACTGCTTCTAAAAGAATCTATAAAAGTTCCAGCATGAGTAGGTAGAGGAAAAGCCGCATAACAGGGGCTCCTAGTATCAATGGAACTAATCAACTTCCGAATCCTTCAGTTATGATAGATATCACTATAGACATTATAATACAGGCATGAGCAGTAACAACTACATTATGGATTCGACCATCTCCACAACCAACGCTGTCCCCTAATGATGTCCTAATTTAGCTCGAATTAAAACCCTTCAAGAAGCTCCAGCTCAAGCTCCAAAAATAAAATACAAAGTACCTATATCTTTATGAGTTGTAGAAAATAATCATCAAGGGATAACTGGAAAGCCACTGGAATCGTACCAGAGATCACACAGAGAGGGGGAGCGAAAGATAGAATGTGTCGCTCTGTTCTGCGACAGGTCCGAGATTGGGGTGCGCGTCACACGCTTGAGCTTAGTCGTCGTAGTTGGGCTACGGTTGGATTTGGCGAATGGCGGCTAAAATGAAGGTCAAGGAGTGTTGGAGTGCCACCGCCACCAGTCGTCAACCACAGTGGCGGGGGAGTTCAAAGTGTCATCAAACCAGAGAACTGGAGATCCGGTGAGACTCCGGGAATCGCTCCCGAAACCCGATGAGACCTTCTTGCTGCCAGGCGAAACCATTTCCAAGTCCAACCGCGATCGATTAAGATCGGTTAAAGACCAACGACGGATGCCGCCGTTTGGTTTCCGAGACCATCATCGTGCTCTCTCTTTCGTAGCGGCGTTCGTAATAACTTTTGGAAGTGCTGGAGGTATTAGTTCCGTTGTGGCTCCATAAAAGTTGGAGTTGGATTCCCATTGGTCGAACCACCACCCGCCGAAAAGGTAGCCCCCACCCTGAGATGCTTCCCCTGATGGCACGGAGAGATTAGGAAGAGAGAGAGAGCGAGACCGAGGATGGCGAATCGGTGGCCCAAAAGTTTGCTTTGCACCCAAAGTTGGTCAAGGACAGTTGGCTTGGCGGAACTTGGCGAAGTTTGGCGATAGGCCGGATAGAGCGAATAGAGCCCACCTAACGGGGGTTGCGGTGTGCTGCAAATGTGCGTGAAAGCCCATCAGCCGCACGCACACGCGCGCCCACGGGCAGATAAGGGCCAGGCCAAGCCAGGCCAAGCAAACAGCGCACCGATCACGTACGCCAGATGATGATGATGATGCGTAGCTCTAGACGGGCAGAAAGAGAGAGAGAGAGCGATAGGTCCGAGAACGCGATCCCAGGCGGTCCCAAAAATGTGTGATGAGTGTCGTCGTCGATTGACGATCACCATTTTGTTGGTACGGCGATGGTATTGGCTCGCTCTGCAGCTCTGGGCTTGATGAACGGTCGCGCGTGATGACGTCATAGGACTTCGCTCGAAGGCGCAGAGGTTCACGCACTTCCTACAATCTCTGGTTTCCCAATTCTTCGACATAACGACACGCACAGCTCCCAATGTTCCGGCTGCCTGACGTGACCCTGAACGTCACGTCAAGCCAATTTGGTGGAGTGCTGGCTGGACTTCAGAGTTAGGGTCGCTCAGTCCGCTCGACCCAGACCCAATTTTTTCGCAACTTTCTGCTTCCTACCAAAGTCAAAGGAGTCACGGGCAGACAGCGAATGAAATACACAGCGACAGAGAGAGATAGGGCGGACATATTTGTTTTTAGGAACAATCTGTGGACTTTTTCCAACTTTATTGTTTTCTATTTCTATTTATTTTCAAGTATAATAAATAGGCTTTTCTCGTTATTTTAAAGTTTTTCAAACGCCTGAGCTATGGAATCTGCATTACACCGAAATGTTTTAATGCATAATCTTCTGCAAATATCGAATTTCCGATAAAAAAAAACGAATGCCTTATGAGTGTAAAACAGGATATGAACCGATCGAGGAGAGCATTATCCATTGCGTGTGATTCGTTTTCCTCCATGATAAAAACAAATCTTTAACTACATCAGGAAAACTAAGTTTGGGTGTTTTTTTCGCTGCCTATAACCCAATGAAATAGAACTACTTTTTTGTGGTCAATGTCACTGAAAGTGTGTTCTGAATTGTCCTCTCTAGAAGATTTTCTGGCGCCTTCAGTTGCCCTATCTAAAACATTTATGCCGCGCTTCCAAAGCTTCTTCTCTCAGACAACCTAGTGGTATAGAGGTATACGTAGTATTAATGAAGCATACGCCAATACTTTAACGTAACGTAGCAGGTACGTTAAACCAACTATAAAGCACTAAAAGTTTTAAAGAACCACTTTTGATCACTCTTTCGACTGTGACAGATAAATTCTCGGAGTCTACGCAGCATGGAAGGTTAAAAATTTATTGGATTTTTCACAGATAACTTATCTATTTGACGAAAATATATATAAAACCCTCAGTTTTAAAAGTTGATTTATGACAAATATCGCGCCTCATACCTCGCCGCCGGTCGGTTGGAAGAGCTTGTGCAAGTGCTGGGAAGTGCTGGGAAGCGTAGGGGGGAGGGGATGGGAGTTTTCAAAAATAGAAAAAAAAATAAAAGGTTACCCCAAAAAAAGGAAGAAATAAAAAAAACACGACAATGTGCGCGAGTGCGCGATGGAGGAACCGCTGCGTAATCAGCGTGAGTTCCACCGGCTCTCGATGGTGGTGGTGGAGCGACCCCCCTCGTACGCGCGAAACCCTGGTTAAAAATTCGCAACTTCCTCCCCCCGTGGTCCAGCGCACTGCCCGCCCGTCTCAGCACCGCCCCAGGACCACGCGATCTAAATGTGACCTCTAAAGAGATCATCGCCGCCGCCGCTGCCGCCATTTCGCACACACACACGCACGGGCGGCCCGTTTTTTGCGGTGTGCAAAATTTGCCATCAACCTCCCCGGGGCACCCCCGACACCCCAAACACCTCTCCTCCCGCCGTGCCGTTCGTTCCTAACACGCCAATTTCCGTTGCCAGAGCGCTCGCGGACTCGCGCTTAGAATAGCATACTGCCACTCACGGAGGGGGGGAGCGGGTTGGGGGGCACAAAAATTCGCAACGGGCACGCAAACATCTGTACGCATGTACGCAGACACACACAGCCACGCGCGTTTGGCAGCATGGAACAGATGACATTTTCGATTCTGTATATATTTGCAGCCAGCCCAAGAAGACCCAGGTCGGTGGTTGTCGGTGGCGTGTCCAGTGAAGGAGAACGGAGGGGGGGTTGAGGAAGGGATGCGCACGCAGAGTGGCCGCTTAGAGAGAGAGAGGGGGGGTCCACACACATGGTCTACGTGGGGCCGGATGCGTTAGAAACGCGCTGAGTGCCGCTGAGTGATAGACGCAAAGGTGCTGAGGTAAGGTGAGGTGGTGAGTGCGGGGGTGCGTGTGTTGAAGGGGGCGGGTTTTGCGAATTTGCGCTTCTTGCGCCTGTTTGCCCCCCCCCCCCCCCCCCCCCTGCATCCTCCTATCGCAGTGATGCGTGCGTGTGCGAGGTCCACAGGCGGCCAGCCAATCAACGTGAGTGCCATCAACAACACATCACCCCCGGCCATCCCCTGCCGCAGCAGCAGCACCTCTTCTAGCACGCTGTGTGCATTGCAGCTGTTGCCGTTGAGCCCTCCTTCCCCCCCCCCCCCCCACACCACGCACAACAACCCTCCCGGAAATCGAACGAAAGTGGTTCGCGCGCGCGCGTCGACGGACACGCCGCCGCGAAGTGCGTGCGACAGAGTGAGTGAGTGAGTGAGTGAGTGACCGAGAGTGAGAGAGAGAAAACATTGCGAATTTTGGGAAGCCCCCGCTCCCCCCACCACCCGGAACGCGACTCAAGCTCAAGCTCACGGTCAGGCTCAAACGGTGCGCACGGGTCACTCACACCATTTGAGTGCCGCGATTTGAGTGCCGCGCGGTGCGTCGCGTGAACTTGACAGCACGCAGCACGCATCCCGCGTGGTGTGTGCTCGTGCGAATATTTCGCGAACACTCGGGACACTCATCACCCACCTGCCCCCCTTTCCGTCCCCTGGCAACCGGTTTTCGGCACGGCGGCGGCGGATGGAGGGGTTCTGAGATTTCGTTTTCCGCGCGCTTCTTCTTCGTCTAATTCTTCCGCTCTGCTGCTGCTGCGTGTCATCGCCGCGTTGTATTGCGCAACGCGTCCCCCCCCCCCCTCACTACCGCCGGCTCTCCACAGGGTCAGCCGCGCGCCGTTCTCAAGGTCACTTGAGCCTGTGTGGCGCGCTCACCACGAGAGAGAGCGAGCGAATTGCTGGCGCTCTCTTCGCGCAGCCAGAACATTGCGCGCATGGGTGGAGCCACCACCGCCGTAGGGTGGCGTAGGGCGGGGGACGCACATGCGTGTACGCATTCTCTCACCGTCGTCCTCGCTCTCACTCGTCGTCGTCGTCGTCGTCGCTCACTCTCGCTTTCATCGAGAGATTTACGCACAAAATTAACGCGCGGCGCGATGCGTTGACTTACTGACTTACTTTTTCGGCCGGGCGGTTCTCTTTCCTCTCCCCCCCCCCTCTCACTCTTCGTTTGCTTCCTTCCTTTCGCGGGAGCGCGCTCTCGCACGGCGGCGACGGCGGGTTACGCACCTCTCGTCGTAAGTGCGATGCGTGCGTTCGTGCGTACGCGGCGTAGTGGGTCACCACCTGTTTTTTGTCGCTACCTTCTACGGTTTTTTTTTTTTCGTTCACTGTAGTTGCGCGCGATGTGTGATTTTTTGTTGGCTGCCTTTGGGGAATTAAAGGGCAACACTCTGCCCATCCATAGGACTTCGGTGCCGTTCGCGCTTCGGGAGGTTGTGTAATACGGGCTATATAGAGAGCTATAGAGGGTGTCCTTGCGTCGGGCTTTCTCTATTCTAAGCCGAACAGCAGCCAACACGTTGACGCAGCAGATACAAAACAAGACTTATAAAGAACTTACTTTTTCCAGATAAAGTGGATTTTGTGGGTCGACTCATCACGAGGGATGCTCACCATGATCCTGAATCCAGACAAAAGGTTCAAAGAGTGGTATGAACCTGGGTTCTTCGGCTCCCGAACCTAGTCCGTGTGTCCAGAAATCGGCCAAGAAGGCTCTAGCATCAGTTTTTTGCGATGTGAAAGGAATTTTGTTTGTGGTTTTTGAATTAGCAAACTGGTAAAACACAATTAATTTTGAATAATCGTGTAATCTTTTAGACCTGAACTGAAGGAAAAAAAGTCGTGGCAAAACACCAGGTTTGCAGAAGAAACAAATCTTTTTTCATTAGGAGGATGCTCTAATGGTTCGCTAATGCTTTGTGTAAAAAGAGCATTTTGACAATGGCGAAAATCCATGAATGAAGGTTTGAATTGTTGGAGCATCCACCGCGTATTCACCGCGATTTGGCCCCTAGCGACTACCATCTGTTTCCAGACCTAAAAAACGGAATGCGTGGAACGCGTTTTGATGAGGTCATAACAGCTGTGGAAGCGTATTTTGCAGAGCCCTTCCAGATTCTCCTCACTTCAGGGGATGGAATTCATAAATTGGAATCTCGTTGGAACTTACGTGTACTGATGATGTTCAGAGACACTATAGTGAATAATGAAGTACAGTTCAAACCATAAAACCAAATTCACAGCCAAAACTCAAACTCTCAAAACTCCAGCGATCCCCGGGCCGAAGTAGACGAAGCCGACGAAGCTCTTTGAAGTCTGAAGTTCGGAAGTCTCTGAACTGACTGGAGATTGTAGATCAACACAAAACTGAGACACTCTCACTCTCGGGTGTTCGCGGCCCATCGAGCTGTCAAGTGTCAGTGCTCGATGTGTCATCCATCCCCAGGAGTTGACCCAGGAGTTCCAAAAAGTGTCCAAAAAGGTGTCCAACGTATAGCTGGACATACATATGGCTGCCCCGTAGAGTAGGGATCACTTGGATGGGTGATGACCATCATCGCTACCCATCACCACCCATTCCCCACGCCCTCACTCAGCGTGTTGTTGGCCACACCAACAATCTCACTAATCTTATCGCTGATCTCTCGGTGCGAAACCCCACCGTCGTCAGCCAATCCTCCACCACCCAAACCATCCTGCTCCCTCCCCCTTCCTCGAAGACAGTATGCACTTTGACGCAGCGGCGCGGCGTGCATGGCGACGACGACGACGACGACGACCGTAGCACTGTTGCTGTTGTTGGGCGGACGGGGGAGGTGCCGATCGCCGCTCAGCTAATCCACTACTACCCCCACCACCTCCGCCATCTCACGGACCTCTCGCAGGATGCAAACGTTTGCCGCTACCCCCCCGCTCCGACCACCTCTTTGACCTGCGATCACCATCTTGCGGCTGCTTATCATCAGCTGCATTCTCCGCATCCCACCACATGCATTCTCTCTCCCACCCCTGGCCCGCTATTACATCTCCCCCTTTCCACTCTCCTCCCTTTCATCCTCCCTCTCTCTCTCTTTCTTTTTCTCTCGCTTGCGCTCGCCCTCTATCCCAAATGACGTGATCTGCGCCGGAATTTTAACGATAGAGAGGGAATGGGAGGGAGAAGGAGAGAGGGAGGGAGAGATTAGCACCGCAAGTGCCAAGCGGTTGGCCACCAACTGGCCACCATCCCTGCACTGAAACCCACCCACCCCCCTTCACCCTTAAGCCCACCCCACCGCCTCCCCACACATGACCTGCAGGAGCCACGGTTTTTGCGTTGATCTATTTTCGGCTTCGAATGAGCGCGTCCCCCCTGCGCTTTCGGCACGCACTCGCCCCCCCCCCCTCCTCCCGGAGGAACAGCGGTAAAGGTATTCCTCCCGCCGCCCCGCCTCCAGAGTGCAACATCCCTTGAACGAACCGCCACCCCCACCATCCACTCCCCACCCCATACCAGGGACCCTTCAAGATGTGGGAAAGGGAGAGGCCGGCCTCGCGGTCTACAAAGCGCAGCAACTCGCTAATTGCACCCTACTCCTGTATCGGTGCGCCCCCGTTCTAGTATGTGTCAGACAGAGGAGGATCCAACACCGACGGAGCGCCCGTGTGCGTGTGTGTGTGTGCGGCGGGGGGTGGTGCGAAATGTTATTTTTATCGTTGCGCTAATAATTTTTCCGCGCGAAAATTTCGCAAAACCACAAGGCCTAACGCCGCCGTCGTTCCTGCCAATCCCTTAGCCTTAGCCACCCGCAAGGACTGTAAGCGACGATGTCTCCCCCACACTCCCCAGACGATGCTGTTCCTGCTCCCGGTCTGTGCAGTCGCCATTTTGTTTTTTCGGTACGTATCGGCCGCCGGGCCGCTAAAGAGAGCGCATTCCTGTGCCTTCCCCGCCCGACCGCCCGGCTCTGTGACCTCATTTAGTAGAAGCTGGTCTGAAGCTCCACACGCAGCTAGCTCCCTCCACCCAAACACCACCCCCTGTGTGTGTGTCGGTGTGTGTTAAGATGGATGCGTGAGGCCAGTGACGCTATTACTACGCGCTAGAGCCAAATATCAGGCGATTTTGCGGATCACTCCCTGGGAGTCTGATGACGTCACTCCAAGAGGCATACCAGTTGGATCACTGGTGGGGGGACGCTGGGACGTCTGCTAGCTCCCGCCCAGCATAGACCTGAGGTATCTAGACTTGACAGTTACCCGGAGAGTTCCACAGGCATTCCCGGGAGTCCCCGGATATCGCGGTCCGGACGGAAACTCGCGACGGAATTCTTCAACTTTACTTGACACACTTATTTTTTGAGGACCCCAAACCTGTGTGTGTGTACGAAAAAATGTTCTGGACGAGTTCTTTACGACCGTCGAGAGCATCGTCGCCGGGCTCAGGTCAACTCCAGGAAGCCTCCAGTCAACTCCAGATCCAAGGATGTTTGTGTCAGGTCAGATGGTCAGGTATTGCTCTTGCACTACACTGCAACAGTGTCTAGTCCGAAAAAGCTATCCGTTGGCTAGTGGGGGGGAAGGGCGTCCTGCCCCAATAGGGACTAGCGAAGGATTCGCCCAAAACGTGTGGACTTTAAATTCTGCAAAAGTTTGGTAAAATATAGAGCAAAACATACCTTGCCCATCAAGGGCCCCATCTCGCTCTGCCTCTCTCTACCTCTCTCTATTTCCTTCTCTCTCTATCTCTCTTTCTCTCTCTTTCTCTCTCTCGGACTCGCTCTCTTTCTATCTATTCCAAATAATACCCAACACCAAACCAAATCGATACCGATGCGACGAGGAGATTTTCTTTTTCCTTCGAAATAGAGAGAGAGATAGAGTGAGAAAGAGATAGAGAGAAAGAGAGAGAGAGAGAAAGAAAGAGAGAGAGAGAGCGGGAGATAGAGATAGAGATAGGAAGACAGAGAAAGAAAACGAGAGAGAACTGGGGTTCTCTCGAGGGAGAGAACGAGAGCGAACAAACAAACAAAGGGGATGCAAGCCCCGGGTAGGGGTGGGAGAGTTTGTTTGGTTTCAAGGAGCACGATTTGCGGATCGGTGGGATCGGGGTAGCCGGCGAGGAGGCGAGAATCCTCGAAAACTCGAAAACTACTACGCTGCCCTCCCTTTACTCTAGCAGCTGGTCCGTCCGTGTCCTGGCGTCCTGGTCGCGGAGGGTGGAGGGAGGCCGTTAGAAAGATGTGCGGGTGCGGGAAGATGGGAAACCCCTTTCGGTTCAACCCCCTTTCGGCAAGTGCATCGGCGCATACATCTTCTACTTGCGCCACCAGCGGCCAGAAATAGAAGATCCGCGCGCGAAAGAGAGAGAGAGAGAGCGAGACAGGGTCGCCTAGGGTGGAGAAGTGGAGAGAGTGAGAGAGAGGGATAGTGTTAGGGGGGAGAGGGTGAAAAGCAATTGAGTAGCTGTTCAAAACGCATCGTACACGACACACGAATCAGAAAGAGAGAGACAGAGCGAGGGGGTGGGAAAGGCAGGGAAATCGGTCAACAACAAACTGCAGCAGCAAACATCACAAGGGGGTTGGGTAGTAGTGCTGTGCGGGGGAAAAATGGCTGCCACCCCTAGCTGACTGAGGTCTGCGAAGGCTGCTTCCTTCGAACGAACGGACGAACGGACGGAGGTCTTTTTAGCCACGCCTTCCTCGAACTGCTCTCACTATCAAACACTTACACACACACACACCTACACCCACATACACACACATACACACATACACTTTCACTACAATCTCGAACCCACCGACATTCACAATACGGGAGAAATGCGCCTGGCGGACACCCTCCGCCTGGGTGTCCTGTGTCCTGGATTTGTTGGTCCCTATTAGGAGCACACAGCCACACGCACGCAACCACACACTTGCTACTCCGACTGCCTAAAGGATTCGCACTCGGTCGTCGTCGTCGACTCACTACCCCCGTCCGATACGCAATTTGGTCCAGTCCGGACACCTCACAAAATCGAACTCTCGGCGGTGCGTGTCGCTGTGTGTGTATGTGTGGTTCCGTTCCTTATGACCACCCGGACCCGAGCTGGACGTGCCCTTGGTTCCTGTCAAAAAGCAACACCACAGGATAACTGGTGGCAGATCAGGAGATTCCTCTCCAGATGCAGAGAGATAGATCATCCAGATCTACCAAAGCTCCCAGACCCTGTACCAAAAAACAACCATAGAACAACTAGTGACCCGCAGAGAAGATCTCCCCCGAATGCAGAGATAGTTGTAGGCCTTCAAATAGAGGGTCTGCGGCGGTCTGGACCTCGCCAAGTAGCCTTGCGTTTAGTTAGGCCACGCACGGGCCCGAACGTCCAAGATTAGAAGATTAGGAGGCCCAGCACACCTGCCCAAAAATCATAGACATAGAACACAAGACCAGACCAGTCCCTCTGGCGCGGAAGTCCCTTCTCAGAAGTTTTAGCTAGATGTCCAGATTGATATCCACCAGACATTCAGGTGTCTGATGGGTTCAGGGGTCATCCAAGGTGCAGGACAACAGCGAAAGAAGCGTGAGGGGACGAAGAACCTACCTTAATTGGAGAAACTCGCCAAGCGGTCGTAACCCGTCCAGCACTCCATATATGGCGTTCGCGGTTGATTGTGATGAAGCCGGTGGTGGTGTTGTTGGTGGTGGTAGAGGCTGCTGTGGTAGTGGCTGTAGTGGTCGTGTTGGAGGCGGTGGCGGCGGTGGTGGCGGCGGTGAAGGTGGTGGTGGTTTTGTGCCGCCGCCACCGGGCGGCGTGAGATCGGCGGGAGTTGGTGGGAAGATGACAAGGGCGGAAACGCCCCTCCCGCCCCCGCGGACGGACGCGGCGATACTATCACTTGGCGGGGTGTTGTCCCGGGGCACCGCACTCCGCACCGGATGTTGTTGTGTTATTGTTGGCGATGGTGTCGTCGTTGTTGCTGTTCCGGCTGGGCGGAGTAGTGGCGGAGGGGGCTTAGAGGGCTAGTTGGGGTGTAGAGGGGGGTGGTGGTGGTGGGTTCGGGGAGTGGAGAGATCTTCAAGATCCGCCCCCAGGAAGGTGAGGTCCCGCGCAGTAGTCCAATACTTCTGGAGGAATTCTTTCGGAGGGCTCCGGGGCAAATGTGTGTGGCTTTTGGTTGATTGCTGGACCCGGCGGCAAGCCTCTCACTCTCTCTCTGTGGTCCTGGACTACCGTCTGCACTACACTGCCACTGCTGGAGCCTCCCTCCGCCCAGAGTCCTCCCCGGAGACCCGGAGTTGGCGGGAGTTCGCACTTAGAGCCGCCACGTCCACAAGTCGTCGTCGGGTTGCGATTGCCCAAAAAACTTCGACACCACCTACTATATCTCGGTAGTAGCACTCGGTAGTAGTTGAAGAACTGGGCCCTGCAGACCTTCGCGGGACCAGAGTTTGATTGAAGTAACGGGAGCCTGCGAAAATGCCGACGGAGCGACCCCGGCCCCGGGTTCCACAATCTCCACAGGCGACGGCGACCTGATGTGACCACCTCCGCCCGCCACACCTCAACGACCGACACCTGCACCTAAACCGCAGCACACGGCACACACTGGGAAACGCACTCGCGACACATCCGATCACCCGATCACCCGATCACAACCTCCGCGCGCGCGGCCCGCAAGTCCCGACACTTGACTTCTTCCAGGAACCAGGAACTTCCACCAAGAGATACTATATGTCTGGACGCACTGACACGGTGGGCCACGAGGGGCCAGCGGTTGGGGGCGCCCTAACCCCGACACCTAATCCTGGAGTCGTCAGAGAGCACTAACACACAGCACTCTTGACAGCAGAGCTTGATCGTCGCGTCGCCGCCGCCGCCGCTACGGTTGGGCCGTATGCCGTACCTGATTCGGGCCCATCTCTCCGGGCCCCCCAGCAGTCGTCGCCGCCGCCGTATCGCCGGTAGTAGTAGTTGCGGAGGAGTAGTACCTATAGTGATGACGCTGAGGAGTAGCCGGACAGCCGAAGGCCGGAAAAACACACAGGACCACCTTCCCGCCTTCACTCTTTCTCTTGGAGACGCACGCACTCACACACACACACACACACAGATATCACTATGTACAGCTATAGGTGTATTTGCACAGAGTTTGTTTTGAACGGTGAACTTTGACGTTTGACGCTGTGGAGGACTCTCTTTATTCCTTCCCGTTTCGTTTCGTTCCTTCCATCCCGCTCGTCGCTTGTTTTATGTCCTTGCGCCTATATGCTTCTCTTGTTTTGCATCCCTCCCCCCGGTTTGTTGTTGTTGTTGTTGTGGTGGTTGTTGTTGTTCTGGCTTTGCTTTGACGTCTCGTTCTCGTTCTCGATCGCACTCGATCCGCGCGCGCCCACGTTTTATACTGAAGCCCCGTCGTGGCGCGAGATGAAAAAGAGAGAGATGCTGCAGATGAGGTGAGGGGGGGGGGGGGGGGGGGGGGGGGGGGGAGAGAGAGAAAAAAAATAAACAATTGAGCGCGAAAGCGAATAGAAGAGCGTCAGGTGACATAGAAAGTGTGTGATCTTCGACTTCTGATAGCGCATCCCGACGGACCGACCGAGATCCGATCCGCATCGGATCCGATTATCGTTCTTCGATCTGGATGGATCCCCAAAAACTGTAGCAGCACTTTCACTGCGTGTCCGATCCATCGTCAAAGTATCACCACACTTCACCACTATTGGTGTTCCAATCCGTTGATAGTTTATCGTCTCCTTGACACAACTTAAACTCGCCAGCTCTAAGCATGCTACGCAGTCCGATGTCACAGCCTAACTGAGCCTGAGTATCGGACACCGTCGGCCGGGACCGGACTCCTTCGAGAGCACAGAATCGCTCGGTGTGTGGTCTCCCCTTTTGTCCTTTCTCCGCATTGCTGGCACTACTCTTTGTCTTGGTTTTTGGTTCGCCCCTTTAATTTCGAGCAATGCGATCCACAACGAAGCCTTTAGAATTCTGGAGGATCACGGCGTGTGTGGCACGGCGAGGCGTACCACCACGGGCAGGAGATCCACTGCGAAACCGAATCAAAGGCACCGGAAGTGAGCGCGACGCGCGCACTCGGCCGTCGGGACCACACGCCGCACAGAGGTGCGACGAATTAGTGCGTCGGAAGGACCACCGCAATGGAAGATCGAGCCCAGGGTGGTCCCGGGTAGCAAGTGTAACGGCCGTAGCACACACACACACACACGCACAGACACACGCGATCAGAAGGATGATTTTGAGGATGACGCCGCGCGCACTTCTTCGGGAGAATCGAAGGGGTTCTCGAAGTCGGGGTCGATCAATAATTGGAAAATGGTAAAATGTAGCATCAAATTGGTGTAATCATCAGCAAGTGATGTTCGTGTGTGCGCGTGTGTTTGTGTGTGTGTACCTAGAATAGGCGACGATGGAAAAAGGACCCAACTCAGCCCAAAAAGCCGCGCTCGGGTCAGCTGGCCGTGCGTTGATTGTTGTGAGGTGAGCCCCGGCTCTGGCGCGTGGCTTTTGATCGTGACACGAACCACAGACACACGCACTAACACACACACACACACACACAACTTTGAGGAGGAACTTTAAACACAAAAATAACAAAAAATCGCGACGTTTGCTTCGTTTTTTTTCGGACGATCCGGGAGGACACCAACAGAAAAAATCCTGTCCAGGTCCTGTATTTCTGGGCCCCCGCCCCCCGCCGGGCACAAACCCCCGCAAATCCCATCAGGGAGTCTGGGGGATCGAGCCACCGGGAGCTCCGGGGACATAGCTCTCTCTGAACAGGACATAGCGCGCGCTGCCGGGAAGAAACGCTTCCTTTTTCTCCCGGGCACCCACACCGACCGACCGACCGACCGATGGGATGGGAAGCTACCCCCACCTCCCTCCCCCAATCCCTTTCTCCTGCTGATCTGTGTTAGTCCTGTCGGTGGCTGCACACGTTGATTGATGGAGAAGTGTCTGGTGTTTTCCTGGAGCCAGGTGCTCCAGAGGGCGCGCGCGACTTAAAATTCGGTCTGGTCTCGCCTTCCGGTTCTCCACGTTGCGGTCCTGTTGCACACACACACACACACACACACACTTAGAGCTTGTGTCTTGGAGCTTGGCTGGGAATACTGTGCCCGGAAGTCTGGGGAGTCCAGGACACCTACTCCAAACACACTCGGAAACGGACACTTTTGGGCAGTTGCCTGTGTGAATTTGGGCTGTGAATAAGGGTTGGAGCACTGCTATATCCCCCACCTCCCCTCACACCACCCTTAACACACGCACAGGCCCACTTGACACACAGACACGAGATTTTAGGAGCGCGATCTACGGTGTCGATGTCGGTCGGAACGTCTGCATCGTCACGACTGGACCTCGGTGCGATGCGTGCGTGCGTGCACTCGTCCGCCTGTTGTTGCCCGGCATTCAGCCCACCCCCGCTTCACCCACCACACCGCAAACACACACAAACGAGCGCGCGCGCGCGCGCGCCCGAAATTCAAACAAGGATCTGTCTGCTGATCTCTGCAGTGGCGGCCGGTGGATATTACACGCGTGTGTCGCGAGCGTCTCTCGCGGGCGGGCGCGGGGACTGTGCACGCTGAGAGAGGAGGGCGCTGCTGCTGCTGCTGCTGCTCTCGCTCGCTGGGCGGTGCGCGGTGTGTGCGTCCACTGCGGATGGCGTTTCTGTTGTGACTGACTGGCGACGGCCGAGCCCGACCGGTCGCAACCGCAGCGCGGCGCGCGCGAAAACGGCTCCGTGCGTGCTCCGTCCGGGGGTGGTGCTGGTGGTGGGGTGGGTGGGTGATGACCACTCTTCCAGAAACGGCGCTAGCGGTGGCCCGGGCGGGGGTGGTTTAAAGGGATCCGAAAGACGAACGGGCACGGGTTTCTAACGTCGTCCCCCTTTCGCGGACGGCCGCGGGTGGTGCGGACGGTCACACACACACACACACACGCAAGCGCCCGCTGAGGAGGGGAAAAAGTGCAGGACGGTTGATTGCATCGTCGTGCACGGGGTGGGTGGCTGGGTGGGTTGGGTGGTTTGCTGGGTGGGTGGTGGCCTGTTGTTAATCGGCCTGCTAAAAACGTAACGCGCGCGCTGTTACGTGCCACCCCACCCCCCGATGGGTGGGGGGTGGTGGTGGGGTGTTGTGGGTGGTGGGAGGTGGGGAATGCACACACACGTGTCTGTGTGTGCGGAATAGGTGGTGCGATCTTCCCTTTCGCGCTCGCTCTTCCTTTCTCTCTCTGTGTGTTGTTGCCAATTTGCGTTACTCTGTCTCTCTCTCTAACAACTGTGTTGTTGTTGTTGGCTGCTTGCCTGTGGTGGTGGTTGTTGTTGTTGGTGGTGCTGCTGCGCCGCTGCTGCTGCTGCTGCTGCTGCTGCTGCACTTTGCTGGCAATGCGTCCGCACAGCGACTCGGGCTTCAACTGATGGGGCTTTCGGTGATGTGTTCGCCGGTCGCTCGGTCCGTCGTCGTCGGTCATCCTCGACGACGACACACACACGCACAGAAATGCCGCGCTCCGTGTGCCTCGCTGCGTCCGGCGCGGCACTCACCAAGAACGCATCCAACCCGCCGCCGCGACCTCGCGCTGCTCTGCTGCACCACGCGCACCGCGCTCCCTCTCGCTCACACTCTCCCCCTCTCTCTCGCTCTCTCATCAACCCTCTCTCTCGCTCGCTCTCTCGCAATTCTTCCACACGCGCGGGGATGTGTGTGTCACGCGAACGTCATTGAGTTACCCGACTCGAGTCGCGAATTAGAGGATTTAAAGAGAGAACCGAGGCCACGAGAGAGAGCCTGCGGGGATTGCACACCACATACACAGACACACACACAAACGCACCCTGCTACGCTTGGACGGTGATGCGTGCGTGCGCGCGCAATCACACACGCAAGGCGCGTGAGAGAGACAGCGCTCGCGCTCGCGCGTCCCAAATTGCGTCACGGTCACAACTCGCTCTATCTCACTCACGCACGGGTAACTCGCACTCACTCACGCGGGTCTCTCCGCCGGTGGCGGGGAAACGGAGTGAGTGATCCCCACCACTTCGGGCTCGGAGAACTCGCCGCCGCGCGGGATGCGAGCTTTTTCGCTCGAGAGCTAGGGGTGGTGATGGTTCAGCGGTATTCTCGCTCGCTCGCCTGGCCCCCGGGGAGCTCTCGCTCTCACACACACGCACACACACACCGGCACCCGGCGGCGAGTTCGGGGTCCCGAAGTCCCGAAGCGCAAAGAGGTTAGAAAATTCCGAACACATTTTCGCGAGAACCTGTGTGTAAAATGCACGGCGAAAAAAACCCTTCCAGGCCAGGCGATGGACAGCGTTTTTTTGTGTTATTATTGTAAATTGATTTCACTTTTTTCTCAATAGATCCGCTCAATGGATTCCGCTTCCAAGTAGCCAAAGTTTGTATGATTTTAAATAGCGATTTCGAGCACCGATAAATCATCATCAGCGGGAGGATACGAGTCGGAGAGGTTCGCAAGTGAAGACAGAGACTCCGAGATTCAGAGGCTGAGACACCGGGTTGAGACCCATACCCAGACCCAGACCCAGACCCAGACCCAAAAGTTTCAACTGTCAGACTAACGTCAATGGCAAATGTCTGATGTCTGTGCTGGACAAGGCTCAGGTCAGACCGGTGCCAACTCCAGAACCAGCCTACTAGAGCCAGATAATTGGACCATCGCGAAATCGGCAGCGGCTTTCGAAGAAGCCGGACCGAAGAAACGATGGACTTGAATCCTGGACCCTGGAAGTTTGTCCTGCGACTCTATCGGGCATCGGGTCTTAGGTACGCCATTTTGTAATTGTTTTTGTAGATATCGGGGGGACCAGCCAACTAGCCAAGTGGAACAGACTTCTTCCGGTTTTTCTCGGCTCCTCCGAAAGACCCCACTAAGGTCTGTTTGAATCGCTCCATGTCCCAAAAACCGCGAGGCGCGGATCGGTGACTTCCGTAGCGATGACACGGTGACGATGCTTTCGGTGTTGCTGAAGCCGGGTTAAAGACCCGGGACCCGAGCACGCCATGTCCGGCAGTCGGTCGTTTAGTCGTTTTTGGATGCAAGTATTTACATACAGACCCCTTTCGAATTTAGACCGAGGATTGATCTCGTCTCCGGGTGTCGATCCCTTGTCGATTCCGCAACGCATGTATTGGAAGGCGGTCCTTGAGATCGCTTCCAGGACCACCGTCGCTCGAGTGCTGCCAACTAGTTGGGAATCGGTCGGCCGACAGAAACCGAAGGGCAGAACAAAACTATGGTCAAATTTGGGTGAAAAAAAAGTTAGGAAAGTTTGTTGTCCACTCCCAACTGCGATACAAATGTACCAAGACATTCTCGTCTGAACAGACAGATATGGAGAGAAGTACACTATCTCAGCTGCTTCGTATTGGGAATATGAATGTTCTGGATAACCGATAGCGCTTCGACCGTCTCGATCTTCTCCGTTAGGTTGTGCTCAATGTTAGCCTTTGACCCCAGGATACGGGAAGCTAGAGACGGCCATCATCAGCCAGAATCTTGAAGTAGTTGCTCCCTGAGGTTCCCAATCCAGAGCTTTTCCGGAGAAACTCTCCCGATGGCGCGGCGCGATATTGGAAACGGGGGCAAGCTAGGCCGTCTCGTTGGCGCAGTCTCTTTGAGGTAGCGAAGGCATCAGTAAGCTAGTAGACATCACCCTTCACCTGGATCGTGACCTGGAAGTCTGGTAAGTTTGGCTGGTATTATCCGTAACCGGGTCGCGTACAACTTTTCTCAGCCCATGCTATGTGGCCTTGGGATCTTGTAGTTCCCATTGTAGAATCTTGGAGTTCCCACTGTGTCCCGAGACAGTAGCTAGAAATCAAGTTGTTTCAGTGATCCCCTACTGCTTTGTAAAATTGTCTTGAAGCGCATTCTGTTTTCCTCTGATTCCTCACGCAGTCTTTGTTCTTTCCACCGGCGCTTCGTTTTCTTGTGAACCAGGTTTCTGAAGTTTTAGTACCTTCCTCTTCCTTCCTAGCCAGATCTGGTCTTTCCACGACGCGCACCACGTCAGTCTTCAGAGATTTTGTTTGTATGTAGCTCCCACGACCCATTGAGACTCCCACGGGGCTTTCTGGATGTCGTTTCGCGTAAATTTGTTACCTCCAAGTACCGAATCCCCAGCAACGTTAGCATTCAAGTCACTCAACATGTGGCTGTTGGGTGAAGCTGTAGAATGCCACAGAAATGGTTCTTTTCCTCTTAAGTGCTTACCTTCGATAGGGCCCGGAACGGCGGCTCTTGTAGAACTAGGCCTAACAAACGTAGGCTGCATAGCCTTTCCTGACGTCGGGATCTTGGGAAGGGCCTGATGTTGATGGTCCGAGCTGCGGTGGTCGCGCTTGCTCTCAGCTCTAGTAGGTGACCCTGGGGACCCCGCGGAAGTAATATTTAACGGGTCCTTCTCGTTCGAGGACCACGGGAGGAAGACGTTGCTGAGACCCAAGCTATTACTCGGTACACGTGCCAGGGTAATCCATTCGCGATCGAGTTCCGCTGTAAGGAGTCCTGACCCTTGGTATTACCAACCACCCAAGACCTTTGCTGGAGGGCTACGATACGCCGATGCAAAAGGTAAAAAGGCAATGTTAAAGGTATGCTACCCTGGCGTAATTTTGTGTGCACACTGTCACAGGAACAGAACAATAGCAACAACAACACTCGCGCGGATGTCGCAGGGGAAAAAACACACGGCACCAAAATGGAAATTTGTCGGCTCAACTCCGATGCGGGGGAGGGGGGAATGATTTTCACACGGGCGGGTGTGATGGGGTGTGTGGAGTGGAAAGGGAAGCGTGGTAAGGGGGCGGCGGGAGGGATCGGTTGCAGTGGCTGCTGTTGATAAATGACGCGGCCTGATGCAGCTCGGCAAAATGGGTTTGTGAAAAAAACAACCAACATTAAAATAAAAAGGTGCGAGGTATGATCATGGGCGCCGCAGCAGCACCAATCCCCTTCCACCCCGGCCACCCTGCCAACCAATCTCCCCACACACCACTCTTCCCGCAAAAATCCGGACACCGAAAAGTGCACCACGAAGATGACGGAATCCCAGCAGAGAGAGAGAGCCAAAGAGAGAGAGAGAGAGAGAGAGAGAGAGAGAGAGAGCGCGCTGCATCAAGGCAGTGATGCAGCGCGGCCTTTCACACCTCCTACTCTTCCTCCCCCCACCAATCCGTCACCCTACATCGCCCTCCTCTCCTCTTCTCGCTGGTCCTGGAGTGGAGCCGCACTTTTTGCGTTTGTTTTCGGCCGGCCACGACAGGACTCAATGATGACGACGATGATGATGATGATGATTGTGCTGATATTGTTTAGGATTTTCCGGGCGCGTCCGGATCGGGGATCCGTGCCCCTTTCGCTGGCGTTCCGGGCACCAAAAAGGGGGGGAGGGGACTGATGGCGCTTTTACGCGGACGACGTCTTCGTCGTCCTTGCCCGCCCCCCCCTCTCCGATGCATTTTGGACAGGCCAACGGGAACCCAACTCTCTCTTACCCCGAAGGGCCCCCGAAAAAAAGGATGCTAAAAATGGCAAGAGACGCATCCATTTGTCACTTGCAACCCGTCCCGGCCACGGGTCCCCGCGGGGGGGAGTCCTTGCATCCTGGCTGCCCGACGCGATGTAACTCGAGAGGAGCCTCTGCCCCCGGCGGGGGGGTGGCTATGATGAGGGGACGGGGAGGTGCGGGGATTGAGTTGCCGGCACTAAACAAAGACGGTGATGGTGAAGAGAAAAAAAAGAGGCGATTCGGGACGCGCGCACCAGGCTAGGAAATCCTTCGCCCAGGATGGGGTCCCGGTGGGGTAGCGGGCAGGGCAGGGAGATCGTGGTTGCGTCACTGGTTGACGCTGACAAATGAACCTTGGCTGAACCCCTGAAAGAACCCCGCGCGCCCTCGCGATTCGCGCCCTCGCGGACGCGCTCGTTAGCCCGCGTTAGATGGCGGGGGCGACGGGGCGGGTGTGCCACATTTTCGTGCGCTTTTTGCTCCATTCCCCTGCCCACTCTCAACCGGGTTTTTTTTTTTCGGTGCGGTAGGGTATGGTGCGCGGGCGATTAGCTTCAGCGTGAACTATTTGGTGCCTCTTTCGTCGTTGTTGTTGTTCGAAAGCCACCACCCCCGCCCGCCTGTGGAAGGGGTTGGGGGGGAGTGGGGGTGGAGGTCTCTGGATAGCGGAGGAATGGCACGGGGGATGATACGGGCGGTGGAGGCGGCGGCGGCGGCTGACAGGACATCAGAGCCAAAATGATGGATGGCTGGATGCTGCAGCACTTTGGATGCGCACTGCACCGGTGGGTGCTGTGAGGAGTGGTTGTGTGGGGAGGGGAGGTGGGGGTTAAGGAAAACCTATCCATCGGTGCATCCTCTTCCTCGCTCTCTCGTTCTCTCGTTCTCTCGCACTCTCTCTCTCTCTCTCGTGTCGCAATCCATTTCAGTTTCGTCGGCTTTCTTCACTGTCCTTTTGCCAAGGTTCTTTCCATCTCGCTCTCCTTGCCTCTTTCACCCGTTTTTCTCATTCTTCCATGGTGCATGTACGTACGCCCTATGCTGGCCTCCATAATTGATGTTAAGTTGATATTAAATAGTTACAAAACCAAGGACTCATATTCTTCATCACGTCGGGTTCGAGACTTTCAAAGCACCGTTAAACTTGCCACTCAACCTCGATCGATGACTTCGGGAATAAGTGTTCGACTGAATATGTGACGTCACCAGAAACGGCTTGGTTCCACTCACCCCACTAATCCTTCCACTTCCTCTGCTACATCCCTGAGGCTGGAACTCTGTAAATCAGGAGACGTCAGGGAGCATCTACTTCCAGGTCCAAGTCCAACTTGGTTGGCCTGTGCTGATGACATAGACATAGACGGCTCCAACGGCTCTCAGATATACCTCAGACGATGAGCCCAAGTCGGAGCCCCCGCCCTCCCGCCCAAGTTTCGGGACGGAATCGAGCTGCTATGAAGTATCAGGGTGGTCAAACAAGCGTGCCCTTGTTTCATTTGGTTGTAAAAAAGAAATGGCTGAATATTTTTCGATTCTTGAACTTTTGTTTAAAAGGTCATTTCTTAATTTTTTTTATGTAATCCTATTTTGGTCAAATGTCCACCACGGCTGGCTTAGCAGTATTCGCCCATTCGATCGACCTATTTTTTAGTACATTTTCGATGGTCCGTGGTCCTATTGCGGCAATAGCAACTTGAATTTGGGTCTTGAGATTGTCAGTAGTTGTTGGTTTGCTTTAGCGTTGTCCTGTTGAAAACCAAATGTCGTTCAAGTTCTCGTCCGCTTCAATTTCGCCAAAGAACCAATATGCCAAAAATAAATTTTTCATACATCCCAAATCTCTGCAACCAAAATAGTATTTCATACATAAATGGCATGAATTAACCTTTAATGTGCAGAAGAGTCCAACGTTTTGACGAGGTGTCAAGTGGTGCGCTACTGTGTCAAGGTAGTGGAGTGAAGGGGATCACCTCGTGGATCGATCCTTGTGGATTGTGGCGCGAACCTTTAATTGTGACCCAAGCGAGGAATTTTGATTGGCGACGTGGAATTGTGGTCCTTTAAGGCCGCCGCCGCCGCCGAAAGATGCGCTTTCTAAAATGGCCTTTTTCGTGAATGTATGTCATCCGATTGCGCGAGAGGGCGGAGGGGGGGG
The DNA here is from genome assembly GCF_943734635.1 of Anopheles cruzii. Lineage (NCBI taxonomy): Eukaryota > Metazoa > Arthropoda > Insecta > Diptera > Culicidae > Anopheles > Anopheles cruzii. The sequence continues at coordinate 1,984,827 of NC_069143.1, forward strand.
GGGGGTGCCAGAGAGGGGTGGCGTGAGGACAAAGAATGTGGTCGGACGGGTGTCGAATTGCAGTAAATAAAATTTGCAAACCAAAATGGCTGCAGCCATCGGGCCAATGGCCCGAAATGCGTTCGCCGGACGCCGAGCATCGCTCCCGCACCGCACTCTGGCCAGGACACCACCCCCACCCACCACATCACCCCTCGGGGGGCTCAGAGATTACTAAAACTCTGTCTCTCTATCTTTCTCTCTCGCCCGCCTGTGTATCGTGATTGGTCAACTCGTCCTTCGCGAGTCCGCAAGAGTCCCCGGAAAATTCCACACCATCCCCCTCCGCCCCGGGGGTAACGCTCGGGAACTAAACCAAATAAATCGAACGCACTCACACACATGGGGTGCGCGCCCCAAGGAAACAATACTGTGAAATTCCCACCCAAAAAAAGGCCCATCCTTGCAGTTGCTGCATCCAATTGCAATAAAAGCGGGGCAAGAATGCGCGCGTACGGGTGCGTAGCGCACCGAGCTACCACCTACCCCAAACCAGTCACCCACCCACCACCGAACATCCTTTTCGCTTTCGTGCGCCTGGTGTCCTGTGAACTGTCAACTCCATTTTGTGGCCGGCGCGCCTATCGCGCCTGAGTGCCCGAAAACTGCCCGAACGTTCGGGGTCAGTGGTCTGGGGGAGGGGGGGGGGGGGGAACCCCCGAATCCCGCTACCACCACCCGGTAGTTCGATCGGCAAATTCGGCCGGCAATTGGGTCGGCCGCCCGGACTTCGGCCGCGGTTCTCCCTCGGCCCGAGGCCGGTGCAAAATGCGGCGCGGTGACAATGCATGTGCAAGTGCGCCACCGCGCGCGAGAGAGAGAGAGGGAGAGGGAGAGCGAGAGAGATGCTATGTTATGTACATCGAGTGAGGGAGGGAGAGAGGGAGAGAGCGAGAAAGCAGGACGATTCGGCCAGACTGACCAGCGAGCGAGGTTCAATAGCCGAAACCGAAAATCAGGCCCTCGGTCAGGGAGGGGGGGGGGGGGGGGGGGGTTAGGAGAGGAGGGTCCTTCGGGATGCGACATCCTCGCACTAGTTTTGCCAACCAATTTCGATACTCTGTGCTATTGCGTATATTAATTGGTTGCTGAACTCATCTCCGGTGACTTTTGGAACTTTCTGTTGGAAGAAATGGTTAGCTAGGAGAAGCTACACCTGCCTACCAAACGCTAAGCAAATACCAAAGGCTCACCAAAGGATGCAGTACCTGACTCGGGAGGTACATTGGCGCACCTATATAGCACCAGTCAGTCAGTCAGTCCGTGTGTAGTAACAACCGTGGACGGCTGGATCCCAAACCCAATCGGGGGCCAGGAATTTTTGACATGTTTGGCCGGCTAACGACATCAGCACCAATCGGGCTGGGCTGGTGATGTGGGCTGATGACTCTCCCGTCCCCCTTTGGACGTCGCCTTTGATTCGGCGAATCAGGCCGGGGCGCACCGGCGCCTGATATATATAGGAGTTTGCACACTGCACTTCACCCACCGATTGTTTTTTGTTTGGTCCTTGGCGCGGCGTCGTTGCGTTGTTTCCCCCCTCCACCCCGCCACCCCTTTCCACGGGCCGAGGGAACAAAACAAAAATTGAACAATCGGGAAGCAAAGAAAGCAAGAAAGCCGGTCGACGGTGGGTTGGTCGACCGTCGCCGGCCAACCGATGGCCTGCGATCTGCGCAGTACTGTGCGCTCGGGTGGCTGCACATGCTGCACATGCGGTGCACACTCGTTCGCTCTGGACACACACCAGGCCCAGGCCGGACCTGCCTGCCTGGCTGGCTGCAAAAAGTAGCACTCCGATTCCTCGGGGTATGCCACACCGATTGCATCCGGTGCGCGCAACCGAGAGAATCAGCACGGACTGAGCAGGAGAGACAAAGAGCGAGAGAGAGAGAGAGAGAGCACGCGTGACCGAGGGAGAGAGTCCCCGGACGGACGGATGGACGGACGGATTCGGTAAACCCTCCCGAAAAACAGAAACAGGACATTCTTCGGGGTGCGTAAGCCCGCGGCTACATGGGGTGGAGGGGGAGTGCTCGAAGAAGGGGTCAAGGCTGGCCGGTTAAATGGATCCCGGCCCGGTCCAGTCCCGGCTCGGGCCGGGGTGCGCATTGGTGCATCGGAATGCATAACGCCTACTGGCCGAAAATGCCGACCGGCGGCCCGTGGTGCGTGGTGCGTGTGTGTGTGTGTATGTGTGTGGAACACACACGCACGCGTGGGTGACAAACTCACCCACTCCCCACGAGACTGTTGGGCCGAGTTGGCCACGAGTCGGCCGCATCGAACGCTCTCTCGAACCGAAGGAACATACGCGTCCACACAGACTGACCGAAGGACGCATTTGCTTTATCTTTCTCTCTCTCTCTCTCTCTCTCTCTCTCTCTCTCTCTCTCTCTCTCTCTCCGTAAATCTCGGTTACCGCGCTCTCGCACTCACTTGCACGTTTGATGCAGGTTCAATTTTCGTTGCTCGTTGTGCGTTGCGTTCGGTTTATCCGCCTCTCGGCCCCTTCGGTGAGCCTCGGCCAGCCTGTGTACGAGTGTGTGTGTGTGTGTGTGTGTATGGGGGGACAGGTGCGGGGGACATAGATTTCGTTCGCTTCGCTCGCAAATATGCAACCCTCCCGGTTTCTCCCGATTTTCCCGATTTTCACACTCGCAGCGTGTGGCATTCTTGATTTTTTTTTTGCTAGTTTTGTTGCAACCGAAGCACGCTGCTTCCGTGCGGCGGCCGACCCCGCCGGTACGGTAACAGTGCTGCACAGGCGTTACGCTACACCAACACCCCGGTCCCCCCGCTGCGCTGGGTGGTTCTGCTCGGTACCAGGACATACGGCACGCCTCGTGACCTACTCTACCTGGGTCCACTGGGAGGTTTTTGCGGGTTTCGAGCAGTTTTCGAGTATTATTCGAGCAGTTTTCGAGCACTATTCGAGCACTATTCGAGCACGTCAAGGATTCGCCGCGCACCATAGTAACACTCGGCGGGGGCCGGAAGATGCTACAGCTCGACTGCTCGAACGGGCGTGCGACACATGTCCGCACCGCACTGTGCGTCGGACAGCACGGAAGCCGGCCGAACTCTTGCTGTACTTTTGTGATGCGCGGCGTGTGAAGAAACTGTCGGATTTTGCTTCGATTGATGTTTGAACTACGAACCCTCCCCCCCCCACCCATGTATCCCGAGGGGTCAGTGGTGGTGGTGGTGGTGGTGCAAGGGGATCGTTTATTGCAAAAGAGGGTGGAGAAACTGCACTCACTCGCTCGCTCGCTCGCTGCTGCTGCTGCTGCTGCACAGAAATTAGGGAACCTCGTTTGGGGCGTGCCTGGGTGGGTGGCGAGTGAGAGAGATAGAGAGCAGAAGAAAGGGGTTGGGGGGGCGTGAGAAAGGAATCGGAGGAAAGGACATCCTGCCGGACAGGCAATCGGTTAGCCTACTACCTTCCATCTCCCCCGTGTGCCGCCACATCCTGGTTGTTAATCTCAATGCCGCCAGGCGCTTCTTGCAGGAGCCGCCGATCGTTCGATAGGGGTGGTGCGTGGGACGGGGGGGGGGGGGGGTGTTGCAACGGTGAAGAACGGTCGAACGGATGGCCCCGGTTGTAAGATAATAAACGAACGGACGGACGGAAAAAACGCGCGCTGCTTCGAATACATAGCGCGTCCAAAATAAGCGCAAAAAGCCGTCACCAGGGGGCGTTGCACACGGTTGTGCGCGACGGCCGCCGCACAACCACACACACACACCCGGCTCAAGCAGAAAACGCAGCATCGTAGCGCAGGAAAAAAAAGGAAAGCAATGCTTCAACAGCTCAACGGGTGATGCATCTCGAAGGACGAACGGCGGAAAATAATGGGCTCACCCGTTGGGCAAAAGCGTGCGCCGGTTGTGAACTGTCATTGTAGCTGTTACACACACACACAGATATTGCTGTAGTGAAAATTGGGAGAAAAAGTGGGGTTTTGCCCACCAAAACTAAAGCGAAAAACAGTAAACAGTAAAACCGAATGTTGACCATTCGGAAGAACGAGTTTCACCCGCTGTGCCCCGCTGCACGGTATCGATGGCGGTTGGCAAACCCGGGCGGCCTAGGGATTTGTTTTCCTTGCCATCCATCGTCCTAGCTCCGCGCCATCGTCCTCGTGTGCGCCAGTGTGCGAGTGACGAAACGTTGCTAGCTGCTAGTGCACTAGCGGCTGTGGCTGCTTCGCTTCGGTGCGTACCGTGAGCCTCGAGCGATTTTGGTCCTGTTTCTTGTGTGGCTTTTTTTTTGTTTTTTTTTTTGCCCTTCAGGTTACTCTGCAGGACGGACGGTGATTCCCTGGGCTAGGACGCGCCTGGTACGATGCAATGCTGCGGGGCATTTATCCGGGCCCGGTGCAATGCTGGGCATTTATCGTCACCACGGCACGGCACGGTGGGCGCTTGGGTGTGTGTGGTCAAAAGTTGCCGAATGAATACAAAAAAAACAAAAAAAAACAAAACGAAAAAAAAGGCAAAAAACTGTACACCTTCTGCAGCGAAACCATCGCCGCCGCCGCCGCCGCCCCCAAGATGTCCTATTTTCTCCACACAACCCCCCCCCCCCCCCCCCCCCTCTCCCCCCCTCATCCAAAGAGTGTGTGTGGTCGCCAGGTCGGCCAGAGTCCGGGGACCGATGCGACCGAAGGATATATGTAGGGCCGATGCCGGATGTCCACCTTCTCTGTTTCTCTCGCTTTCTCTCGCTCTCTCTGTCCCTTTGTGGTTCTCCGGCTAGCTCTTTCTCACATTCCGGATGGGCCGGATGCTGGCCTGGAATCCCATGGCATGCCCACACCAGGAACCCCCGGCCGGCCGGCCGGCATACATAGCGTGTCCTATCGTCGGCTGTAGATGCACCACATGCACACACGGTCATCAGCCAAAGGGTGGCAGCAACATCCGCATCACCACTCCCGTTTCCCCCCCTTTTTTCGGCGCTGGTGCCCGACTTGATTGGTCGATTCGACAGGATTCGTTTTTCATCTCACTTCGCACAACTCCTTCGCTCCTTCGCCTTACGCCTCTTTGTTTTGGGGCTACGGCCCTGTCTTTGTTTTGTTGTTTGCTGGTGGTCGCCATGAGATGCCAGGATGGGCTGCATTGCACTTGGAAAAGAAAAAAAAACCTCACGAGGACGAGGCAGTCCGGAGGTCTGGTGTGGACCCCCCTGGAACCCTCTGGACCCTGGGATCAAGGAGGACCTGGAACGGCCGGAACGGTGGAGCGTGAGCACGGTGAGTGTGTGGGCCGTGTTTGTGATGAAATTCTCCACCGACTCCTTCGGCCCCAGAAGTGGCGACCAAAACAACGATGCCAAATGAGAGGCTCCACCTGGAGCGCGTATCGATTTTCCCGAAAAATAGCGGAGCGCACCGGAGATGCATTTCCCCCCTACTCCAGAGTCAGCGGCAGTGAACCTGGGCGCACCTTGATCAACTCTCCGCCTCCTCCTGCGCTGGGTCCTGTGGGTTCCGGAAGCACTCCGGACGTGGCGAGCGATGGCGAGCGATTGACTGGGGACCTGGGGACTGGGCGCCAGGGCGAAAAACGCGGAGGTTCCAGTCCAGGATCCACTGAAAGAGTTGAATATCTGGACCGGGGACCACCCAACTCCTCCGCCAACACACACACACACAAACACACACACAGCACCGGTGGTAATTCCGGTGGCTACCTGGTACCTTGCATGGTGTGGCGTGCGGGTTGAATAATAGAATTCAAGGTGCTCCATCGATGCATCCTCCAAGGAGGCAGCTCCGTGCAGCTTGGAGTCTTTGGACGTTTGGGATGTAATTTTTTTTTGTTTCCCCTATGGACAAACCCGTCCCAACGTTTGGCTAGCTCGAGCGAGGACATGGGTGGGTCCTGGGAAACCCCCCGGCCCGTGGTAGTTCCTTTTCCGGACCCGGACATCCCAGCCCAGCCCAGCCAGATCATCCGGGCGTTGTTTACTTCGGCCTGGGTCTTCCCCTTTTTTGCTTTGCGAGACTGAATTGGAAATGACACGTCCCCGCGCGGACAAAAACACGGACATCGGGCGGGCGGGTGGACCTCGGACCGAGACCGGGACCGGGTCTCCATTCTCCATTTCCCTAATGAAGCCCACCGGTTCCCCCGGGTTTTCCCCGGGCCGGATGCGCCCCGATCAGAGAGCGGTTGTCGAATTCCCGTCGCCCGAAAGTGGTTTCGAGTGTCCGCGAAGGTCCGGCGTCCGGCAGATTAATTAAATTAGCAGAAGCGGTCAAGCGGACGACCGTTCCTTTCCAGTTGCTGCCATGCCTGAGACCTCCGGCAGAGACGCGTGATGTGTGTATCCCTGAAGTCCCCGGAAACCCCGCGAACGATAACGCGCCGCCTTCGCTGGCCGCCTTCGCTGGCCGCCTTCGCTGGCCGCCACCAGATTGTTAATTACAAATTCTTCGTCAACAGGCAACGTGTGCTGGTGGTGCTGGTGGGGTTCTTCCGATCGAACGGGGGGTGGGTGGGTGGTGCACTGGTTCCTGGATTGTATCCTCCAACCCGGCCGCCGCCGGTAGTGGACAAAAAACATTGAAACATTGAAAAAGAAAGCGAAAGAAGAGAGAAACCTTATCAGATACGGTCAGGCATCAGGGGGACACATAGAGAGGGGGCCCCCCAAGGTGGTCAATACGAGACGTGTGTGTGTGTGTACATACCCACCCACACATCTCGGTGTGTGTTTGTGTGTGGATCCGCCTATATGCTGGTCACCTATGTCGGTCGGCGTTTTTTGCGGCCTCCTTCGCCTTCGATGCCAACTTCGATGTCGATGCCCGTTTTCGATCCGGCGTGGTCTTCCTCGTGGCCGTCCTTTCGGCATCCTTCACCTGGGTCCGGGAGCAGCGGGAAGCAATAGGCCAAAAAAAATACCTCAAAACCTCCGGGTTTTTTGCTTTTCCAAATGGATTTTAATGGACCTTCCACATACGGTGGGGCCTAGACTACGAGTTTGTGTGTGTGTGTGTGTGCGGTGTGTGTAGGTTTCGTTAGAAACGCGAAAGATGGCTACACGTCTCCTCCTCACACGACCCTCCCTTGCACACTGCTGACCGAGGGGCCACGTTATCCTTTATGTTTCTCATTACATAACCGGGGCCGCTATGTGATGCGGCGTTCCCGGAACCCCGTTCCGACCGGTGCCGGATCGAGCAGGAACCATCCGGTGGGTGGGGGGCAGCGCAGGGGGGTGGGGGGCGGCGCGCGCGAACGGGCAAAACCGGGATCGCTCCGAGGATTCGATTTTGAAGCCAGGCCGCTTCGAACCCGGACGGGGGGACCCATCAATTAAAAGTGCCAAGGCGAGGTGCTGTTGACGAGGCGGGGCGCGGTGGCGGAGGAAACTCGCCCACCCCTCCATCACCCTCCCATCACCCCGCCAGCAATTTGCATTTTGAAGCGTACGTGCGCCGCTTTGCTTCCTCATTCACACGCTTCACTGATCGGTGGACCGAGTGGCGAACCGATACAAAAGCGAAAGATTACGACTCCGAAAGGTTTCGGTGACGTGGACCGAATTCTGTGGGAGACCATGGGCACTCCATACGTTTTATGCGTTTGTTCTCGTGCTGCAATTTGCGGAAGACAGCGATCGAACGGATCTGATCAGACCATTACTATCTGATCCCCCCTGGCTTCCGCTCGATCGACGGTAATTCGTAGTGTAGATTCGCCCTCGATGGTTGGGGGGAGTCCTCGCTTAACACATCGTTCAATAAGTCCCGAGACTAACTATGAAAACAACATTTTATCGGCAAAATTCTTTATTATTCATCATCATAATCTCCTTCAAGTGTAATACAATCATTCCACGCTTCTCTAACTTTTCAATTCCATGTGTGTAGCACGATTTGTTTTTTAACTCAAAATGATCCTCAGTAGCAGCGATCACCTCCTCATTCGAGCCAAATCTTTTTCCCTGGAGCATCTTTTTGAGATCCGCAAAGAGCCAGTAGTCGCTGGGGGCCAGATCCGGCGAGTACGGAGGATTAGGAAGCAGTTGGAAGCCTAATTCGTTGAATTTGTCATCGTTTTGATTGAATTGTGCCATGGTAGCTTTTGTTCCAATGTGCGCAAACGCGGCACCCATTTGAAAAAAACCTTTTTCATGGCCAATTTTTGGTGCAAAATAGTAAATGCACTACCAGTTGATAGTTCACCTTCTTAGCTATCTCGTGCACTTTCATTTTGCGGTCACCCATCACGATTTTCAATACTTGCTTGGTGTTTTCGGGGGTTACTGCCTCATTTGGCCGACCCGAACGTTTCGCATCATTTTTATCAGCACGACCGCATAGAAGTCAGCATACCTCCGAAAAATGGTTGGTTTCGACAGAGTAGAGTCCGGTTTACGTTTTTCAAGCCTTTTTTGAGCTTCAACAGTGTTTTTTTCCCATTAGAAAACAATGTTTTATCAACACACGAAACTCGCCTTGGTCCATTTTTTCAGGATTGCAAAAGTAGCGTCACTTTAACCACTGTAGCTTTCTTGGTTATGCTTCGAATTACATCCAATTTTGACACACCTCATCTGAAGGTTGGTACTTCCGAACGTCGGTATATAAATGGCATTATAAGCGCCATTTCTACGCTAGTCTCGGGACTTATTGAACGATGTGTTAGCTCTGGAATCTCTAGATCTCCAGCGTGCAGCTGCGTGTAGCCCAGACTAGGGGCATACTGGGGCAGATCCATTTGAATTTGAATTTTAAACTACCGATAACTTGGCTTTAGAAACGTCAAACTTCATTCTGCAGGCGCTCTACGCTTGCTGAAAATTGCTACGCTTGAGAAATATTTAAAACTTATTTCCCAAGTGGGGCTTCCCAAGTCCCAAGCCTTCAAGTCATACTATACGAAATTTCGGTGGTTACGTTAGTACGCATAACTATCGTACACTGCTTTTCATAACGACAGCCTCACCCGTTTTTTCAGACTGAGGCTCAAGTAATTATTGACAACCTTTGGAGATCGTTTCAGTAATGAGGCTATTTCACGATTTGACTTAACAACACGCTTCAATTTTCCCTTTTTCGCCTTCTCCTAATTGAGTTCCACGACCCATTTTTGATCAAAATGGCCAATTGACTACAGGAAATATGCGAGACTACTGAGATTAAAAAACTCAGTTACTTGACAATTCAACTACTGTTCGTAGGACTGGACTAGGACTGACGTTGACAAGTGAGGCTATCATTTTGAAACAGCGGTTTAACCTTTTTTTGTGGCTCCCTAAGTCAAAATAACTCTTATTTCGGAAAACCAAACAATGGATGTTATTTCTTTTGCAAAACTAATTGATTCCTCATCTACGAAAAGTAGGTTCAGCGTTTTATCTTAGCCTCAGTCTGAAGAAACGGGTGAGGCTATCAATATGAAAAGCAGCCCCACAACGAGTGACATCGGTTTTGAAGCGCAATCTTGGTCTGGTGGCATTGTCGACCCATTTTACTTTTCGGAAAATTAAGAAGTTTTGGCTGATGGCGGCGCTAGCCGACAGCCGACAATCGATATTTTGCGTCCCGATCTTCTCCGGAATCCGGAACACTAGCGGGATCACTCTGATAGTTCTGTGTTTTGTTCGACGTGGAAGTTCTTGGGGCACCGTCGGCCGTCTTCCGCTGGCTTGGTTAACACCTCTGTACCGGACACAGTCTGATTGTCTGTCAGTTATGCGCTGCGCGGGCTTCGTGCTTACTTCCGCGACGATAATGACAGAAACCGCAATGACAGCTTCTTCACGCGATCGGGATGTACCTGGTCGGGCCAAACACTTAACCGCTTTGTTTTTGGCGAGACACTGATTCCCGGACCGCTGGCGGTGAGCCGCTGAGCTCCGTGCAGAAGAAGCTCCGTGGACCCGGGGCAACTCAACCTTCTCCGAGTGAGCCGAGAGCGTCGATAGCTGATTAATTTTCAGTTAGGCCGAGAATGGGGGCGCCGACCCTGCTGTGGGCTAGCCCTCCCACCCCTTCCCCGTTCAGGACGGGATCGGGTGAGAAGCTGCGCTAGGCTCGACTGACACGACTTTTGGTTCGGTTTCGTGGGCAGATGGGACAGTTCACGCTCGCGCCGCCCTGACGTCCTGCGCGCGCGCGGGAAGGATGGGAACCCGTACCTCGTACAACTCGGGAGCCCTACCACCTCCTACGCACCCCGCTCCACCTTCGCCATTGTTCTTGCCCGCTCGCCCGCGAATGGTGAACAATTTTCCACACACACATACTACGGAGCGGCCTGGAACGAGCCTGGCGGGCGGATGCAGGCGGGGAAAATAGCATTGAAAATGCGGATGGGAAAATTAAGACCATCCCACTGTGGGGGAGCAGGAGGGGAGGGGGAGGGGGGGGGATCAAGCGGTAACAACGTCACGAAAACGAACGCAGCATGTTTGCCCGCACCACCATCTTAGCGGCCGACTCTTTCACCGACATCGATCGGTCGGTCCGACGAGGTCCGCCGACCGACGATGGAACCGACGCAGAAGGATGGAAGGTAAATAAACAACGAAAGACAGAAAGAATGAAAGAAGTTACAGAAAAAGCGGAACCCGATCGAACAAAGCGAACAACAAAGCAAGCAGCGGAACTAAAACAAATGCAAACCGAATCAGAAAACCTTAGCTGAAAACCCTGCTAAGCGGAGTAAACTCACAAATTATCAGAGTGTGTAGAAAAGAGAAGGAGTACATCGCAAAACAAATCAATTTCTTGAAGGCCAGTGAGACGACCAGTGAAACCGACTTGACGTGGACTTGAAGCGAGAACATTATGGGTTGCTACTCCCCAATTGTATTGAGCACTTACAATCGCCGCCAAGTAATATCGCTCCAGCAAAGGCATGACAGTTTTCTGCCAACGAAAAACGCAATAGTTTCGCAATTGAGTCGTCATCAGTCCAAACGCGTAGCAAAAGCTGGCCAATGACGTTGCACGGGTACGAAAGTGTTGCACGTAAATTAAATAACATAAAAGCGTTTGCTTTGACATGACGGCCCGTAATGATCAAGTTGGACGCCCTCCTCAGTAGGTCCTCAAATTAATTCATGCGGTTTTAAAATACAAATGATGTTGACTCACTAAATGAATCACTATTTTGAAGACATATGTATTTGACAGCTACTGTCATTACGTCTCTAACGCAGTGTAGGTATTTTTGTTAAACGTGTAAACAACACCATTTTAAGCATCTGAAAACTGTCGAGGGAGTGCTTCTTCGTCAATATGAAGAACACTGCTACCGAAACTCGTATCGTATTTTGGGTGGATGCTTATGGCGAACATGCTCTTGCTGACAGAACGTGTCAAATTGCGGTGGTTTGCGCGGTTTAAAACTGGTGATTTTGGCTGGTGGAAAACCAACGCAAAGGTCGCAAAACGACCTAGGTACAGCAGTCTGGTGAACCAGGTCCAGCGCAAGCAAAGTGGAATATTCAATGTGCACATGGTGGGATGTGCAAGGTGTGGTGCACTGTGAACTTCTAAAACGGAATAAAACTATTCGTAGACAAATCCGTTGGCAATAATTGCGCTTGAAACAAGTTTTGATCGTAAAAAGACCAGAATAGCCACAGCCACAGATGGACATCGTTCTCCGTTTCATAAAAATAATCTAATCTCCTTAGGGAGCAGATGAGCTACCGTCTGCGTGACAGTACCAAACACTGGGGCAATCTATCCCGCATCAGAAACTTCCCCACTCAACTTTAATGGTCAGCAATCGAAAGCGATTAATGCGTAACGATTGTAGGTGCTTTGCGACATACACTAGCACTCTGAGGGCAACTCTGAGCATCTTTGTATCCTTGCTATAAGCTGCTGTTTAGATGAATGATGGCTGGCTTCGGAGTGGAGAAAGAAAATTAGCGAAAATTAGTCGCAGAAAGGCGATCCTTCGAACTGGTTTGGTAACTTAGTTTGAAGCTGATTCTACACATTTGAGTCTGCAAAAACCACATAATTTCTGCGCAGACTGAATGACGGTTAGTAAGCAATCCAGCTGCCAGCCATCAGAAATTGCATGCTTTGCGAAAGCCCAAGAGAGAGAGAAAGAGAGAGAGAGCGAGACATAAACAAATGAAACTGACCCGTTTAATGGGAGACCATCACCAGTGATGTCCGATCGTAAACACAGAGCGATAGCTCGATACTGCCCGTGGGGCCCGTGGTGGACCTTTCGAACGCATGCGACAGATCACAGGACAGCGAAAGTTATGGGTGATCGTAAAATAATCATGTCATTTAGAGTGACGCACAGCATAAAACCCGCTGAGGCACTGGCGTAAACAGCCCCAACCCTCATGGAACGCCCACGGAGTAACAGCCAATGTGAGCTTAGAATCACTCTTTTGCGATTTTTCATACATTTACGATTATTGTAGAACGGACAGAGCCGCATTCGGCACCAACTTAAGATGTTTGCACTCAAGTTGCTGCACTGGCACGGTTCCGACCTGACGTCTGACGTTTCATTTAGCGTTCCAAGACCTGAATTATGACGATTAAATGACACTTTGGTCTCGTGGTTTGGTACAACTATTTGTCATTGGCGAATTCGAGGGGTGTGAAATAAAGTTTATTTCCCGTTTGAAGCATCCAGTTATATTATGCAGACATTATATTGTTTGTCAGCTTGTAAGATGGCGAAAACATGGCAATAATTTAAAACACCCGATGAAGAACATCACGATGAAATGATCACGAATATGAGTTATGGATAGTAACAGTGATATTTCGAACAGATATTCGACAAACGCAGGGCAGCAGTCGTCTAAATAATCAAAGGTTATGAAAATGAAGGCCATGTTCATCGTATTAAAGCTGATTGACGGAAAAAGACGACAGCGAAACGAATTGATAAAGCTATGGAGAACATCTCAACTACAAGTCCTCTTTTATCCGCCAAAAGTTATTCAACAAAACCCTAGAGACAATTCAGGTGTTGTTTTTTAATCATCCATAACGTTTTTAAGTAATCATTCATGGCGGAAAACGTCTTATTGGTCTTGATTTCACCTTACAACAGGATATTGCATCAATCCAGAAGGTACAAGCAGTTATGTCGAGGGTGATGGTGTTATGGTTTTCGACTATACACCACACAGGTCACAGCGAACCGAAATTGAGAACATGTGGGCATAGACAAACTTTTGGGGTATCTGAGAAGACCCGACCCAATTTGACAAACTCATTAGCTCAATTAATCAAAACAATCTGGTCCACAATAATGTACGGTTACTTAGTGTCTAGTTTCAAACTTAGAACACATAAAAATATTTTTTTTATTAAAGTTTTTGCCCATTTCGGGTGTTTTCACCTCGGCCATAACTTGGCGAATGTTATACTTTCAAATGCTTCAAAGTTGCAGGCTTGTCAGCGATAAACACGATCTTTTGCGTGATCCTCACAAGATAATGTCCAACGGTGTCCAAAATCGCATGATCTTCTAAGTCCATATCTTCAATTGCAGGCCATGCAAAAAAATCTGTTATCATCTGGCTGTATCTGGCCCGAAATTAACGGTAGGTAGGGGTTCTCCCTTGGTCGTTTTCGAAAAAATAGGGCCCTAGTGCCCTCGCCAACCCATAACGTCCTCTCTTTAATCAATTGCGACGTTGTGACGTAGCCGCCAAGTGAAAAATATGCCTCGTAGCTAAAGAAAATTTTGTTGGAAAAATTTACGTATTCGGCCTGCACGGCTCAAGAACCCAATTGGCGTATTGTTTTCGTTGTTTCGTGGTCAGCAGGCTTCAGTTGGTTTTTTTCGTTGGCCTTTATACGGATGTAAGTGCACAATCCAGATACAAAATTCTCACGACGTGTTATCGACAAATTTTGGTCTTCAGCCACACTTCGGCAGTTACAGCGGCGACATACTATCTGTTATCCGTACGTTACGATGATGTACGAGGTCTCTGAATATTTAAAACGACATCCGTTTCTTCCAATTTTCGCACAATCTTACCAATGCCCGGTACAGTGGGACGATTATAACGACAAAAGGTCTCTTCTAATGGCTCGAAACGTATTTACGTTTGAATCCCTTACTTTGTAGCAAGGTTTAATAATTCAACACTGTCTGGTCTGTTGTTAAGCGATGTTTTTTTTCATTTTTAGCCTGTTTTATTATGCCTGTATTTACCACCGAGGTTTGTGACTTGTGACTAGAATAAGCTCTCCATTCTCGTATTTCGACGACTCCGACAAGCGAAACGATGCTCGATGCTCGATCAGAGTAATGTGAGGGTCACGTGATCGCGCCAGGTAAAGAAAAAGGAAAAACAAAAATAAAGGTGCCTAGGTTGCTAGGACGAGCACTTCTGAAGTATCGTCAAGACGTTCGGGATTGAGCAACACTCCGCCAAACCTCGCTAAACTTCAAGCACCACAAGACGCCCTTTTTAGCACTGCCAGCTAACCAGACTGACTGCCTGTGGACTCGGAGAGCTCGGAAAATGGACCTAAAGGTTCCGGAGGTTCAGCTGGATCCGCTTCGACCCATCAAGCGAGCAAACGACGCACCTTGACCTGACCTGACAGCGAGCTCCGTGTAGCTCCGTTTGACAGTTAAGCAGCAGCAGCAGCAGCAGCGGTGTGGTGTGGGAGCTTTGCGCCCGACGTATCAATTCGACGCTACGCAACGCGCACCGTGCGGTACTTCGCGCATCACTCGCGCACTGTCCACAATCCGGGGGTCGGGGGGTAGGGCTGGGCAAGGGACGCGAACTAGGGAAGACCCGGACCAACCCGACCCAACCCAACTGCTCCTAGACCACGAAACGCCGGCAGCGGAATATGGATTTCGCGATCGCCGGCGCAAGGGTCATCGACGTGCATTCAGCCATGCTGAATGGGGCTGGCGGAAAGAAAGGGGGGGGTGGGTGTCTGTGGGTGGTAGGGCGTAGAAATAGAGAGGGAGGGAGAGGGAGAGAGAGACAGGGAGAGAGAGTGCTCACGGTAGTGTTCCCAATACGACGACGACGACGACGACGAAGGGTGAGAGGATGTGAGTGTGGCGCTGGGGGGGGGGGGGGGGCGAGGTGAAGTACCGATAAACCAAGATTCGTAGCGCCCTACCACCCGCACCACCCACCCTCACGCCATCGAACGACCGTCCGATTTTTTGTGTCCGATTCTCGTCTTTTTTTTCGGTTTTCGTTGTTGCGCCGCTACAGCCTCCTTGTGGGAAGGATGCGCGTGTTCCATCGGTAGTGGCGGCGGGGTGGGGGGGGACGGGGTGAGGTAGGGTTGATGCATCGTGTACGTGGCTGCGGTTGGACTGCGCTGGTGCGGGCGCGAGTGCGCGCGTGCGCGTGTTGCGAGAATGAACGATTTTTGATTAAGATCGCGATGCTTGGTCGCGTTTGCCGTGTGCTCTCTTGACCTTCGCGCCATTTCCGATTTGTGCCCCCGCCGCACCGCCCCGGGGAGCCCGCCCAGTTGGGCCGGTAACGGGGCTTCGTTAGCCACCAAGGGCCCCGCGCCGTCGCCGTGCACGAAAAGCGCGGAAAAATGGGTTGCCGGCTCGGCTTTCGGCTTTTGCACGCTTTTCACCCCGAATCGCGACTTGCGATCGTGATGCACCGCGCGTTGGCAGACGGTTGGGGTTACTGCGGAAGGGGGAGGACTGATCCGTGCAGCCGTGTGCCACGCCACACGATCCTGCGCATCTCGCTCGGACCTTCGGGGTCGGCCTCACACAGAGCGTCTGCCAACTGCATCCGACTTTGTTATTAAAAACAACAACCGTAAGCGGTATTTGCGAACCACAGTGCATGTCATAAAATCGTGTGCGGAAGTATTGGACTCTCGCAATTAGTTGAATGTTTCTATTCACTTCTTGCCAACCGCGCGCGCGAGATCTTTCAACTTCCGTTCAAAGAGGTGAGTTTTACAGTAAAACGCAACGTTCACCAGAACCACGGCCAGCAACCGGGTTCCCCGGAAATTGTTGACGAGCGGGTAAACATTGTCGTCGTTCGACGAAAACGATGGTTAAATATTTTTGAAAACAAATAAATTAATGTGCCAATGCCCGACCGACTGAGGCGTTCGCGTGACGCATTCGCACCTACTCATCGGTGTCACATTTTGTAGCTCAATTTTTCGGAATCGGCAGGTGACCAACTTGGGGCGTGACACACCGACACCGTTTTGGCTAATCTAGGGGATCAAGAGTTTGAATAATAAACTACCAATTACTAGACTTTTATCGTCGTCAAACTTCATTCGGGAAGCTTTAACATTTAGAACACAGTTTGATGCTTTACAGAATGCGACGTCTTTAGAAGCTCATTTTATTTTGTAAGCCCATTTTCACCTCGGTGGCAGAATTGTCCTTGTTGACCTTGTTGGGATAGCTTGGGGCAGTGTTCAGTGGAAACCATTTTGAGTGGCCGTTTGGTCCTCAGAAAAGAATCATTTGGTCCTCATAACACCGATTTAGAGTTTGAGTCTAGTGGAGCTAGAAACCGAAACGTCATAATCTAATTCTCGTTTGGGGAAAAGGTCATCGACGTTTTTTGCGTGAGATTCAAAACTATATTTAACAGGTTTCCAAATCGGACCGATTTGAGGTAAATATGCACCATTTTGTTGGAAAATTGGTTGAAAATTAAAAATACCTTTATAACGCTTCTCTTTTAGGAGGTTTAGTCGTTAGTGGTGAAAAACTCGAGTATTCCACTTTAACAATCTTTTTTTAATCTCAATTTTTCATCACTCAGGATTTTTTGTAATGCGCTGAAAAGGTGTCAATCGCTTGGTGTAAGGTCTGGACTATACGATGGTTGCATTAATACTCCCCAACCAAGTTTCCAGACTTTCTAAAGACGTGCGTGACATTTCGTTGTCTTGGCTGGAACACAACACCTTTTCTTTTGGTCAATTCTGGCCGTTTCTAGTTGTCAGTAGAGATCTGAATTTAGTGTTTGGCTACAGTGTTTAGCTGCAACTCATAATAAACGGTTCCTTTCAAGTTCCACCATATATCCAGTAGAATCTTCCTGGCTGTGAGTCCTGGTTTGACCACCGGTTAAGCTGCGTCATCACGCTTAGACCACGATCATTTTCAACCAGAATTGTCGCATGTATCCCATTTCTCATCCCCAGTACCCATCCGTTTAAGAAATAGGTCGATTTCATGCCGTTTGGCCAAAATTACTCAATTGGAAGTTCAATCCATCACGTTTTTCTAGAGTTCATTGATGTGCCACCGAAACATCGAACAACTTTGTGAATTCAGCTTTGTGCAAATGGCTTAAACCTATTTGATAGGTAATCTTCAGCTCCTGACCGATGCTCTGACTACTAACATTCCGATCAACTTTGATTATTTCTGTGATTTTATCGACATTTTCGATAATACGCGTCTGCCTGGGCGAGGTGCACCTTTAACATCGAACGTAACTGAAACGGGTCAATGAAACCAAAATTTATCCCAACTAACTGTTAGAGTATTGGCACCATTAACATTTTCTAATATTTTTCCCTAATTGGGAAGGAAAGTCAAAAGTTTATGCTGATTTGATAGAACAACAAAAGGCGCGTGACTCTCGCTCTCATCTCATTATTGCCTCATTTGACATTTGAGACGGGAGAACTGTCATACGAGCGAATTGTTATTGTTTTTGTTTCGGTCATCCTTTGCTGGGTGATTTTTATAATCCTGTATTTGCTTCTCCCACGGCTGCTACAAAGTGGCTCACAGTGCACCTTACAGCCCTTTACAGCATAAGTGTCTGACGTCCTTTGCCACTGGCAACGGACGGGCAATGATCGGGCTATTACTATGCTCCTAGGCGCTGTGGTTCTGTTCAACAAACTTCGCTGTAACTCTGAGTTCGTATTTTCGGCAATCTTCCGACGGTCCATCCTAAAGGTCCATCCTTTCTTTCCGAAAGCCTATCAAATGTTTAAAGCTTCTACCGTTTGGCTGCTGGAAAAGCGTGCAATTTTTAATCGCAACTCGAAGGATCAATGTTTTTCTGCTAACCAGACGCACGTCTGCACAGTTCGTGGAACGGTCACGTTCCACGAGACGCGCGATTGGCCATGGTATATGATTTTCGAACTTATCTAACGACTTGCGAAGACCCCTGTGGAGCGTGCGGCGTGAGCGCGTTTCCCTGACTGGAGGCTGAGAGCTCGAAACTAGCCACATCGGTGAAGGGCTAGCGACCGTGCTCTCAAATTTCCTTCCGTGCGGTGGTGAGGGGAGGGTGGGGGAAGGGGGAGGAAATCATGCAGAAATATTAGGTGCTGAAGAGGCACACACACACACACACAGACACAACCAGAGCCCTTCAAAGGGAAGTGTAGGTGGAAGTCTTAGATTTCCATCGACCGATTACCACCCATGCTTACGCGAAGCCGAAGACGTTGAAGGAAGGGTGGGTGAGGAGGAGGCAGAGATGCATCTCTTTTCCCTCGGGCCTCACGGAGGCTGCTCTTCAGGCTGCCAGACGACGGCAAAAGGGCGTTCGCCTCGTCGTCGTCGTCGTCGGAACGATCTTTGACGACGCCGGTCACCTTTCTTCGGCGGCGGCGGCGGTGCTCGCGTGATCCTCGTAGGACAAAAGGCGACGAAGGAAATTGCCGGTGGGAAAGGAGACGGGACGGGGTTGGGTGGGGTTCCTCTGACCGCGGTGCTGTGTGAGGGCTGCTCCCGTTATTGTTATTGTTTGCTGTCGTTGGAGCAGAGCAGAGCCAGCGTTTCACGACCGAGATTGATCACGATGACGACGGCGGCGGCGACGGGCGATGCGTTAGGTCAAGGCAGTCGCCGCCACCGCCTTCGCCATCGTCGTCGTTCGTTCGTGCCGATTAGGGGAACACAAAAGTTGGTAGCGTTTCGATTTGTTTCCGCTGCTGAATGGCATTGCCGATTGCGCAAGAAGCTGGCAATTATAATTTGTTTTAATTGTTAGCATATATTATTGGTTTGTCATGTTGTATGTTGGTTACATTTATCCATTTTTTGTATATTATCAGGTGTACAAATAGAAAACCGCCGTTTTCCCATAGGGGCGCTAGCAGCTGCAAATTAAACGATAAAAATATGCAAAACCCTGGCAATGACAGTTGAGGCATCTGTCAACAACTCCACAAAATCTCGATTGTTTATTTTCACTCTGCTTTGTGTTATTCATGTGCGAACATGGCGCAATTTGAGCCGAAAAAGAGCCATTTGCGGGAAGTGTTGCTTTTTGCGTTTCATACTAAAAAAAATGCAGCTGAAGCGCATCGAATGATAGTAGAAGTTTATGGTGAAGCCTGCATTAGTGAAAGAACGTGTCGGGAGTGGTTTTGCAAGTTCAAAAACGGCGATTATGACGTGCAAGACAAGGAGCGTCCCGGACCGGTGAAAAAGTTCGAACATGCCGAATTGAAAACTTTGCTGGAAGAAGATGCTTGTCGAACGCAACAGGAACTTGCATACTTATTGGGGTGACGCAACAAGCAATATCGCATCGGCTAAAAGCCCTAGGAATGATCCAGAAACTAGGATACTGGGTGCCGCACGAGTTGAAGCTGAGGGACATCGAACGGCGCCTTTGCATTTGCGAGCAACTCCTTGAACGGCAAAAAAAAAAGGTTTTTTACATCGCATCGTGACCGGGGATGAAAAGTGGATACACTATGATAACCCAAAGCGTAAAAAATCGTGGGGCTTCCCGGCCATGCATCAACATCTACAGCTAAACCGAACATTCATGGCTCGAAGCTGATGCTCTGTATTTGGTGGGACCAGCTCGGCGTTGTCTATTGCAACCAGGCGAAACCATTACAGGAACCCTGTATCGGACACAACTAATGCGGCTGAGTCGAGCGTTGAAGGAAAAACGGCGTCAATATTCAGAAAGACACGACAAAGTTATTCTTCTTCACGACAACGCTCGACCACATGTTTCCAAAGTCGTGAAAACATACCTGGAAACATTAAAATGGCACATACTACCCCCCCGCCCTACTCTCCAGACATCGCCCCGTCAGACTACTATTTATTCCGATTGATGACGCATGACCTGGCCGAGCAGCGCTTCCGTTCTTTCGAGGACATCAAAAATCGGATCGATGAATGGATCACGTCGAAAGATGAAAAATTTTTCCGACGAGGAATTAAAAAGCTGCCCAAAATGTGGGAAAAAGTTGTGGCTAACAATGGCAATTACTTTGAAGAATGAGTTTGTAAGGAGTTTTTTACAATAAAGCCTCAAATCATGAGAAAAAACGGCGGTTTTCTATTTGTACACCTGATATTTTATTTCTTTTTATCAATTTCATGCAAACTGGTCAGGCTGCCGAAACCATCATGTATCGAGTTCCTTCTAATTTGATAATTGATTTGAAGCTAGAAGATTTGAAGAGATAATTTGAACACAGGTACAGTTGTTAATTTAGAAAATTTGAAAATTTTCTTCGAACCTACTAAAATTTAAATCCAAATAAAAAAAAAGAAAAAAAATAAAAAAGAAAAAAATAATAAGAATAAATAAATAAATAAGTAAGGTGGAGGCTAAAAAACAGGACTTCGTTTAATATTTTACACCACGCGAACAGAAAGAAAAATATTCTCGAACCGACCATTCGGCCAATCCAATGTCTTACGCAGTGGCTCGCTGGTCGTCGCTTTGTTTTGTGTCCTTATCATTATCTTGCCGTTGTCTTCGCCGGCGCTATTTTATGATATTTTATATGTTTTTAATGTTTTGTTTGTTGCTTCATTCAGCGGTCACCCTGCTGGGCCCGACGCACAGCAGGTCGCACAGGGCGCCGTTGCATCGTTTTGCATCGATCATCAAAATTTTCGGCTTGAACGGCAGAAGAAGAAGAAAAAGAAAAAGAAAAAGAAAAGGAAGCACTGCGAAAAGGTGGATGCACTTACATAATGAGGGAGCTCCAGCGGGAGGCTAAGAAGGAACCGAACCGAGAAGAAAAAGAAGAAAGGAACGGGAAAAATAAGAAAGAAGAGCAAACGAAGAGCAAAAGTCGCGGGGCAAAATTAAAGCGAACGAAAATAACAGCGTGCCAGCGTGCCGGCGTACCCCCCGCCCGTCCCAGCCGATTCCCAGTCGATTGCCCGAGCTGGCGGCGCCAGCGCCAGGGTCTTGAACGCCGCGCGCGGCCTACGAAAAGAACGGTGGAGTAGGTGGAGACGGAGTAGGCCCGAGATTGGATCAGGCCTGGCCCCGCGGCCCGGGGAGGATCTGCACCCATTTCGCGCTTTTCGCGCGCGCACACATTGGCCCCCGTCCGTCCCGGCCCGTCCGTTCGCGAATATTTTGTGAATGCCTGCGGTGTGGTGCAGGGCGCGGGGTACGGTGCATTTACAACCATTCCCGTTCCGTGGCCGCGGTCGTCGCGATGTGGCCCATTTCGCGCGGATCACGCGCCCGCTGGCGAAGATGTTCGCTGAGGTCAGGTTTATGATCGTGACGTTCGCTCGCGATGCCATCCGATCCTGTTCCTATGTTCGGTGGGGAGGTGGGGAGATGGGGGCGGGGGAGTCACTGAGCCCTTGGTCGTTGGGCTGGATGTTGGGCGACGAAGCCCGATCGACCCGAGACCCGGTGGTCGCCGTCGGTCGGTCGGAATTGTGGAAAATAATCCAAGCAACATAAAAAAAAACCCGAAGAAAACATGCGAAAATAAACTGAGTCCCTTATGCCACAGCATAACACGCAGACGAAGGGGTGAGGGGGGCGGGGGGGAGGTGAAACATTATGCAACGTTGGTGCTGGGGGCCCTAAAACGGCCACTCGCCGCCCCCCTGAAACAGAACGCGCCGAAAACCGAAAATTCCTCCACCCCACGAGTCCACGGAGTTCATTGACCTTGCGCCTGACTAGGGACTACCATTGAACAGCCAGCAACCAAAAAAAAAACACAAAACAAAGGAAGGGTTCGCCCACACCACAAAATAACAATCGAAAAACGAAATCAAAAAACCGTTCGACAGTTGGCCGAGGTGGAGCGTGCTTCCGGAGCGCGCGCGTGCGCCCCTGCTGCCATCTGCTGGCGTACAAGCGCGTGTGCGCACCCGCGCCGACTTATCTTATGTAACAACAACCCCCGCCGACCCCTCTCCTCGACCCATCAGGCCTGCGAGAATCAGGCCCTTCAGGCCCAGTGTGGCCCAGAGTCTTGTGGCCATCAACATGCTGCGCCTCTGTCCATAAGTGTGTGTGTGTGTGTGCCGGCATTTTTGCACCTTTCCTAACCACCCGCGCGCGCGCGGGAGGAGGTTCAGTGACCCCTGTACCGTGCGTGGGGACCGGGAACTTTTGGGACAACGCCGGCCGCCGAAACGGAACGGAAAGGACGATGGAAAAGTAGCGAGCAAAGAGCGAACCGAATGGCAAGGCGCGCGCGTGGCCGTAGCCGCGCCATACGCCAACCGCGGTCCACCGCGCGTCCCTACAGAACCCGACCGAAGGGGAAAACGGAAAAAGGAAAACAAAAAACACCCAAAACCGACCAAAAATGTGTTGTGTAAAACACGAGCGCAACGAAAAACGGCGATTAAAAAAAAAAAAAAGATGGACGGGGGGGGAGAAGAAGGGCGAACGAAGTGAGAAATGTACCAGGGGGGGAGGAAATAGCACAGGTCGGTGAGCAAGAGCATCCGAGCACCCTCCGAAGGACCCCCACAGATCGGATAGACCAGACCGGACCCGAGCGGTCCTGGAGCGGTGCGCCGGGTGACCTTCGCGCTCGCGCATGACCGTGCCCCCCCCTCCACAAGGTCAAGCCGGCGTGGGGGGAGGTGGGGGGCGGGTTTCACAATATTGGTTCCCCTTGCTTCTTGGTGCTTTTGTCGGTCCGGCCTTCCGGTTTTTTCGGGGGTTCCGTTCGGTCCGTGTAATTAACCCATCAATCGTACGCAGTGCGCTTGGTGGTGGGTGTTAAGGGGGTTGCGGCGGGGAAGGGGGGAGGAGTGGACCTGCATCAGAGCTCGGTGCCGCACCATCTGGTGCGGCACCGAGGTGCCCCTGAAGGATGCGGTGCGCGGCAGGATGCATCACTTTGGGGCCACCTGCCAAATGCTGGTCCGGCTGGACCCTGCCACCGGGTAGTGTTGCGGCGGCGGTGGTGGATCGTCAACGGGGGACGTGTGGCACGCGGCAACTACCCCGCCAACCGACCGATGGTATCGATAACAGCAGGGCTCCGCCAGCAGCAGGGCTCCGTGGCTCTGGACAATATCCCGGTGGCGGAAAGCGTAGGGTAAGGGGGGATTGGAGGCTGGGTTACGCAACGTACGCAAACCCTTTGCAAAGAGTACGCCGCGAAATACGTCCAAATTCAACATCATCGGAAGCACTGGAGGAGTGTTCTGGGCATTCAGGATGAAGCGCAGGCTGCGCGGCGACGGTAAGGGGGGGTGGAGTGGAGATTGGAGTTCCGGAGAGTCCCCAGAACGCAACCCGACGACCCCGCCGTCTTTATTTGTTCAATCATTGCGTTGCCAATTAGTACGTTCGCCACCAATCCGGTTGCCTACATTTAGGCGTACCATCGATCGAACTGCAGCCGTCTGTGGTGGTGACGCGGGGGACGGGTAGGGGATGTAGGAGTTTGCTAGACGTTACCCAAGCGTCGCCGCCGCCCAGTGTACACTGGGCGGCCCTCTGGACACGGGTGCCCAAAAATGTGCTGCGCCACAAAGTATGCAACTCGACACTCTCGACTCGACTTCGCGAGCCTCTGTTTGCCTCTTACTTTTTGGGACTACTCTCGGTGTGTGTGTGGCGAGAGATGGGGGGGGGGGGGTCACTACTCTCCGCATTCAGCAGCCCACCCGACCAGCAGCAATGTAGCAGACAACGTTATCCGGGAGCTCGGAGCAGTCGGGGGTCGTCTCGTCGTAAACTTCGTCACCCTGATCGCTTTTAATATCCTCCTGGCCTTGCCACCACCAGCGCCACAATCCACAATTTTTGGACGCAACTTGGTGGGCCTTGGGGCAGGGCCTTGCCTGTTGTCCTTAGGCGACTTACCCGCTTCGCTCTCCGCGACTCTCCATCACGAAGATCGTCCGCGACAAATGTCCTGCAGTCAGCGGAAGGAGCGCTTTCGCGCGCGCGAGAGAGAGAGAAAGCGACCAAGGCAGAGGCTGAAGATGCGAAGAGGCTCTGAGATGGTGGGATTGGGATAGGTCGCGGTTTTGGGTCCCACACACAGACACCCACCCTAGCGCGAAGAAGATAGCGGGCGCGAGATAGAGAAAGAGGGAGAGAGAGTGTGTCTGAGAGCAGCGGCTGCCTTGGTGTCGGTCTTGAGACGACGAGACGGGAGCCAAGACGTCTTGCGAGTGCGTACGAGGTTCGTCGTCCGGCCGCAAATTTATGGGCGCATGGGAGGTGGTGGTCGGTGATGGCGTGGGGCGTGGGTGGGGGGAGGGGGGTGGTTAGTCTGAAAGCTTTAGCCGTACGGGGCCGCGAAGCGTTGGGCCGGGTCACGCAACGGGCAATGGGTTTGTTGCGCCCTTGGGCGCTCCCTTTTACTTTTTCTCCTCTATCTCTCTCACTCTCTCTCTCTCTCTCTCTCTCTCTCTCTTGCGCCCCACTCCGA
>NC_069143.1:2010315-2118549 GCF_943734635.1 Anopheles cruzii
TAAACCGTTGGTGCCCAGTAGGGGGAAGGGGAGGTGGTGGAAGTAATTTTCTTTCTTCAACCCGCAACGCACCATCACGTTTCTGACGTTTGACTTTTTACCATATCCTTTTTTATGTGGTTTTTAGCCCTCCATTTTCGGCTTTCATCTTCGCCTTCAGTGAGTGAGGTGGGGTGGAGGGGATAGGTGTGGGTTGGTGATAATGTACGTTTCCGTGCTAAGATATTAATGCACGGCGGGGGGGGGGGGGGTGTCCTTCGAAGAGCGTGGGCTGCGGAGGCACATTGACTGACACTTGGAAACGCGCCGCTGACAACGCGCCCGGATGGGTGGAGCGGGTGGGGGGGGGGGGGGGGGGGGGGGGGGCGGTGTATGTTTTGGGAAGGGGGGGGGTCAATGATTGAAACTATTTATGTTGGTGTGGGGGGCAACACTCGATCTCAAAGCACACAGGCTGGCGGTTTGGCGTGAGGATCCTGCCAAAAAACGGCAGGACTTTGTCCCTCGCGGGCTGACCTGAGTGGGGACGGGGAGCTCTCTGGATTGGGCAACCCGTTTACGTATTGCGCAACGCGGCAACGCGCTGTACATGCTGCTGCTGCCGCCGGTGGCGGTGGCAACTATGTAACGTTTCCTCCCTTCCCCCCCCCCCCAACCCCACACACCCTCTTGGGCAAGGATACGGCCGGGCGCAAGGCTGGGAAAAAATCCCAGGCGGGCTCGGGCTCGACGCGTTCGATTGATTGTCGTAACGCGTGGCCGTCCGCCGCGGGGAGGGGGTCCTTTGAAGAACAAGGACGACGCCGTGATGCGGGTGCGGTGCTCCCCGCCCAGCCCTTCAATTATGTGGCTCCCGCTTTTCCCGCTCTCGTGCAAGCGAGAGAGTGGAGCGACCGAGAAAGAGACACAAACAGGGACAACGTCACAGAGACCGCGTCGCGTGTAAATACATTGGCGGCGGGTCCTTGTCCTCCCTCTCTCTCTGTCTCACTCTCTCTCGTGCTCACGCTTTACATGGATCCCCTTTTTGGGCCACCTCGCTCTCTCTGTCTCTCGCGCGCGCTCTCTCTCTCTATCGCTCTCGCTTGAAGGGATTTTTCGGACATTTCCGGCATGGGCATTCCGGATCGATCACTCCCTGGACTCGGATTGAGGCCCTCGGATCTCTGTGCACTCCCCAGACCGGCCGTGGCCGGGCCGGGATATGTTGGTGTTTATGTAACGGCGCTCGGGCAATGCTCAGGCTCGCGAGAGAGAGAGAGAGCGAGAATAGTGGGGCTGGCCCAGCCAAATCGCGCACACACCGGGCAATGCACCGGGAACCAATAGGCGAGTGCCTAGGTGAAAAGGCCCCCCTGTGTGTGTGTGTCTCTGGGAAGGCGTTGGGTGGCCGTTCCGTCCACTCCACGGAACGTCCTTCGGTGGGGTTGCCAGCCGAGCAGCAGCAGCAGCAGAGCGTCTTGGCAAAAGCAGCTTTGGCAGCTGGCTTGGCTGAGCCTAAAACTTCCCACCAACCGATCCCAAACAGTACAACAGTGTACAGTAACAGGATCCGACAGTCCGAGGGCTAGAGCTGTGGGCTATTTTTGTGGGTTTTAAGATATTGAGATGCCGAGAGAAGCAAAATGCCACACCGTTACAGAAAGCAACAGAGATTAACATTGTCTCACATTGGCGAAGGCCAAGACATCTCAGCACTCGAAGCTGACCGAAAGAGCCAGTTGGCCATATCCATTTCACTAATCGTTCCGAAAACTAGTGCCAAGGGCCATTCATAGGACACAAATCTTGTATCATAAAATTATATACGAGGTGTGTTCAAAAAGTTCTGTTAATTTCGTATTTACGCGGACTACGTATGTTCGATATTTTTGTGGCGTTAGGTTGAGCAATCGGTACATTTTTTGCTTGCTGTTTGGACAAGATTTGGCTCATCGTCGATTTTTGTCTCTTCCAAAAAATGTATGGCAAAGAATCTTTATGACATTTTGTGTGAAGAACAAAATTAAGAGCGCGGACGCATTCGAAATGTTGACTGTGGCTTATAGTGAAGCTATCAAAAGCAGCGCTTATCGGTGGTTCAAAATTGTTTCAGAGGGCCGAGAAGATCGATAGTCGATAGTCGATAACGAATATTTCCTGTAAGTGATGCGCGATTTGCCTGAAGTAATCCGTCAGAAACACCCCCGGATTTGTGGGAAACCCAAAATTGGCTGTGGCGCTGTAAAAACTTAACTGATTACCTCAACTGGCCGAACTTGTCACCGTAAGGGAGTGACATGAGTGGCAATCTAACGTAACAAAAATGTCGAAAATCGAACGTAGCCCGAGTAGATACAAAATTATCAGAACTTTTTGAACACACCTCGTACTGTTTTGTTATTTGTGTGTGTGTGTGTTGTACAGAGCGCAACGAATAAACTAACAATTAGATAAATAAATGAAACAATAAAAAAATGCTTGTAAAGCTGAGGTTTAGTAGGCATCAGGCAGCACAGGGATGTATGTATTGTGTGACCAACCTACACATTGTTTGTTTATTATTTTATTAGAACGGACCGGTTGCCTCATCGTCGAGCACCAACTGGAAAAGTTTTCCGCTCGCGCAGTTGCTGCCCACCACTACTCTCTGTGTCCTTCGGGCTGTTGTGCCAAATTTTCTCGCGGTGTTTTGTTTGCTTTAAGTTTGGATTTCATTGTTTCCACGTTTCGATTGAAGCTTGTTGCTAAAAAGGTTATTTGCTATTGGTGATCGAATAGAGTAGTGATTGTATCTATATTTTATCATGCTTATTGCTTTATCATGCTTTTTGGTTTAGACGGATATTTAGGAAGTTTATTAGGAAATTCATATATAATTGACTTCAATGGCCTTTTATTGACGTGCTGCAGGATATGCAATGTTTCTAGCTTTTCTTCCCGGTTTATACACAAATAAATCTGACGGGGTTCCTAATTCGTGAGTAGGCCACATACCATTCTGACGGTGGGTGAAGCAATCATTTTGTGGGTTTAATCCTTGTACTTGTAAAGGTTGTCCCTGCGCCGTGTGTTTTTGTCGTCGCAAAGGCAAGTGCCACTGGAATTCGCGATAGTAGTACATCTCTATTCCCTCTATATTATCCATTTAAAATGCTGGCTTCGAATATGTTGATTCATTTTCTTAGTGTACGCCGAGTACCACTACAAAGTTTCGGCGGATCGATTTTTCTCAAAAGGATAATCATAGCTCTAGTCTTTAACTTCAAAATATGAGGAGGCAGTCCTTGTAAATAATGTGAGCTACGAAATTTTCTTTGGACAATTTACGGTAACCTCAGGACCTCCTCCAGGTATTCCACCTAAAATGCTGCAGCTGTTAGCCTATACGTCGTTAGTTATTGCTCTAAGTCACTGTTACGCTGACTGATACAAGAAAGTGGAGAGGAATATCGCTCATTTCACGGCCATCCGGGCCTACCTCTACCGATTGCCGGATCTGAATCCGGGATCGTCACCCCTCATCCCGCACAAGCAAGCGCAAGCTCCCAGGAGCCCCCTTTTTTTCGAGCAGTTCGAGTTCTCAATGCAGTGCATTCGCGGAGGAACGCGCGCGCCCAAAATAACCTAATGTACTCGGTGTTCCGTCGCGCGTTCCTTTTTCAGTGAAAGTGGGAAACCCCGGCCGGCCACGCAATTCGCTTCCCTCACACCCCCACGGCCCTCCGCCGACCAAAAAGGACATTGTGTCTGGCACGCCAGCGAAGTGGCGAAGGCCGACGAAGAACTAGATTTTCCGACCACCACCGGCACCAGCTTCAGCTTTTACCAGTTTACCAGGGAACTAACTTTTTCCACCACACCGTCCCACCCACACCCGTCTTCACGCTTGGTGGTGGAAAAGTTTGCCCTTGCGCCGGGGCGGCGAAAGTGGTGCTTCGGAACGGTGCTGCAACTGAACCTGAGAGTGTGGGTAGGAGGAGTAGGAAGCGTGGGTGGAGGGGGTAGGGGGTGGAAAAACATCATAATAATAAGCAGAGAGGAACCAAGCGAGCGTGGTCCGCCGGAGGAAACGAAACGAATAAGATCTTCGCCGGGCCCCGTCGTCGTCGTCGTCGTGCGGGGGGAGCTCCGTGATTTAAAGCATGCTCCACGTCTGGTGGCGGGGGTGGACCAAGATCAAGATCTAGGTTCACCGGTCCAGACAGCGACGGGACACAAGGGGCTAGCCTAGTTTGCTGCTGCTGCTGGTGGACCGGGTGGTGGTGGTGGTGCGGGTGCGCGGGTTCGAAGCAGGAAAATTTCTCCGTCTAGGCAAAACTAGGCCAACAACTGGGTCGAGTGCCAAACTCTCTCTCCCTCTCTCTCTCTAGACGGCTGGCTAACCCTTTTACTTTAAGATCCTTGTGTGTGTGTGTGTGTGTGTGTGTGCAGGAGTGTATTATTTTTGTCATTTTCTCATTTTCCACCATTCCGGAAGGTCCGGAATACGGATCTCCGCCGATCTCTTCCCGGCGATGCGCCTGCAAGGTATGCAAACCGAATGCAGCGTGCGCTAGCGTCTTGGATAGCGTCGCCAGGTAGCCATCACACGCGTGTCTGTGTGTGTGTGTGTGGGTGGGTGCGTGCCTCCCCCCATCATCACCTCCCACCATCACCCACCCTCCTCACCATCTGTGTTGCTTGCGTTACTTATTTCCGACTGCCTCGCTGCCGCTGACTTTGTGTGGTTTGGTTCTGAGGTCCCCCAACAACGCCGGGGTTGTTGTTGGGAGTTGGGGAGGATGGGAGGGAGGGATAACTGAACCCACGCGCAGGCAGATCACAGGCAGACAGCGATAAGAAGCGCACCGCTGAACAACACCAGCAGCACCATTTTGAGTGTCGGACGGACGTGTGTCTGGTGTGTAAGGTGCGCCCATTTTGTAACAATAGCGTCGAACGCCGGAAGGTGTTACAGGGGACCGTCACACGCCACTACCAAATGGCGAACCCCGAAAAGCGCAGCGTTGCCGATGGACGATGGCCGAACTCAACGGGCGCAAAAAAGCGGGCCCTTAATTTCGAACAGTAGATTGGTTTAGCACGGCCAGAGAAAGTGTGAGAGAGCAAGCGAGTGAGAGCGAAAGGGAGACAGCGACAGCGCGATGGTGCAGTGCGATGCGCAACACCGGAGCAGTTGCACTCTGCGCTTCGAGAAAACAACCCCCAAAATTGCAACACATAAAAAAACGGCAGCAACAGCACATCACTGCGCCACAACACACTCAGCGCGTGTGTGTGCACAGCTGCGTCCTGTCACGGGGAGGTCCTTGCGGTCCTTGGTCCGGCGGGGGGTGGGGAAGCAAACGTCCGATTTGTCCAGCGTCCAGCGCGTGTCCCAAACCCGAAACGGGATGTGCTGTCGCGGCACACATACTATATGGCCCCGTTACCCATCTCCGTCAGCCGTCACCCGTGCACCGCAATGCACCGCACCGTGAGTTTTCGGTGCGGTGCGTTTCTGCTGCATACCTTGCAGGGGCCGCACCGCACCGTACCGCGTGCGCCCATTAACCGGCACACACGCGTGCGCGGCGAAGGGTTACGGTGATCGGTGACGGCGATAAAAACTGGTACCGATGGGCTGGTAACCACCCATCAACCCCCTCGCGGGCCCGCACCGTGCACCGCGGTGCTCATCGTGCTGCCTACCTTGCAGGCGGGCGCACTGCACAGGACAAAGAACGCATCCTGTGCAGTTGGACCGCGGGGGCCGGCCGCCGGGGGGGGGTCCTGTAGAGCCGCACTCTTTTCACACTCTCGCGCGTCACACACACACACACACACACACACACGCGGGGAGAGCGCGTGTCGAGGTATGGCCTCGGGATCGGGTTTTTCCTTTTGTTTCGCTTTTTCGGACGCATCGGATCTGAAAATTACATTTCTTTCCCCTGCCCGTTTCGTGGAGCGAGCGAGAGAGCGAGTGAGAGAGAGAGAGAGAGCGAGAGTTGGAGGCCGTACATACACCGCCCACCGTGTGTGTGGGGATGGAGGTGATGGTGGTAGTGTGGGGGGTTAGTGTCCGGCCCAGCACAACAATCATAATTGTCTGCGGCAGCGAGCGAGAACCGGGAGAGCGGGCCTGCGTTGGGTGGTGATGGGTTGTGCTGGAGGGCTGGAGGTTGTGGAGGAAGGGGGCGGTAACGATGGAAGCTGCCTGCCAGCCTGCCGCGAGAGAGAGGCTGCAATTGCCAGCTGCAGCTCCAGCATTTCGAGCGCTGTTCACCCGAGGGAAGACGGCTAACGGAAAAACAGGCCCCGGCCCCGGCTGGGTGGCAGGTGGGTGGGTGGCTGGTGGGTGGAGTAAATGGTTTCCGGGAGCCGTACTCCTCGATCGGTGCTGCCCTCGGCCCCGTACCAGTACATGGACGCTGGTCCGGCATTTTGCCCAGATTTTCCCGATTTTCATCGCCGATTTTTCCGGACGCCGAACGTCGGTGTGTGTGTGTGTGTGTGTGTTTTTTTGTGGGCGCTTTCCTTTCGCCGTGTCGCCGCGGCTCATGTGGTGCTGCTACGCTATGTACTAGATCCCCCGGGGGGACTCCCTTTCTTCGGTCACTTTCTATTTTTAGGACTTTTTCCGCTTTTCCGCTTTGGAGTTTTTTTGTCGCGTTTAGTTTACGGAGAGGGGTGGGATGGCGCTTTCGGTGCGCTCGTTCGATTAGCGAATCAATTCCCCCGCTCCACCGCCGCCGCCTCTGGAGGCTCTCCGTCCTGCTCGTGTGGTCCGCATGTGTGTGTCGGCGGCTGCTGCATGCATGTGGTGCGCCTCGGTTGGGCCCTTTTATGTTGCTCCGTTTTATTTTTCTGTTTTTTTGGACTTTTCTTAGGGTTCGCGTTTTTCTCGCAGCTCCGTTTTGTCGCTTCCGGCACCGGCGTCCGCCAGTGGATGATTGGATGGTGGAAAACATAGAACCAAGTGCATCGATTGGCGACCCGTGCACGGCGACCCGGTGGTCCCTCGGACGGTCCCCCGTTCCGTAATTGATATTAATGCTCTCGGGGTGGG
This sequence comes from Anopheles cruzii, assembly GCF_943734635.1. Taxonomy (NCBI): domain Eukaryota; kingdom Metazoa; phylum Arthropoda; class Insecta; order Diptera; family Culicidae; genus Anopheles; species Anopheles cruzii. Next base: position 2,017,349 of record NC_069143.1, read on the forward strand.
TCCGGTGGGTGGTGGTGGGGCGGGGCGAGCTGGTTGATGACGACGACGGCAACGAATGGGCCAACCATCCATCCATCTGTTCGGCGAAAATTTGACCGTTTTGCCTTCGCGCGCTGGCGAAGCGCACCAAACTCGCACAGCCCGAGGATGACCGACCGATGAAGCGGTGCGATCAGTGCGTGCTGAGACTACACCGGAATCGGAAGGGAAGAAAAAAACCGCCGCTGGTGTTCAACAGGTTTTGTGGTTCGATAAGGAAACAGCAATTTAATGGTTTGAAATACACTTTATTATTTACACACTTCCTCTAATGAGATTCTAATTTTCATGAATTCCATCTCCTGAAGTGAGAATCTGGAAGGGCTGCAAAATACACCTCTACAGCTGTTATGACCTCATCAAAACACTTTCAATGCATGCAATTATTTTCGATCTGATGGAACCAGATGGAAGTCGCTAGGGGCCAAATCTGGTGGAACACGGTGGATGCGGTCTAACAATTCCAACATTAATACATGGATTTTTGCCATCGTCAGAATCCTCTTCTGACCCGGTGCACTCGCGTCCTGAAGAAAGCAGGTTTTTTTATCTTATGCAAACCGGGTATTTACTTCAGAAATGTTTTCTCTGTCAACTGCTTCTAAAAGGTTACAGTAATATATTGAGTAATCCACAAACAAAATTCCTTTCGCATCCCAAAAAAGGTGCTTGGTCGTTTTCTGAACACGAACTCGAAAGAACCAGGTTCACACCTCTCACACACCTGAACGAGGAAATAAATAGCACGAATCCCGGGGACGTGAAAAATCCCCGCCCCTCAAAACGCAACGTTACAGAAAGCAACCAAGATTAACATTAACGTCGCGCGACCGCTCGGCGGTTATAACTGAGCCCGGTAAGGAAAGCAAAAAGTAGAGAATGAAGGAGAATCAATGTTGAACTCTCGAGCTCTGGGTCCGTTTGGTCTGGTATTCCGTAAAGGCTAGAGCTTGGTCCTCAGCAGGATTTCTTTGTCTGGCAATTGAATTTGAGCGATCGGAGCAAACCATCCGAACAATCGGTTCCAGCTGAGGCTTAGGTTAACGTTTCTTTCCTATCGGAAATTGTCACAGGACCACAGTGGACCATTAGTATCGACATTTATTGCTCGCACTGTGTGTGTGTGCACTGTATGGGGCTCCTGTTGCCTGTGTTTCGCTTGTCGTGGCGATCGGCCACGATCGATTGACCGGCGGCTGAAATGCAGGACGGATCTCTCTTCCTCTCTCTCACACACACAAACACACACACACACACACACACGAAAAAATAAACGAATAAGGAGCCTCGGCGTGGAAGGCTGACCAGACTCCACACAGCATCGCATTCTTTACCAGAGACCAGGCCAGGTACGATCGATCCGCTTCGGGCCAGGGGGGGGGGAGGGTCTACCGGGGCGGTGTGGCGGTGTGTGTCCAGAAGGTTATGTATCAATATATTCTCCCGCCCCCACCCCCACACCTCTCACTCTCTCTCTCTGTCGCTCGGTTATTTTAAAACCCCACGACGGCCACCGAAAGAAGAAGGCAAGAAATGATACATGGCGGAAGGCGGGAAGGCGGATGTCATGAGCCGTGGATGGCGCACTGCGGGAATACACGCACACACACACACACACACACACACGCAGGCGGTGGACAGGCATTATCCCTTTTTTACTAGGCATTTATTTGGAGGCACCTGTTTTTTTTTTTTTTTTGGTGGCTCTCGTTGGGGGTTTTCCGAACCGGCCCCAGGACCGCCCCGGGACCCTTATGTGGCGGATGTGTGCGAATGTTTTCCAGGGTGCTTCCGGCGGCGAGCGCCACCGGGTGCCTTTCCTTTCCGCGCGGCCGCGGTTCGCGAAGAATAAAAAAAAATAAAACCGGAAGCTACGGGAATGAACGGGTGAACGGGGAAAAAGGGATGGGGGCGTCAGGGATTTGATTACTCTTCCCGATCCCCACCCCACCACCCTTCACCACCACCGCACACCTCTTCCACAACCTCGCCTCCACGGATCGTAGAGGGAACCTCTTCGCTCTCCGAAAGAGTTGAGGAATTGGAGATTTCCCACGAGCACCTCCCGGAGGAAAGCCTTCCCCAGAACAACATTCCCGACCGCCAGGATTCCCAAAAAAGTGCGCCATCTAGCGCCATCTTTTTTTCGAGAATGGGAAACAGCATATCGATTGTGGCTGTCGCTGTATGCGGCACGTAGCGCCGTCCTGTTGCAAGCAAATGTCGTCCAAGATCCCGGCTTCAATGTTCTGCCGAAGAACCGCAAGGTTCCGGGGGCTCTTTTCTTCAGTTTCTCATTGTGGGAGCATTACGTTCTCTTGCACGACGTGCGGGGTTTTCAGAACCCAAAAACGCGACCATTCATGCTTATTAACGAGGTGGAAATGAGCTTCAATGAAGTGAGCTTTTTAAATACGTACCGTTTGAATATACGACCTATCACTAGTTGGAAATAAGTTTTCCATATTTCCAATTCTCTTTGTACCAAATTTGTATTTTATGCATACATTTTATGAATCTACCTTTCAAATAAATGTTCAAACATTGAAAAATATTGAACCCTTTTTATTTTGATAACCAAATGAGAAAAAGAACTCTAGATGGCGCATCCTGTAAATTAAGACACTAGGGAATCAGGAGTATGCTCCCTCGAATTGTCATCCGGTCGTCGAGCTCAGTGACCTGTCAGTCGAGCGCTTCCAGAGCGGATCGGAGCGCGATCGAACGATGTTCCCCTATGACCTTTCATCCATCGAAATTCGAATTCGAATCGAAAGTTCACCGAAAGAAAAAGCCGTGCCGAGTGGGTTGGATTCGGATTCGAGTGAATTGCCATCAAGGACGCCATGTAAGGTGACGCTTGAGGATGATTGATGTGTGTGTGTGTGTGCACGCACAATCCAAAACGGGTCGCCCTCCGCGGGGTGTCAAAGGACGACTCGAAAAGGTGGGGGACACAGACCGTTCACCGCAAAGTATGTCACGGCACCAACCGGGGGGTTGTGTGTGTGCCGGCAGAGTCAACAGGGGGGCGGAGGCGTCCTGTCCCGCGTGGGGTAGGTCGTAGCCAAACGGTTGCCCTTCCCTGAACATTTCCATTTTCTTGAAAATGGGGGGGGAAAAACTTTGTCAAGAGAAGCTGCGCCACCACCACGCGGAGTTTAGTGTGTGTGTGTGTGTGTCCTTCCTACTTATGCGAGGTTGCTTGGTTCCGCTTGGTCCTTTCTCCTTCTTGCACGGCGAGATTTTTGAACCCGATCCCGTTGGGGGGGGACCGATGTCCTTTCGCGCCTTTCGCTTCTGTTGTTTTCGCTCCCCCCCCGGTTGCTCGCGGGAGGGCGGAGGGTCCAAAGGGGGTGAGCCAGGGTGGGAGGGGGCGCTTGAGAAGCTGATCGATTCTCGGTCCTCGCCGGGATCCTGACCAACTGGCCTACTCTGTGTTTGGCTGGCTGGTCCTTCGCCCGGGAGTCAGAGGAGTGAAAGGATGCGCGTCCCTGGACAACTAGAAGAAGCAGAAAAAGAAGAAGAAAAAATATTTCGAGGAGGGGCGATAACTGCCGACAGCCGGAGCGCGAGAGCCGCACACGGAGCCCTCGGTGGGAAGTAGAAAGGACCAACTTTTGATAATCGGCTGCTCGCCCGCCCGTGTGTGTGTGTGTGTGTGTCTGTGTGGCAGACTGATTTGGCAAGCGATGTACGACAAAGCGAGAGGTTGGGGGGGGGGGGGGGGGAAGAGTGTCTGCTTTCGAGGCAAAGTTGGGTCTTTGGGGTCCAAACACGTTGGTTGAAAGGAATCCCCCGGGGGGGGGGTTGAAGTGCAAGCGAGGGAGGGATGCCGATGCAACAGATGTGCAGCGCGCCTTTCCGTCCCTTTTATCCGGCGATCCGTCCGAATCAGGACTCTTGCTCGGTGTTTTGAGAGGCCAGGATGAGGGCACCGCGCACACACACACGCGGGGGTCGGCCCTCGAGGCCTTCTATAGAGGAGCCGCGCGCCCTCCCACCTCCCTCACACACCCCAACACCCACCACAGTGTGTGTGTGTTGTAGAGCGCGGCGCGGATAAAAGAGTCACTGGCGGCGGCGGCGGCGACGATTGTCCCACGCTCACGGTCCCCCCTCCCCCCCTTCTGGAGGGTTACTGGATAGTTCAACATCCTGATTAGCAGCAGCCTTCCACCTTCCTTCCTTGCGTGGCTGCCACCTTTTTACCCCTGAAGCCACTTCAATTATGCCGATCATTAATTTGTATGAATTGGCAGCCCGGGGCTCGGGCTCGGGCTGGCGCGATTCCGTTCCGTTCGCGTTCCGCGTCGCGCCCAGCAATTCTGGTGGCAATTATGTCTCCCCCCTCGGACCCACCACCTCCTAAGCCCGTGCAGCGCATCACCCAGGAGCACGGGAGCGGCAAAAAGGGAACGAATGGCCTCATAATGATGCTACCTGCTGCCTTCGCTTCGCACGTAAAATATTTCCTTTGCATGTCAACGATTGGCCCCCCACCCCCCCGCGCATTGTTCACGGGCGCTTCATCCCCCTCCCCCCCAGCACCCACCATCGAAGGCTTATCGCGATACCGCGATCGCGATCCGCGCGGCCATCGCAACCCATCGGCTTTCATCGGCCCGCAGTGCGACGCCCGGGCCCCGCCCGGCTTCTTCGTGGGTGGGTTTGGTGGGCCCCGGTCCCGGTGGTGTGGAACGGGGGGTTGTGGTGGGACGATCGCGACGATCGCAGCGCTTGCCTCGACGGAAGACGGAGGAGTGCACGCGCGACGCATCCAGACGGCGCGGTGCGCACGATTATTGCGCGCCCGCGCACACACACACACACACACACACACGTCCTGTGTCTTTCGCCTGCTTCGCCTTGCCTGCGTTTCACGATTCGTTTCTCCTGGCCGTGGCCGCTGGCTTTCGTTAGCCTTCGAGCGAGATTCGCGCGAGATTCCCCGAGTCCTTGCCGGCGGCGCTCTTGTTTTTGGGTTGTTGTTGTTGTTGTTGTTGTTGGTGGGTTGCTGGGAGTGCGCAAGGATTTTTGCGGTTCGCGGCAAGGCAGCAGATCCTGCCTACCCTCCCGCTCCGCCACAGCAACCAACGCCAACGATGCCAGCCAGCAAACGCTGTCGATACGTCGATTTATTGTTGCCTCGCACCGCACACACTCTGCACGATGTGGTGCGGTGCGGTGTGTGGGTGCTGAAGCAGTAGAGAGAGATGATGGGCTGAGGGAGGGTGCAAGGGAATGCAAGTGGGTGGGTCCGAAAGACCGCTGGGGCGTGAAATTAAAGGCCCGAAACGCCGGGCCGGGAGCGCCGGGTCAACGAGCCGTGAAAGCCGGGTCACACCACGGGGCCATAACGAGCTCTCGAGCGAAACACAGAGAGAGAGTGGGAGAGAGTGGGGGGAGTACCACAGGACCTAGCCACCACAGGACCTAGGAGTGCAACCGCAACCGGGTTGATCGGCGGCCTAACAGTTTTGCAGCGGCTCTGTGGGCTCGACAATCAAGTGGCGTCCTGCTATCCACCTTCATCACCACCCCTCCCATCCACCCTCCCACGTTTTGCCCAACACCCCGAGCACCCCGTGCACACACCCCGGGGGGGTTGGCGGGTGGGGGTGAGGCATACCATTAACGCCAGTCAAACTGTTCGGCGGGAGCGCAAACAATCAGGAGCGCACCGCGAGCACCTCTGTCCGGGGAGGTGGAGGTGGGGGCGGGTGCTCTTAGAAGGTAGAATTATGAGGCCGGCCGGTCGTGAGAATCGGTTACAGCCCCCCCCCCCCTCCCCACCCACCACCACCACCAGCACGCGCTTCGCGCTCCGGCGTGGTGGTTCTTCATCAATGTTATCAGCCGGTGCTAATCGCCCGCCGTATCGCCAAGCGCGATCCTCTTGGAGCCCTTCCCTCCCCCCCCCCCCCGGCCCGTCCTTCGCCTCCTTGTCTTTCAACCTCCCCTCCACCCGTCCCTCTGTCAGCGCTCGAAGCGATCGAAATCGCTCTCGGTCGGTCGGTCGATCGACGCGGGCCCGAAAAATCGGGGACCCCCGCGCGGAATGTCGCCTCAATTACGCGGTCGACCCTCTCAGCCGGCCGGCCCGACCCGCCTGTCCACCGCACCGGACCGGGCCAATGGACTCGCCCGGCACGACCCGCCCTTGAGCCGTTTGAGGCCGAGGAGAGCACGCAAAATAATCGTGTCCCGGTGTCGCGAACGCTGAGCGCCCGCGCGAGATGCTTATCTCGCTCGCGGCCCTGCCAGGCTCGGCCCGCCAGTGTTACCTGTCCGGTCCGCCACGGGCGGTTCCGCGGCCACCCCCGGCGCCCACAACGGGTGCCCCGGGAGTGCAGTGTGACCGTGATCCTTGGCGGGGAGAGTGCTCACCGCGTGTGCTGCTCCGTTTAGTTGAGGACCTGGACCTGCCTGCCTGCCTGGATGCCGGGGGCTGACGTCACGTCGACCCCGCTACCACCACCGAGGGGAACCTTGAGAGACTTCCCTTCCCCCCACTCCCCCCTTCCCCGACACCCCAGCCACCGAAACCGGCCGAAAGAGCGCGTCTCCGAACGACAAGGTCCAAAGCAACGGTCCAGCAACCACTTCTGTTGTTGCCGAACTGTATTCCTGTGTATGTGTGTGTGTGTGTGTTAAAAGGGAAGATTAACGGGCGAGGTTTTCGTGCGGGGGGGTGGGGAAGAAAATGACGGATTAAAACGGGCGGTGGCGGTGGCGACGGGAAGCTTAATTATCGGACACAACCAGACGGAACGCAATTGAAACGTTCCGGTGGCCGCCGTCGCCACCCCCACCACCGTCATCATACATCAGACCCCGCTTCTCCTCCTGCAGAGCCCACCCGCATGATTGCCCCCCCCCCCCCCCTCTCCCGGATGTCCCGGACCGGCAGCGAGTGGGGTTATTATTAGACACATCCGCCTGAAACATTAATCCGCAGGAACCGCCGCCATCGCCGCCGCCGCCACTTCCTTCGTTCCCTGCACTGTCCTGCATCCACCCACACACAGACACACAGAGAGAGACGGGGAACACCGGACCAACCGAAAATCCAATTTTCTTTTATTGCGATCGCAATTCATCATTTATTTTAATGACGGGAGTGACGGCGAGAACGGGAAAACGAGGCTGATTGTCGGTGGTGCTGGTAAGATAGGAGCTAGAGGTCGGTGGCAGAGGGGAAAAGTTCCACCTGCCACCCAGGTAGCGCCTGGGCCCAGAACGGGGAGGCCCAGAAATGCATCGCCGCGCATCGCCGGGGATCCAAACGATCAGACGACGACGACGACGACGTCGCTAAACCCGATGATGGTACGAGCGACAGTGGCTGTGTGTGTGTGTGTGTGACAGAGAGAGCGAGAGAGACAGGGAGAGTGGGACGCATTCGGTGGCCTCCGGATCGGTTGACACCGGTTGACGTGGACGTGGTTCGTGGTGGCCGTTTCAGCCGATCGAGCGACCCGCGAGGACCTGTCACAGGGCCGCCCCCTCAGCGGCACCACAATTACTCCCGCCACAGCGTACTTGTTGGTTGAATTTTGGGGCTCTGAGCTCAGAGCTGACGGCAGAGAAACAACGTGTGTGTGGAAAACGCGAAAACGCGAAAAGTTCAATCAATTATGTGCCCTCGGAACTCGGCAAGCGATTACTTTCTCCCACCCAAACAACTGCGTCTGGGAGTCTGGGAGTCTGGAAGCCGACGGAGTCCACCTAACACTGACTCAAACAGGTTGTCCGACGACGGTGGTTCGTCCGCCAGCGATCAGATCCGTCAGCGCGGCACCAATTCATCGGTTCCGAAGCAACAGAGACGTCAGTTCACAGCTCCACAGCTCACACAGTCCAAAAGAATGAGAGGAGATTGTGTAAACAGATGGCTCTCTAGCTGTCAATTTGGTCCTCTTCATTATGCTGTTTTGGCAACACTGCCCAACATAAGGAAAATGATTTCAGATCGAAAAAGGAAATAAATCTAGTTTGTACCTTATCGCTGAAGAGGTGTAGAGACCATGTCGACCTTTGTGCCATGACGCATATGACGTTTTGCGGGGTTTTGGGTTCGCAGCTGTGTTGTGTGTCTGGTGGTGGGAACAGAAAAGTGTGGTGTACCACAAGCTCCTAGATCCTGGTAAAACTGTTCGCTACTGACAACTAATGATAAGTTTGAACCATGCATTGACCGAAAAAATGACCAGAATGGGTCTTTGTCAAATGTCAAAACCGGGAAGTGTTGCCAAAAAAACATAATAAGGAGGACCAAATGGACAGCTAGAGTGACAAGTGACAGTGTTGACTGAATTCGCCGTATTCGCCGACACTCTTGGAAGCCAGTTCTAACTATTCGGCTCCTGCACGATATTCGAACGGACGACCTGATATGGAACTCCTAGAAGGATTTGATGGCGGAAGCCCGTCTGTCACGTGATATAAGGCAAGGAAGACCCGATACTAGCGTAAATGGTCACACGTAAAACTATTTCTCGTCCAAACCAGATTTGACCCCAGATAAGTTGTAGCTTGACGCGACTTCGAACAATTCTTCGAACGCGTTTGGCCAGTATTCCGATCCTGAGCACCCGTGGAGGTGCATGGAGGTGGATGTAAAAGATCTCCACTGGAGACGGTTCCCAACTTGCGCATTGATCTGGGGTATTGAGTGCGGATTCTGGTCACCTTGATGAAGCCCTCTCTGGGTCTGGACTGGATACAACTGTACTCTGACTGTGCCATCCTATACGGCCTTGAAACCGATGAAGAGGCGTTAAAGTGCCCTTACGAAACTCAGTCATCTTCGGAAGGATCTGCCACATGGTGAAGATCTGATCAGTGGCCGGCACTTCCTCTTCGGAATCCTCCGGAGCAAAGGATGCCGGATTTGCACCCGTCAGCTGAAGCCACTGACTGCACGGTCAGACTTCAGGGTCAGGTGAGGTCCGTGGTAGGCCCACTGCGTCAGGACCTTTGGCGGCAGGACTTAGTGACCGACGCGTTACCCGTGCTGGGAAAAAAGCCGTGAAGAGTGCAACGATCGAACAAACTGAAAAAAAAAACGCAGGCGAATGTGTATAATTAATTTGCCGCTCGGAGCATCGCCCTGCATACACGCAAGCACACACACACATACGGACACACACGCGGACACGCGCGTGCAAGCTTCTTCCGTAAGACCCATCGTAAATGAGCTTGAGCAGTTCGTTTGGCGTGTTCGAAGCCCTTCAAAGCCCTTCAACGCCTAAGCCTTTCTCTCAATCTTTCCTTCCCCCCCGGGCGGCCTTCACTCTCTTCATCCACCCCGCTCCCCTCCCCCCTCTTAATCCATCCGACCTCCACCCACTCCCCCACACTGCGGGCTCAAATTTGATGTTCGCCGGCCGCAAACGGACGCCTTCCTAGGAAGATGCTACAGATAAGCCACGGCGCCCGGCACCCTTCTCTTTGTATGCAAATTTTCCTCCTATCCCCGCCACCACTCTTGGATGCAAAATTGCATGCAAAACTCGTTCCCGTTCCGTTTCACTGCCACCGCCACTGCAACAGCAACAACAGCAACAACAACATTATACAATATTCTCAAAAACGGAAGAAGCACAAGGAAAAAACCGGGGGGGGGGGGGACAGAATTTAAACCCCTTCACCGCCCTTCACTTTCTTCCACACAGTAGCACCGTCAGCGTCTTTCCCTGGTTCCTCCCGCGGCCACTTTTAGCGCCACCGCCATGGCTCGGGCCAAAAGCAATTGGGCACAGCAGGCGTCAGGCCGGCGCCCATCATCATTGCCACGCGAGAGCTGAGCGCGGGGCTGACAGATTTCGCCTCCCTTCGCGTCACACACTCCCCCTCCCCCCCGGCGGAAAGCGGACGGGTACGGGGTCGTAATCCAACAATGCCGGGTCGGTCGGTGATCGGGGGTCATAAATCTTGCCCTCCTTTTTTGCACTGTTGCACTGTTGGCGACGTCCAAAAACTGGCGACGTCACCGTCGATGATTATGATTGATCCAGCTCGAAAGCTCCACGATCCATGATGATGACGGTGATGGTGCAGGTGATGGCAGGATGCTTTCAGGATGCTGGACGTCATCGGCTTCGATCGGCTTTTCGGGTGGTACCGTGCCCTCGTATGTGAGGCATCGCTGATATATCGGTCTCGAATATGGGCTGGTCTTCCCGGGAACCCCCCTCGTGGGTTGTGATCACTGTGAGGCACTGAATCCTGAATCCTGTACACCCCCCGGGAACCATATCGAGGCGTTTGTAATTGGCATCATAATGTTTTTGGGTTCAGAAGCCTCATGGCTCGCGAGGGTTTGCGTATTAAACGTATAAATAAAAATGCTCTGCTAACAATACATACTAGATTGGCTAAAAAGAAATCCATTTCTTTCTCGGCAGATGGCTTCTGGTAAAGTATCGATCATACAGTTTCAAGTTTATGCTCCTTCTAAAGATGACATATCACACTAAAAAACATTAAAAAACATGTATTTTGTTTGTTCCATTTAGCCAGCCAGCAAAAAGAAAATTCGGAATATTTCCCGGTTTCCTTCGATAAAGGCGAAACTGCAAGCCAGGCCAGGCCGCTGAAATTGTGAACAATGTTTATTGAGCCGATACTGTGAACAGCTAATTAAATGCAATTTTGGATTCGTCTATGCCGTTAGGACCTTTTTGCGGTAAAGATTCACCTCAGGCACAGGCACGTCCATCGTCAAAAATGTCTATAACATCACAGAAATAATCAAAGTTCATCGGCATGTTAGTAGTCAGTCAGTCAGTAATCAAACATTTTAAACCATTTGCGCAAACGCTAGATTTAGAATGAAGCTCGTTGCTTTGAGTGCCACACCAATGCCACACCATAAAATCGTGATGGATTTCCATCTTCGAAGTTTTGGCAAAACCGAATGAAATCGATCCAATTCTTAAACGGCTGATAATGCGAAAAAAATAATGGCTCACACAGTGGCAAAACCAGGACTAAAGGCCAGGAAGGCTTTACCGTATGTATGTGGGGTGGGACTTGAAAGGAATCATTTATTATAAGTTGCTTCCGTGTGGCCAAACATTAAATTCGGATCTCTACCGTAAACGGAGAGGTGTTGTGTTCCATCAGGACAACGAAATGTCACGCACGTCCCTAGCGGCTCGCCAGAAAGTCCGGGAGCTTGGTTGGGAATTTTTAATGCATCCGGAACCCGGTATAGTCCGAAACTTCCTGAATGGGTAAGAAATTGAGATCAAGTGAAAGATTGTGAGAAGATCGATTGCGAGAGCTTTATCGATAAGGACCATGACATCTATGAGAGAGGCTGAACTTCTACGAAGCTGCCTTTCTTCTACATTTATCCTTAATAATAATGTTTTGAAATTCACGCGTAAATTGATTTCTTTTTGGTCAATCCCAATATGACATGATAGGGTAATAATGCAGTCTGCAGTAATCATTACTGTGATGTGAACGCTTGTCGACCTGCGTCCCTATTGGGGGCATCGGACGACGGTACCCAAACTGGTCCCTTAATTGATGCGAAATATCACACACCACCTCACGGGCACCTGTCACCTGTCGGTCATGAAAGTTACGTGAAAGTCCCTCCAGGATAAGTTTATCGGCATCGGCCAGATGACCAATGAACCAATGATACCGGATCGGCATTGGCGAGACACCAATGAAGAATCCGCAGATATTCTGGAGGGCGTAGCGTAGCGTAGTGATGTAAAGTGTCGACAGTGCAGTGAGTCTGAATCTGGTACTAAAAAACTCAGACCTGCTAGGTCGTCGGCCTAGCCCAAATCAATTGCAGGCGCTCCTTTTGCGAACAATCGACATTTCGTGTCTCCAACGGAAAAGACTTCCTGGCTGGGCTCGGAACTAGCCCGCTAGCCCGTACTCAGGGATGGGTGCTGAAGAAATAGAGAAAGAGAGAGAAAGAGAGAGGGAGGGTAGAGAGAGAGAGAAAAAACAAAGTTGCTGGTGGGCCGACCGAGGACGACGAACCCAACCTCCGTTTTTTGGGGCGACGGAGTGCGTAACTCTTTGTTCGCTCCTGTGTGTGTGTGTGTGAGTGCAAAATGTCCGTCAACTGGTTGGTCCTTCCAAGGGAGACAAGGGTGGGGGGGCGGCTTTGGGGTTTCGGGAGTTGGTTCCCGGACCCGGCAGCCACCGTCCGCACGCCACACGCACGCACTCGGGGGCACCAAAAACCGGACCGCTCTCGAGACGCAGGGACCTGCGCATGCCCGCCCCACAGGGGGTGGTGAGGGTTAAGGGTGAGGTGGTGGAGGAGGGGGATTTCGTCTGCGAAAGAGACCCTGGGGATGAGCCCCATCGGCTTCGGCCCAAAAATAAGGATCAATAAGGATCCTTCCCCCCCTCCCACGCGACCCGGCCCGACGCAGCCCGAACCGGAAGGAGTGGAGTGGACCTGCCGGGCGACGGGCGCAGCGGGGTTTAATGTGTCTCGTTTCGTGCGGTCAGACGCCCGACAGATTGTTGATCTCGACGTCCGAAACGCGAACGTCCGAGAATGGTGCGAGAGCGAAATACGGCGGCAAAAGAGAGAGAGAGATAGAGAGAGCGAGGGAGCGAGAGAAGGCGACTTGTAGCCAGCAACACAAAGAGGCACCAGACATCCTTACGGGCGGCATGAAAACTGCCCAAAACGGGGAGTTTGGGCAACAAATCCCCCACAATCACACGCCAGACCGGTGAAAGAGAGAAAGAGAGCGAGAGAGAATGAGAGAGAGAGAGCGAGAGAGAGCGAGAGAGAGCGAGAGGTCGAAGACCGCCAACAACAACGAAGGTGTCGCCCCAGACTACTTCTGAGGAGACTGCCGACCAGACGCTAAAAAAATGCCATCCTCAAATTAAAGGCATACGCCCCAAACCCCCACCCTGGGTCTGCCGCCGAAATACCAGACGGCCACAGACGAACGAACGAAAGAGAGAGAGAGAGAGAGAGCGGGAGACTACATCGCAACATCGCCATCCGGCCGGGCCAGCAAGGACGAGCCAGGCAACTTCCCAAAACCGAAACCTGGCGAAAGACACACGCGGGCGCTAAATAGTAAGAATCATAAACTCACGGTGCACACACACACACACACATTGGGTAGCGATGTGTTGCGATTTTTTGCACCAATACGTGTGTATGTGGCGGGAGTTCACCGTTTTTTTTCCAGTCAGCCAGCCAACTAGACACAGGCGACCCCGTAATTGCTGGCGCGCGTACCATAGACAACATTGGGCAACAGAATTTGACGTCTCTGGCTAGACATCTGTGCGGATCTTCGTCCATATGTGCCTGGGTCAGTACCGGAGCCTTGTCCGCTAAGCCTCTGCACAACCTGCGATAGACCTACTCTCTCTCTCTCTTTCTCCGGCTGTCACAACTGGGCTGTCAAACATTTAGTTTGATCCGCTCAAGATCCGCTACCATAACCATTCCTGGCCGTGCGGTTGGCTTCGATTCGAACCGCAGACGCCCTCTCGGAAACCTCGGACTCAACTGTCACTCCAGGATGTATCCCTCTAAGCGTGGCACTACTGTGGCTGTGTTTCGGTGGCTCCAAAGCTCGACCACCGAAGGCGGCACTTTTCGAGCAACGTCAGCGTGTTGCTGGTAGCTTCGTGGAGTAGGTGAATCGCCACGAGAACCAGATCCGAATGAGGGCCCCCGGAATGAACGGGTCTGACTCCAGCATGGGGTCGTTTCTGGTGACGTCACATGGATCAGCATGAGCGTAGGAAAACTGCGGGACAACACGGCCAGCAATTTGGCTCCGATTTGGGGTAATTTCTATAGAGTAATCCATCGAGTGTTTGAATTCCGGGGAAGATCCGGGGCGCAAAAAAATTGATTGTCGGCACGGGTTGTAATGAAAGCCAAATGTCGTCCATGTTTTCAGCCTCAAGTTTCGCCGAAGCACCGCAAACAGGCAACACATTTATCGGCCGGCGCCGACGCCATCGACGAGTACGGCTCGCTACTTCTTCATTGTTCGAAGAAGCATGGACCGATGACGGTCCGCTAGACCCAAGTCCCCACCAAACCAAAGTCACTCGTTGTGTCGGTTGCATTGACTTCCCTTGCACGACGAGTTGGGGTTTCCGAAGCCTCCAAAGTACGAGCGAGCATCTGGTTATTACAATACCAATTCCTAATTTTCTGCAATTTTCTACAGCGTTTCATTTCGTAAATGTCGTAAAGTTTTTACGACTAGGGTGATCAATAAGTTCTTTGCCTCTTTAACAAACTGCGCTGCTACGACCCCAAATTGGAATAATGGACCCGTTCACAAGAGCATTTTTAAAAACGGCAAAAATCAATGAATTGATATTGGAATTGTTGGAGTATCCACCGTATTCACGAGATTTGGCCTCTAGCGACTTCCATCTGTTTTCAGACCCAAAAAAACCATGCTATTAAAATGTTTTTCATAAAACTGATGACGTCATAACAGCTGCAGAGGCGTATTTTGAAGGCGTGCCAGTGTTTCACCTCAGGGATGGAAGTTACAAATTGGAGTTTCCTCGGAACAAGTGTGTTGATGTTCCGGAAGGCCATACTGAATAATATTAGTGTATTTCAAACCATAAAAATGTGTCCTTCTTATCGAGGCAAAGAACTTATTGAACAGCCTAGTAAATGGTTACAATTTTCAGAGCGAAGTTTTACGCTTTAAAAGTCCAATAATCGGTTGTTCCAGAGTCCAAACACTTGCGTAAACCTTACCAGTGTATGGATAGGTCACTCGCTGGATAGCAAACGCCACCGTTGACACACTCGACGACGTGTTCACGTCCAAGGGTGATCCACCTTCGGTGCGCTTGATGATTTCCTGCGCCGAAATTCCGCGCCATGTAGCGGCAACCGAATTGGGGCCGAAAACAAAAACAAAACACACGCTCGAAACGGAATCATAATAATGATGAACCGGTACCACCCCCACCACCTCCCTCCCCCCTAGACAACCCTCCCTCACACCACGCGGCGAAGGAGCGTACGCACCGGGCGCGGTGCGAAGGACGCGAAGAAGTTGCGACGACAAAACTGGGCGGGGGTGGGGGTCCTCCTTCTCGGTCGTCAGAAAAAACCCTCTCTCTCTCCTGCGTGGGGGTGTGGTGGTGGTGGTGGTGGTGGTGGTGGTGGTGATGGTGAGTTATGCCGCTGTGTGGCGGGCGGTCTCGGTCTCGAGACATAGAAAGCTTCTCAGACAAAATTTATCGATCCGTGTGCCGGTGGCGTGTTGGCGTGTAGTCTGTAAGTCCGTGCCACAACCCCCCCCCCCCCCTCCTTTCCACCCTACACCCACCGGCTCGTTCAACCCCACTCGATGCCTGTGGAGTGGACCCCGGCTGGATGGGATGGAGCAGTCCTCTGGATGGATGTCTGACAGGATGGCACGTACACACACACACACACGCACGCACACACATAGAGGCAGGGGGTGGTGGTGGTGGTGGTAGTGTCTGGTGTCTGGTACACGCTGTCGGAGCCGCAGCCGAGGAGAGATGACCGAAAATTACCCCAAAAAACAAAACAAAACTCCTCAACACACACACACTCACACACACGCTAGGACACACAGGCAGACACATAATCGGAAAAGCCCTTGCTACCGGAATCGGTCGGCAAGGGCGGTAGGCGGGCGGTGTGTTGAGCGGAGGGCAGCAAACAGAAAAAAAGGAAATGTTGAGCAAAGCGTGAGGAGTAGCAAGAGCTTCCTCTACCCTTCTTGCCGGCGGGGGGGTTGCAGGTCGCAGGTTGTGGAGGCAGAGGGTGTTGGTAGAAGGTGGTGGTGATGATGGTCGTGGAGTGGAGTTCCTAGCGTTCAGCTACCTTCCTGACCTACTGCAACACCGAAATTTGTGGATAATAATGTACATGGTTCGGGCGCGCGGTCGGCGAAGGGACTGCCGCCGTTTTTGGGCAATAGACTAGGTGTGTGTGTGTGAGAGAGAGAGAGGGAGCGAGAGAGAGAGAGGGAGGGCTGCAAACAGGTCGAGTCCGCTTCCTTGCTGCCACCGGATACTACACCGGAGTCGGGAACTGAGAGTTTCCAGTTCTGTTGACGAGATCGAGCCGGCAGGATCCATAAGATCCAGCCCCCCCCAGTACCCTCCTTCTCCACCCACCATCAACTCACGCTCATGGCTCATGAAACGGGAAGGTGATCTTTGTTCACGGAGCCAACTGAGCCAACCGAAACTCGGACTCGGACTCGGATCAGCCCAGCCAACTTCTGCATCCTGACCTTTTTGGATTCTTGCCATTTTTAGGAACACTTTTTTTTCGTAGAGCTGAATTGAACTGTCACCGTGCGTGGCACGATATGGAACGAGCTTGTAGCTAAGGCTAAGGCTCCATCATCGGGCCACGCGTAGACCATGCGGGCAGGCTCTACCCACAACCGCATCCTCCACTGAGAATGGGAGGTGTTAATGAGGGGCGCACGTGGATTGCAGTAGCCACACTGCCCCTCCCCCACCAGACCACCACCCTGTTTGGGATAACTGGATTATGTTGGTGAGGAGGAACGTGAGGGGGGGTTTAAACATGCGGAAGGGGAGCTCAATAACCCGTGGGCCCCCCGTGGGTGCATTCTAATCGAATGCACACGCGTGCGATTATGCTGCAGCATAATCGACCCAGGGGAATGTGGAATGGGAGAGGGGTGGTGAGAGGAGAGGGGAGAGGGGATTTATATCACGCATCCCCCTAACTTCCCAACCTTCCCCCAACTTGCCCATTTTTCGCACACGCCAACCTGGCGCTGATGATAATGATGATGGGGTTGTGGTGTGTGTGTGCGTAATGATTTAATTGCTACCCAACATGTTTTTTGTTTCCTTTCCAACGACACACCCTTCAAGATCCCTCGCACCCTCCCCTCTTCATCCACAAGCAAGTTTCCCGTCCCGCCCCATCATCGGAGGCGGCCCTCTTCACTCCGGACTAATCCGATAATTGGCGGAGCCAGTCGCGGGACTTTGGTCTTTAGTTGCACTTGCCAATAGGAGCAGGATGGGGGGAGGGGGCTCGTGGCAGGGGAAGTGAAATCGTTAGAAGGGGGTGCCTGGCGACATTCAAGCGACATGATAGGCGACCGTCGATCGATCGATTCTTCCTTCCTCGACAGATTGTGAGGAATCCTATCCGTGCGTTGTGTGCGTGTGAAAGGGGTGCCCCCAAAGCCCGAAAGAACAAGTAGAGTAGAAGAAGAAGAAGGCAAGCAAAAAGAAAATACAAACAAAAACGGGTGAACCGAACGGGTGACGCACGTAATTCGATTCGCTTCGCACGATGCGCACGTGATTCCGGGAACGTTTCGCCATACCACCCAGCAACCTGTCGCTGGGTGGGAGGGCGGGGGGGGGGGGGGGGAGTGAGGATGTGAGTAAGGGTCGAGAGGGTGGCGTTTTTGACGCGGGACGCGGTGGTAGAAGTGTGGCAGACTAGTAATGTGACCCACCTCAAGCCGTCGGTGACCGAAACCGATTATGTGACGCTGGAGTTGGGGTGGGGTGATGGAGGGGGGTGGAGTGCTTGAGGGACGGGAAAGGTCGTTGGGCTTTTGGGTTGGACCGGAGACGCGGTGGTGGTTCGCCTGGGCGGTGGGGGGGGGGGGGGCAATAAAAATTACCGCTAATTTTGAGCGTTGGAGGCGTCGGAGGCCCAATCTGAAGGTGGAACACCTTTTTAGGGTTGGGTGACCGAACGGAGCTGGGTGTGAGCTGCGAGGGGACACGCTGTAAACCGTTAGTTCGTTCTTTCCATTTCTTACCATCCCTTCGGCCGTGAGCCGCCGCCGCCGTTTTGTTTTTGTTTACCAAACGTCATCAAACGTCGCCGGCGCTGACGTTTGTTGTTTTTTTTTTGTTTTGTTTTTGTGCATTTCTTCCAGGAAATGTTCCAGGGACTGCCTGAGCCTGAGCCAGACTGCGGCAACGGTTGTTTGGTAACGTCGCGGGTTCGGGTCGCGCACCGCAAACTGCTGACTCCTCGATTACCTCCTCGTGGTGGTGGTCGTGGTGTCGTCGCCGTTGAGCCATCGTGCACCATTGACTGGGGTCTGGCCTGGGACTGGTGACTGGAGCCAATTTCCTGGGAGCTTGGCCCGGCGCCATCATGACTCAAATAAATCCGGGTTAGCTGGCTAGAATCAGACCCAACAGTGGCTCAAGGGCCGTCGAGTTTTCGTATTTATTCCCAAAGTGCCAAACTCCGCTCAGTCGACCATTCAGCTGCACTTTAGCTGCTAAACTATAATAGAATCTAAATGATCATCGCAATGACGGGCTGCTTTGGAGGACTTGGGCTCGAATTATTTAACTCGCAAACTGCGACGCCAATTAGGGATTGCTCTCTAGAGAACTGCCAGTAAGGCAATCCTTTCGGTCGTGGTGGATGCATCACTGGTCCACTTGGAAGTTGGGCCAGCTACCGATTTATGTATATTATTAGGATATAAATTATTGTATGCTCATTCCCTATACACACAGAGCCACAAGAAACTTTAAATAGTTCAGAGCAAGTGCCTAAAATCCTGCTTAAACCTGGTTTTGTTCAACGTTAGGTCTACACTTGGCCTACGATCCAATATAATAAATACTACTAGCGTTACTACTACTAATTTGTTCTAGGCTTCCTGCTTTCAATACATTCGATTGTCCCATGTAAAACTAAACAAAAAACCCCGAAGGCTATGGCCTGAGAAAACAAACCCTTTTTTCTCTATCCAAAATAGGATTTATTCATCTCCATCCAAACGGCCACAAAATCATTCCCCAGCGCCGCTCTAACATTCCCATAACGCTTCTTTTACAACGACTTATCTTTTGTCTCAAAATGGGCCTCAGTTTCAGCGATAACCTCTTCATTCGAGCGCAGTTTCTGCCAGGTGGGTATTTTTCTTTAAGTCTGCGAATAGCCAGAAGTTGCTGGGAGCTTTTCGGCCTTCAAACTGAAGCCTTGGGATTTCGGCCTCCAAACGCTGCCATTCACTGTTGATGGTGTTTCCCTTCTCAAGATAGTCGATGAGTATCATCACCACACCCAGAATACCGAGACCATAACCTTTCCAACCAATTGCGGGTGCTTAGGTTCACCAGTTGCTCTCCCGATGACGATTGTTTCGATTCCGACCTGAAGTGATGGAATGCGATTTGTTACGATTAAATATGGCCAAACACTGCTCAAAATCATCAGCACGTTCATTGCTCAGAGCCTTCTCATAGCCAAATGCTCACGCAATGTAAATCCAAGACGGTCGTGTGATATGTTTACAATGTCAGCTTCCTGACGCAACTTCATTTTTCGATCCTTCAAACCAATTTTATGGATTTTTTCATGTGTTTTCAGGTGTTTTTGGACGTCCACTGCGTCGGAAGTCCGCCAGGACTTTTTAGTTGTTTCTGACGTAGTAGAGTCTTTCTAATACTTTTCAAACCATTCACTTCGCTTGAACGATAGTTTGTTCCTTATCAAGAAGCAGCGCAGAAATTAGAACACGAAATTAGCTTCGTTTCATTGTTCTGCAAAATAACAAAAGTAGTGCCACTTCACAAACGTATGAGTCGAATATCATGAAATTTTAACAGCTTTCTTTGGAAGGTTAGTCCCAACTCTGAAAGTGAAGCCCCTGTGTTGGGACGCCCCAGGACGTTTCACCGCGGGCTGTTACGTCCTGTTTTATGGCCACTTGGGTTTTGTTTTTAAAATTCCAGGACCTTCCCGGGACGTAAAAACATCGCAAAAACGGCCATGACAAGGCAATGGCAGCCCGGTTCCACCGACCGTCCTTCGGGGGCGGTTCCAGGACTGAGGATGCTGTGCAGCTACGCAACTCGCAAACCATCAGCGGAGGCCTGGCGTTACGGCGCCCCTTGCGATCGGTCAACCTGGCACCCGCCTAAGTCACCGCCTCTCGGGGTCCTATGAAGCTTGGCCGATACATGGCCAGTCGCAAACGTCTCGCGCGGGCGCAACAGTGAGCTGTTTGTTTGTTTGTTCTTTTGGACTGTTTTTGTTTTGGGTTTCCTTTTGTTGCTGCCATTGCTAGCCCCCCTTTTATCTCGTGGTTTTGGGGTGGAAGGCCACCGCTTTCCACGTACCGTGCCGTGGGCCGTGAGAACCACGGCCGACCGGCCAGCCGGTCTTCCGGTCTTTGCGTTCTCAATTCACTTCACGTGAAATCTGGCCCCGCGTTGCTCAATCGACCGATCGGTCGGGCTGCAACCGACGACTCCGGGCGGACACCATCAACACCTCTCGGCCCTGGCACCGGCTTCCGTTTGCCCTGGCTGGCAATTCGGCGTAAATGGTGCAGAAATGCAAACCAAGCCAGGGTCCATTTTTCTCGCGAACCCCCCACCGGTCGGCGAAGGTGTCCGGACGGAAGCTGAGAGCCGCGCGATCGTAACACTCTCACACACGCGCCGAGGGCTGCCGCGTTTCGCTGAAATGCAAAACACGCCGTGGCCGGCGGGGTGCGTCACGTTTCGAGCCGGTGTCAGCACGAGTTCCGGCAGGCCGTCGTTCATGGTGGCATCGTAAAGCATCGGCGTCGATTAACGATTGATTGATGAACTCCGTCGTTTACTGACTCACCAATATGTTTGCGTTTACATTGCATCATCATCAGCATCATCATGTCAGTATCGAGGTGGTACGAGTTTACGATCTCACGCGCGCGCGCGCCCGCGAAACAAGCATCCTCGGACAACGCACCACGTGCGACAAGCGTGTGAGTGCAATAAAAGTAAGGCGCTGCGGAGCGATCGTGGCTTACCGTGGCTGCTGTGGGTCAGTCCGTGTGGCGTATCGGTCCAATTAAAAAATTATGGTTGTAAATAATGCCACTGTCGGCGGCCACAAGTGTCAGTGGGCGATTTATGTTGGCAGAATGCAGAAAGAAAGAACGCTCAAGCGCTGACAAAATAGGCGGAACTGTGAGCCGGAGCCCGGAGACCCGGAATAACTAGCGACGGAAGCGAAACGAAGCGAAAGAAGGGCACGATAGCAAACAAGCAATGGCAAAGGCGAAACGAAACAGAACGAAACGAATCGGTAGTAAGAAATCGAACGAACAGAGCACACACAGACAGAACAAACTTCAAAAAGCGATAAAAATTGCTGATAAGAGCTGCGCAAAATGAAAGGTGAAAAGTGTAGCGAACGGAGAAGAAAAGAGACGGCAAACACGAAGGACGGCGGCCAACAGCAAAGCAAACCGGGAACAAAAACGAGAGAGATAAAGTTGAAGTTGAAAACAAAATTGAAAAGGGTTTTCGGACCAGGAGCCGCTCCGAATGGAATGGACGGCTCCCTTACGCAGGGCTTTCCGTTCCGCACAATTCCTTTTTTGACATCTTCCAACACCGACCCACCCTCCTCCACGGGCGACGACGCCTCCAACAGCCACCCCCAGCGTGAGCGTCTCCACGGGGCAGCGACTAAATGGCGAGATAATTGGTCTATTATGTTTCGGTTTCGGGGTCCCTCCTCCTTTCAATTGTCACACCCCCGAGTGCCTCGACGCCATCCCCCCCGCCCCCGCCCTTCCTCTCGCACCCTCGATCGAGTTCGAGCCGATTAGAAATTAGAAATTAGGTGTCAGAAATAGCAAACACAAAAACAAGAAGCCAAAAACCCGAAACACTAAACAGGAGCAAAACAATAAAAATAAAGCAAACAACGGCAACAGAAAACTGATAACATGGCGGAAAAGAAAGACGGAAAGCTAGCACGCCAATCACAGAGAGAGAGAGAGAGAGAGAGAGATGGTCATTAAAGCAGAAAATGGGAGCAGCAAACAAGACAGGTCAAGTCAAGTCAAAAGGCAGCGCGCGCGGAAGGAGCAGCAGGAGCAGCACAACAACAACAGTCGGCAGGCAAAAGATGAAAGCCGACGGGCGGCTTACCACCAACCGCCCCCCCCACCCCCCCCCCCCCCCCCCACCCTTTTGCTCCCCCGCAAACAAAGCAATCGCGAGAATCGCGCGCGGATTGTCAGATGAAACGAAAATTTATCGCAATCGATCGGGGAGTTAATTATCGGGGACCCCCCACCCCGGCCGCAGGCATCACGCAGTGGGACGGGGACGTGGTGGACGGGGGGCGGGTGGGGGAGCATAGAGTCGCAGAAACTGATCGCAATCGCATCGCATCGAGGTGCGCCCCGCAAGTTTTATTGTTGGTTTTATTGTGGATCCGCCGCGGCCGCCGCCGCCTCCGCCTCCGTCGCTGCTGTCAACCAGGACGCGGGACCTTGCAAAACGCGGTCGCCGGCGCGCAGGATTTCAGTGTGTGTGCGTGTGTGTGTGTGACTGTGGTTCATGAAGGGAGCAGTGAGCAAGCGCCTGGCGAGCGCTGGAATAATGGGCATCATAACGAATGCCTCTACTGACTGGCCGAGGCAGCCTTCCCGCTCCTGCCTGCCTCCCTTGCCAGCAACCCGTTCCCGGACGACCACTGGACCACCGGCGTCGGCGGCGGCGGCTGCGACGGCGACGACGGCAGGCATTGTTTTTGGTTGTAGAAAAGCCGCCCGAGTTGATCGCCGGCCGCGGTGTGGTCCTTGGCCTTCTGTTCCGGGTGATCCTCGCCACCCCGTCACCATCATCCATTGTATGTGTGTGTGTGTGTGTGTGTGTGTGTGTGTGCTCCCAAATGCACTTTCCAACATCACAGCCCGTCGGACGAGCTCAGATTCAGGATACTCTCGGTGTCGCGGTCGCGAGTCGCCCCAATTTTAATCTCAAACCCATCCATCCACCCCCATCTCAACCGGGATCGGTTACGAAGCTGGAAGCCAGCCGGGGGGGGAGGGGTGCTCCTGCCGAGCATTAGAGCTCACAGCGTCGCACGCCGCAAGTCCAAATCCGCGCGCGCTCTGTGTGTCTGATGGACAAGTGATCGGCGTCGAGCGGAGTGTAATTTACGTTTCACGCAACAGACCATCAAGAGCACCCGGTGGGGGCGGAGGTGGGGGGTCGCTCTCTCCCAAGTCCCACCAGATCTAACCCAACCCCCTAGAGGCTCCCGCCGAACTCGCCGAAAAGTATCTCTAGCGGAGCCGCATCCGCATCTTTCCGAGTGGCTCCGGGTGAACTGACCCGGACCTCTGGGCGGGATGTCGCGGGAGGGGGGAGGGTGCGGGGATACGCAAAGCACCGCGTGATGGACGCGATCGGATCGGTTAATTTGGGTGGGTGCGCTATGGTGCGCGCACAACCGCAATTTACTAACCGACCCCCAAGTCGGCCGTCTGTCCGTTTTTCTAAGACACTACGCAGGCCCCCCCCCCCGGGCAGGGAGGGTCGCTGGAGGGCGGGGGTGTGAGGGGCTAGATGTGGCAGAGCAGTGGCCGTCGGTCGGGCCGAGCCCGACGACGGCTCCGATGAACTTCGATCTGCCGGAGAAGACCCGGAGAAGCTTCACCGGGCGCGATGCGTATGCGCGCGGGGTGGGGGGTTGCTGGAGCCGACACTAGCGCCCTGGCCTGTGGGGCCTGTCTCTCTCTCTCTCTCTCTCTCTCTCTATTCGGTCTCTCCCTGTGCCGGCAGTCGTTATCGAATCAAGGAGATTTAATTTTCCTGTCGTGGTGGTTCGCCGTGTTTCTCACCAATTCTCTGCTCCCGCGGGGGGGTGCATGATTGGGCTGGTGGAGGGTGAGGGTGGGGGGGTTCACTCCAGATTGCTCCACGCGACCACGGTGTGCAAATTAATTCGCTCACAGCGTCTCGCGTCACGCAGAGAACCTAGCTAGACAGAAAGAGAGACGGGGCGCCCTGGGAAATGGGTACATTCAACCACCGAAAGCACGGCGGGGGAGATGGGGAGGGAGAGGTGAACCAATCGGTAACCCCTAATCCGACCCCCCTCCCCCCGGGGGTCGGGCAAAACCGCCCGTGAAAAGCGCACTAAACGCCACGGCCCGCCGCACCAGCCGGAAACAGCCCACCAGTGACGTGTAATTGATCCACTTCGAGGTGTGTGTGTGTGTGTGTGTGTGTCGGATGCCACCCACCACCTACTACTCATCCACCCCCACTACCTGCAGTAACGGTACAGTACGGCGAAGAAGCGAAACAAATAACCGCTCTACGTCACGTCACCGTTTAGTTGGTGTAATCACCACCACAAGAGCCTCACACAACGTTATACCTCAACCTCGGCGCGGTCCTCCTGTCGAAAGAGTGTCATGGCTTGAGAAGTAGATGAACGACAGAACAGACAGAATCGCATTTCTGACTTTAGGAAGAACCATTTTGCCAGCCAAAAAAACCCTTTGCTTGAGGAGACCATCAGGGTTTTACCAGAAAGATTCTAATATTTGGCCCTACGACACATCTAGGCACACCTCGATAACTTCCCAAAATGGCCCAAACATTTCGGCGATTGAACACAGACAGAACACAGAGAACTTAAAACATGATCTAACAATGCCTGCTAATGACCTTTTTGTAAGCTTAATCTATGTTTCACTTATTATCACCTTCAAGTCCAATACCTTTACATACGTCAGATTTGCGCGCAAAATGTGCTGCAAATGCTGGAACGTCACATTTCACTTATTTCATAGAAGTAACTTGTCTACTCTATTGTTCCAAGATGGGGTGCTTAAGATTGATTTTAGGACCTTGTTTTGAATAAGCAAAGTGGTCAACCATAAAAAACCAGCGAATGTACAAGGTGTTCCATCACGATCCAACTATTTAAATGTTGAATAACTCCGCTATTTGTCAGTTGATTTTGACATATAAGCCAGATCCTGAAATTTCAGTCCATGCCGTTTTGAGTTATGGATCGTAGTTCGTAGAGTAAGACTTATTCCAGCCAACCGAAGACTATTGAAGAACTGAAAGCTAAAGCATCACAGCGGAATTTGCTGCTATTTTCTATTACCAAAATGTTGTCAAAGGTAATAAAAAATGCCCAAACAAGGCCGCTTTTTGTGTGTTTAATGGAGGCGGTCATTTGATCGATGTTGTATTTTGAGTGAATTATTAATAAACGGCATTCTATACCCCAAATAAATTTTGTTCATTTGTCAAAATCAACTGACAAATAGCGAAGTTATTCAAAATTTAAATAGTTGGATCGTAATGGATCACCCTGTAGTGTCTCGAATAGTGTTTCGAGTTTACCCCAACTAACAGTTCCCAGACAAGTGACAAACGCTACACGTAACCACGGTGGTATTCTGGTTTGTTTTGGACCAAGGAGTTAGCTCCGAAATGTCCTTCCTATGCTAGGCTTTGCAACTTCACCGATTCCAGATAGATTCAAATGAAGGGGTAGATTTGATGGCAAACCAACCATTGTGCGGAGTTATGGCCAAATCAACGGGTAGTGTTTCGAACGTAGACGGTTTAGGTACACACAAATCACACCGTGGTTCTCCCGTTATTAAGCTACCTCGGCTTCGGCTTCTAGCTAGATTTTCTTTTGCCAACCCAAACTACGGCCCAACACGTGGTGCCCAAGAGGTCGCGACAGAATCCCAATCCACCTTGAGCTTCGCGTTTTGGACAGGACTACAACGGTAACGTCTCCCTATGAAGAATCCTGCTGGAGTAGCTGGGTCCAATCAGGGTCCATAAACGCCGGAATCAATCTGTCACCAATTAAGCAGCCAGCGCAGATGAACCCCTTTCAATCGCTCTCTTTCCGCTGTCTCGTAGTTATTGCTGCGACCCATTCTTACCCTCGGGAAGCGCTGCTGTCGGGACTCCGGGATCTCTCGGTCCGGTCTCGAATGCAAAATTGAAATCAGATCCGATAACCGAGTGAAAGTCGCAGTCGCACGTTTAAGATGTGTGCCCGTTAAAGATAACGCTAGCTGGGCGCTCGTGGGCGAAGGAGTTGCAGCAGACACTCTTTAGAGCTGACACTACTGGGCCGCGCTATTGCAAGTAGAAGAATGCAACTCTTGGGCGCGTGTCCCGCGGTCCGGGCGGAGAAAATGGATGCAACAAAGACCGACGGACGGACGGTAGCCGCGGCCGTGGCCAGCGGGAGCGTGGCCACGACAACCGCCGTCACCCGCGCGCTCATTGTCCTTCCCTCACTCCCCGCACCATGGTGGCTCACGGTCTTGCCCACGTCTACACACGCGCTGCACGACAAAAAACATTAGTTTGCGCACGATTATTCTGCGTGAGACATGATTAACAAGACGATAATAATAAAAAAGTGCACTTTATGGAAGCGCAACGTTGCAGCCCCCGCCGGCCAGGCCGGGTTTCGGGCTCCCGGTTCCTAGAAAGTGTAGCGTGCCTAGCCCGACGACGACGCCGACGACGATAAGTCGTCCGCGGAGTTGGTCCGCGTCTCCGACAACCTCTCGCTTCTCTCGGCGGGTGAATTCTGGTGTGCGTGCTCTATTGGGTGGCCTGCCCTGCCCCGGCCATACCCCGGACCTAAAAGTCGTGGCCCCGGGAGGAACTTCGGCGGGATCTACGGGATCCTGGTGTATCGTGGCCACCAGTCGCCTGCAGGGCGCTCTGGCTGGCGACCAGCAGCAGCAGCAGCAGAAGAAGCAGAAGAAGTAGCGGCACGAAAAGAAACCCAAAATCGGAGCCTGGTTCCGGACCCGGTCATTTCCCACCGGCCCGTACTGCTGCCGCTGTCGAAGCGGAAGGTGGAACACCATTCCGCGCAAGCCGGACACCGCAAGGACACTCTCTCTGTCTGAAGGTTCTGCAAGACTACTAGATTTCGGAGATCATTAATCTGTCAAACGAAGGTCAAGTCCTCAAGACGATCGTCACCAGGAACACCTCGAGTTTCGAGCCGCTCCAGTAGCCAGAGGCTAGGCTTCTAGGGGGTCCGGAACAACCTAAACCGGGAACCTTAAATCCATAACAAGACGCGAGTGGTAAGCGCAACTTAGTATGTTCCACCTTCACGTGTTCCACCTTCACTTCGAGGGCTGCGGAATGCAGGCGTGGTGCGCGCGCGGATCACGACGATGCCAGTGAGTGGAGCCACAGGCTGCTGCAGGGTCCACCTCCACTCCACATTCCTCGTAGGGCTCGACGATGCCGACGCCGATGATCGCCGACGGTTGATAAAAGCGCTCACTGGGAGCGGAACCGGTACCGGAGTAGAAACCTGGCGAGAGGTCTTTGCGCGCGCGCGAGCGCGCGCGCGACCCTTCCGCACAAAAGCGTGAGAAAAACCGCCCCAGTCCCTTCCGCTGTCCACCTACAACCACCACCCACCGGGGTGCGGCAATCCCTTTCGCGATGAATATGACGAAACGCGATTGTCGTCGCCGTCCGACCAGATCTTCAAGAGAAGGAGAATGAAAGAGAAAGAATTATACAGAGAGAGAGAGAGAGAGAGAGGGAGACCGAGAGAGAGAGAGAGAGAGACAGAGAGAGCGTGAAGGAGCAAAAAAAAAACAAACATCAAATGCAACGTGCTCGGAATCCTACAATGTTTACCTGTTGCCTGGTTGACTTATCGACGTGAGTGTTCAGCGTGTATTGTGGATTCGCTTGCGGAGACCGCTAGACGACTTTATCCTCCGGGCGATGTTGCGTCTGGGGAAGAACGGAGGGACGGTGCACGTATCGACACGGTTCCACGCGATTCTAATGGTAGGCCGCGCGTTTCCGCTTCACATTAGAGCGCTGAGCAGGAAGTACCTTCGTAGCGTGGTGCGTGGTTTTCCCGGGACTACCCGGGACTGGCATTTGTTCTGCAAATTGGCATATCACCCCGGAACGGATCACCACCCTTTAAGCAGTAGCTAATTGTGAGTTACTGCTTATCCGCTCCCGTTATTGCGTACATCTACTGTCATCGGTTGGTAATCAGTTGGACTTAAAGTTGCTGCAGACACGTCTCAGCAACTTAACCTCAAGTACGTTGACTCCATCTGTTGGGAATGGTTGCCATGGGCTTGTAGCTAGTACCGATAACAAACGCCTGACCCTATGTGGCTGCTTTACTGCTGCATGATTTCTAATATTTGAGGACCGTTCCGTTATTGAGCTCCATCCGGGCAACACTCCCAATCGCAACTAGGTCAATCGGCCATAGAAATGGTCGTTTTCTTCTTGAGCCTTATTTATTTATTTGTTTATTTATTTGTTTATATAAGTCAACGGGCAGCTTAGCCTAATTGACAAAAGCATACGTTCCGGGCAGGCTGATGCTAAAGGGCTATCCTGGTTTACAAATTGGCCTCACCCAAGTTTGGGACGCAGCTAGAGCTGCGTCCGTGCAATGGTGCGCACAGACGAAGTTTCTTTTCCTTCCATATGTAGGATTTGTTGATGTTTTCTTAGTACGAAGGCAAGGATTCGCTCTTGAACTGTGTGCCATTCGATATTTATTACTCACGACCACCAGCTTCAGTACGGTGAACCCCGGGCTTCATTGTTATATACATTCATTACCAGGCAGTTCAATAAGTTTTGCGGTTCGATAAGAGGAACCCAATTTAATGGTTTGAAATACACTTCCACACTTGACCTCATCATTTGACGGAAAACGCTTTCGACGCATGAATGCCCTTTTTTTAGGTCTAGAAACAGATGGAAGTCACTGAGGGGCCAAAGTTGGTGAACATGAAGGATGTTCCAACAATTCGATTTCATGGATGTTTGCCATTGTCAAAATGCTCTCGCCCCACGGTGCATCGTACTGAAGAAAACAGGATTTTTCTCTTCTGGCATACCGAGTCTTTTTGTTCGCCCTTTTTCTTCAATTGGTCTACAAGGATACAATAATATTCCGAATTTATTGTTTCACCAGTAGGCAATTAGTTTACAAAATACCTTTCGCATCCCAAAAAAAGTGATGCTTACACTGCCCAATGAGATGGCTAGGACTCCTAATCAGTCGCTTTCAGTTCAGTCACTTTCTAATAAGATATCCTGTATTTTTTGTCGATGTCAGGTCAGGTGCTGTTCAAGGCTGCTACGACCATGTTTAAATTCAGCAACCAATCTTTCTACTGTACTAATTGAAGGCGAAGAATCCTTAAACACTTTCAACAATCGCAGGTAAATTTTATTTGCTTTTCCAAACCTTCTAAAAACAAAAATTCAATAACTGCACAATACTTGATTTTTTCTATTGTAAAAAAATACTATGACACGTCGATACTAAATGGCTTGTAAACATAGAACTAATTGACAGATTGAAATGAAAATTCACGTTCATGTGAGGAGTGTACCGAGAGAACAAAATACATTTAGACTGTGAGTGGCAGCGCCCTCTGTTATTGAACCACAAAGTTTATTGAATAGACCAATTTACTTGGGAAAATTTATTTTCAATTTCAAAACATCAACCTTCCTACTTATGGCCATCCCTAATTGTTATCCTTACTTCTGCATGTTCGTTGTCGAAACATACGAAAAATCACGTACTGTAACTGTAGATCAATCGCCACTCTAGCGGTTGTGAGCGAAATGAAGAAGTGGCTCAATGGTTTTATGTTTCTTTTTAATATCTTTGCCCACTCGCTACACACCATTTCGCACACACACACGTCCATGTTCAACGCAGTAAATGCCCCAAAAAACGCACCGACTTCTGAAACTTGCATTGCGCCCTCAGCTATCGACCGTAATCCAGTGCGCCGTGCAGTTCTTGCAGTCATTCGCAGTATTGATTGTAAAAAAGTTCTTTTACGCCGCAACACCAGGAATTTAATGGAGCTAGCTGAGCGCGCGCGGCGAAAGCTTGGTGTGAAAGGTGCGCGGCGTACGCGGTCAAGGAAGATAGTAAAAGTAAAAACAGCCCTCCCCCCCATAGGAGCGGCCCCATAGCAACTGGTTCGGGCCGTGTTCTGGTTCGCAGGATCGAGTTCGAAAGCGAACGAATGGCGACGATAATAAAACCTAGGAACCTATTTCCTGGCCCTTGGAGCCAAGAAGCTAGCCAGGACGACATCGCGAGGAACTGCTGCTGTTTACGAGGACCCACGGTCCACCTCCCGGAGCAGGCCCGGAGTGTCCTTTTTGGTGGGAATAAAATTTGATAGTTCGACCATAAATATAAAACTATGTCAGAAAGCAGGCGCGCGCGTGCGTGTGTGTGTGGGAGAGAAAGAGAGAGAGAGAGAGGGAGAAAGAGATAAAAACGCGAAAGCTAGCAAGGCGATCCGGCGATCCGGAAGCACCTTGAGCCCTGGGTGCGACGCTCCCGGTCTTCATGGCATTTTAATTCCCTAGACTCGCCGAAAAGGTCAAAGGTGGAACAATTTCGCCCAACGAAGTAAACAAACGGAAACGTCCCGGAGGAAAAAAACACAAATGTCACCAGCATCAACGGCCCGGATTTGAATTCCGTCAGTTTCCTGTCATTTGCTGGCTGTGTACGGTGTGTAACTGGCTGTTAGCGAGCAAAGTGAACGTTAATCGATACAGTAGGTATTCAGGATATTTAGCAGCGAATCAGATTTGAGGTTCCGAACATCAGCTTGTTGGGGACAGGTCGGAAACAGACTAGTTCCCGTTTATGGCATGTAAAACTGTCGAACTTTATGACTCATAAATCGTAACGTTTGGCACCAGAATTGAGAAAATTGAGATACGGGGAACCTAGAAGCTTTGCGCATCGGCTGGTATCGGTTACAAATCTGTCACCCAACACTGCAGTAAGTTGGCGAAGAATTGGATTGGAAAACCGGGGTCGCCCAAGGAGGTTTTCTACCAGAATGGCTCCTGACCAGCACCAACCTGACGTCTAGCAAACGTCCAACCCAACCTAACAACCCAATCCGACGTACCCCGGATATGGTCCATAAAACTCCACCTTCGGACCAACCACGCCGGCAGCAGCACCAGCAGCTATCAAGCGTACCGGGCCCGGCGACTCTGGTCGTAAAGAATAACGAAACATGAAGCTATCGCCTAGGAAATTCCCAGTCAACCCCCACGTCCTACGTTACTTCGCCCTTCGGAACAGAACTTGTGGCGGAAGGCGCGAAGGCGAAAGTGACAGACGCGAGGAAAGCCCAGTCCCTGGCGGAGCCCTTCCCAGGCAGAGCGACAACGAAACGCTCCTGACTCGTCATCTCCTTCGTCCTCCCACCGGCGCGCGTGTGTGTGTGTGTGAGTCCGATGTGGTAGTGGAGGTGGGAAGCGAGCAAGGAAGCAAGCCAACAACGCGCTAAGACGCCAACGCGAGCAGCCCTTAACCTAGCTCAATACAAAATTTATTATGCTTTCGGCATCGGCCAGCAATCCCCAAGACGGCGGTCCCATGCTTATGCTGCTACTGCTGCTGCTGCTGCTGCTGCTGCTGGGTTGCATCGTCAGCCATTTCGGCCACACCACCACCACCCGCACACCACCATCTTTATTGCCTCACCTCCACCCACCCGCTTCATGTGAGCCGTTTGCCTCCAAAAGGCACGTTCGCACGAGTTGTTTCGCCGTTTTTATATTCTTCGCTGCTATGCTTGTTGTTGCTTTCTTTCTTTCTTTCTTTCTTGCGCTTTTGTTGCAGCTTTGATGATGGCAACCACACCGCCCGCCACAACCACCCTTCCCCATCCTTCCGCCTACAGGACAATTTCTGTTTTTCTCCCAGCTTCACGGAGTCAGACACACACATTGCACATTGCAGCACACCAACAACGTAGCCAAGAACCTCACCCAACAACGTAGCCAACAATAGACAACCCTTCGGCAGGGCCAGCGGATGCCGTCGCGAGCGTCTAAACTTTCATCCCGTTACGTATCCCGGTGTCCATTACCCACCGGAGAGCCGTAGAGCTCTCCCGCTAGGGTTTTGCTGCGGATCCTCACCACGCCCGGGTACTGGCCGGTTGCGCCATTACAGACTGTCAACGGTGGAAGTGCAGATCGGACGGAAACCGTGGTCTAGGCTGCCCCGAAAGACCTGGCAGCCGTTTCGGTGTTAATTGCCGCAAAACACAACATCGGAAACCGGGAGCCCAAACTCCAAGCACTACCACCGGGAAACCGGGCTGGGAAGAGGACCGGGGTTTACTCCATTATGCATCGACTTAATCCCGATCCAGCACACACACACACGGACACACCATCGTAAGGACCG
This sequence comes from Anopheles cruzii, assembly GCF_943734635.1. Lineage (NCBI taxonomy): Eukaryota > Metazoa > Arthropoda > Insecta > Diptera > Culicidae > Anopheles > Anopheles cruzii. The sequence goes on from NC_069143.1 coordinate 2,049,462, forward strand.
TAAATTGGGAGCATGAAATAGATAGTCCAAACTCCAGCAGTCTCCATGTCTTGGGCCCTTCGCGGGGCTCGCTCTCCAGCTATCAAACTTCCCGGCCGTTAAAATTGGTCCTCCCTGGGCTATGGCCCCAGCGTTCTCGTCGTCGTCGTCGTCGTCACCGTCGGGGGCACAGCATCTAGCGAACGGCAGAGCATAAAAAATTCAAAATATATCCAGCTCCCAACAACACAGACCAGCACAGTATGCAGCAGCCACACCGCCGGGGTTGGATTTTCGAGTTTTTTGTGGATCTGCACCTCGGCGTCTCCAGGCCAGGGCGAACTTCCAGAGCTCGCTTCCGGGTCGGGACCGGACCGGGACACACACACACACACACACGGGCTAACCGTTGGAACGCCCGTTTTCATTCATAAACTTTGCAAAATAAGAACCCCCCGAAGAGTGACGAGCGCAACCTCCCCGGGGGGGGGTGGGCGCAACGTGATGAGGTTCTTGAGACTACGGTGGCCGCGCTCCTGAGACGCTCCAGCTTTACAAAACCGACCCCGAAATCGCTTCAGTATCGATCCCTGCCTGTTTCGCCAGGATACCGCTGCTGGTTCGGTGCTCGGGGTCACATGGGCTGAAATGTCCCGAGCCCAGAGAAAGGAAACGCAAAACTGATCTTATTCATTAGCGTCATCTCCAAGAGCCACACAATCATTCCCCAGCGCCGTTCTAACATTTCCATACCAGTTTTGTAGAACGATTTATCTTTTGCCTCAAAATAACACATCGTTCAATATGTTCCGGGACTGACTATGAAAAGAACAATTATCGGCAAAATTCTTTATTATTCATCAACATATCCAACCTTCAAGTGTGATACAATAATTCCAACGCTTCTCTAACTTTTCAATGCCATGTTTGTAGCACGATTTGTCTTTTGACTCAAAATGAGCGTCACTAGCAGCGATCACTTCCTCGTTCGAGCCATATCTTTTCCCTGGAGCATCTTTTTCAGATCCGTAAAGAACCAGTAGTCGCTGGGGGCCGGATCCGGCGAGTACGGACGATGAGAAAGCAGTTGGAAGCCTAATTCGTTGAATTTGATCATCGGTCTGATTGACTTGTGGCATGGTGCGTTGTCTTGATGAAAGATGACTTTCTTCTTCTTCATGGGTGGGCGTTTTTTCGCTATTTCGGCCTTCAAACGATCCAATAACACCATGTAGTAGTCGCTATTGATGGTTTTTCCTTTTTCGAGGTAGTCAATGAAAATTATACCATGCGCATCCCAGAATGCGGACGCCTCAGTTTCAGCGATAATTTATTCATCCGAGCGCAGTTTCTTGCAGGTAAACATATTTTCGAGATCTGCGAATAACCATAAGTCGCTGGGAGCTCTGACTGAACTCTCTGGGAGCATATCTCGCGATTACGGTGGATGTGAGAGCAATTCGAAGTTTCGAATTCATGTAGTTTCGTCATTGTTTTGATTGACTTGTGACACTTGTGGTGCGTTGTCTTGATGAAAGAGATTTTTTTCTTTAACATATGGTGTTTTCTTTGGAATTTCGACCTTCAAATGCTCCCATTCACTGATGATGGTGTTTCCCTTCTCAAGACGGTCGATGAACATCACGCACATCCCAGAATACCGAGACCATAACTTTTCTGTCCATAACCTTTAGACCATTCATAACGATGTTGTGGATTTTTTAATGCTGGATGTTTTCTGGTGTTTGGACGTCTCATTCACGTTAGCAAACGTCCACTGCATTAATCGGTGTCCCTCTACGACCAAACCCTTTTGACATCAGCAAACCAACGTTTTATTCTTGTTTCTGACGTAGCACTAATACAATACTTTTCAAACCATTCGCTTCGCTTGAACGATATCTTTTTCCCATCAAGAAGCAGTGCAGAAATTTAAACACGAAATTGTTTCCGATCCATTAATTTGAAAAATGCAAAAATAGTGTCATTCTTAGCACAACAACTGACAGCCTTCTAAGTAGAATGTGATTGAATTTTAACAGCTTACTTTTGGAGGTGTCCAACCGAAAAAGTGATGCATGCAATAGTACTAGCACCATATTTTTGTGTTACGGTTGGAACTTTTCCAGCACACGTGTTCTTTTTTCTCGCTCTCTCTGTCTGTCTCTCTCTGTTTTGCTGTCGAACACTGTCGCCTTTAGCAAACTTCGCTCTTCATTGGCAAGGCAAGGGCTGTAAATGTTCCTTACAACCGTTTCCTCTCGCAATGCCGGTCCGGACGCTCCAGACATCATCATTCCAGTCCGGAAACCAGCGGACGGATCTCTGTTGGGGATTCGGAATGACTGTCTCTAATCGCACCGGCCGACCCACGGCCCGTTTTAATGAAAGAGAGAGAGAGAGCTACGGAGGCTGCTGGTGCTGGTTGAATATTAGCTCGGTTGAAAACAAAGCTCTGCGTGTGTGTGTGTGTGTGTGTGTGTGACGAATGCGCAGACCCAACGACAAAGTGACACATTTTGCAAAATATGACTGCTGGTCGTCGTCGTCGGCAGCCGACCCGGGGTCTGTGCGTTGCGAAACCACAACCGATGCGATAGACCTGGCTTCTGTTTCGTCCACTGGCTGGCTGGCTAACAATCTCGGCAGTGTCAGCCGTCCGTCACAGAGACATTCGGCAATGGAACGCCCGTTCCCGTGTCGTTGATCTCTGGTGTCGTCGGGTGTCGGGTACGGAGGATGAGACCCTAGCACTCCGGGGCTACGGGACCCGCCGCCCGGGCCACCGGAAGCCGTGGAGTCGTGGAGCATATGGAGAGACATCCCGGACTGGACGCAAAGGCGATTAAAAAAAAGCCCCGCCGGCAGCGGCAGGCAGACAGGCAGCAGACTCGTGACAACATGCCCGTCCGACGTCGGGCAGCGCTAAGGCCTCGCGAACCCGCTGATGGTCCGATTTTCCGGTTCAGCACACACTCCGTCCGGTGGAGCACACTCTTTTTGTGTGGACCAAAACAGGACCAAATCTCCAGGACGTACTTAAGCCGCCCCGCTTTCTGTCCCCCGGTTCTCTCCCATACTCACTCTCTGTCTTCCTCTCTGTTTCTCTATTAGAAACGGCTCCCGGCCCTGAGGGTAGCTTGAGTGGCCGTGGCCACACTAGAGGGCGCCCTAATGGTTTGAGAGGTTTATACGCGCGCCAGCCAGGGATCGTTAATGGTCCTGGCTTATGAAGTCCTGGCTCTCTGGACTGGACCTGCTGGTGTGTATGCCCTGCCATCGGGTCGGTGCGTAGTTTGACAGGGTTTCAGTCGCTGCCGCCCAGTCTCGGCGGCAGTTCATCATACCGCTGTCAAAGCCAGGGCTGCGGACACAAAAAGCTGGAGCAAATCATCCACGCGGAAGTCTGTGAAACCTGGCAGATGTAGATTCAAATTGGGCGGCTACCGGTTTGTTTTTTGTTGCTAATCTCTCAACCCCTTAGCCGTGGATCTGCGGGGATAGCGAGGTCGCAACAGCACAACGTTCTATTAGGCGGGGGGTTTAGTTGTGGGCAGCTGCCTAGAAAGGGCATGTGTTTCGCTAGGCGGGCTCTAGGTTCTCGGACTTCGAAGCGCCCTGCTCACGGCTGCGACATTTGAGTGCATCCTGCGCGTTTTTTGTGACTTCCCAGAACTGATCCTCCGCGCATATACGTCCGTGTCCGCGCGGAGGAGCCGCGTCCACCGACCTGACCGACCTGACGGCGAGCAGTTAGCGGGCAGAATGCTCACTCAGCGTGTCAGACATAATGACGCAAAAATAATTGAGATGAACGCGGACGCGATCCAGGCGCGATACACCCCGGAAGGCCTCGGCGATTCCGAGAAGACCGACCGTTCCTTCCGAGCATCCCCGGAGAGGAATCCCCCCGCGCGGAACGCACGGCATTGCGCATTCGACAACCACGACTTCCGCGACGCGGTCACGCAGTGGTCACGACGCGGTAGCCGGCGTCGGACGGGAGACACACGGTGCTCCTACTGTGTGGCGGAGATGTGTCGCATGTCGTCGACGTGGTGGTGGTGCTGGTGGGCACTGTGGCGGTGGCTGTTTTGCATATCTCACCGCTTCATCATCTCACGAACTGGGCCCGGTCCGGGCCGCTGTCGCACAACGCGCCTTTTCGCGGGTGGTCTTCGCCAGAAATCGCTCCGGACACAGTCTCCCCTCGGTCTTCGCCGGGCAGCTTCCTGAAGGATTCCTGTGTGTGTGTGTGTCACACTCTGAATGATCTACACTCTGCGATATTGGGCCGCGAACAAGGGATGATGCGTGACACACACACGCGCCCAGGTCTTCGTTCCACGAAACGGGTGGGCAGCCCTGGGACCAGGAAAAGGGCCCAGGACGTATCAGGGCTGCAGCTTCCAATCCAAAGCCCAAAGCGGCAGGGTGCGGCAGTACCACTTAATTTCTCTGCTCTTTAGTCCGTGGTCATTAGGCATACATTTGCGGATCGAGGCCCCCTGATAAGGTTCCGCGAAGAGAGCGCGTTCCTCTGCGCACGCCTTCCGTCATGTGGCCCGTCCGCGAGGACGCGAATCCTTCAATGGACGAGTTCATGTTCGCAGTTGGCTCACCTTGCGACTTGGGACGAGCGAGAGCAAGAGAGTGCGAATCTTGAGGAAATCCAGTCTTCGTCTTCGACAAAAAACACAATTCCAACTCCCAGACTCCCAGATTCTCTGATACTTGCTCCAGTGTCTGGAAGTTTGGTTCGGAGTTCGCGCGCCCCATTCAACTGACCTAGATCTACAAACTTCTACACACTCGGTGCCCCGGACACCCCCCGGCCGGTGCCGGTGTTCGCTCCGACGTCTATGCGCGAAAGGTGTTGAAAGGAGTCTGCCGGAAACTTCTACGACGGCACTACTCCTGCTGCTACTACTACTACCACTACTGCTACTACTGCCAGTGCTGCGAGACGGTTACGGGCGCAGTGTGTCAGCCCGCGCCCGTGCTGACTGGTTGGCTGGCTGACGCGTCGGAGAAAACTTTTCCGTACCACAGAACGGGTCCCGCCAGCCGCTTGAAGTTGTTGGCACTCGCGGGATGTTGCTCCCCATTTTCTTTTCTTCCCGTCTGGAGACCACGGGCCACAGCAACAGCTCGGCTAGAAGATGGCTAGCGTCTAGTCACCGGAACGGTTCCGGATCGCTTCACGTGAGAACGCGCCACGAACGCCAGGCAGGTCGTGCAACAAAATGGTCGTGCAGCAGCACTCTGCTAGTAGCGCGCTCCATTCCAGTATGGCGCGCTGCCGGCTTCGGGGAAGGGGTAGATAAACACAGTCCCTCGTAGCCGGCAACCGTAGCCACAATATAGCCTTGCTGAGCTGAGCCCTGGGCCTATACCTGAGGCCTAGTTGTGCGAATGCGTGGGGAAGGCGAGCTAAGAAGACTTGGCTTGAGCGAACGATGAGGTGAGAGACAGAGAGAGCGATGGCTAGACAAAGGTTAGGCTCTGTCGGCATACACCGCCGCCACGCATGGAATGGCCCAAAATGGTGAAACCCCTTTTGGAGTGCCCTCTGCTAGTTCTGCGCATTCCACGTGTTCCAAGATCCGACCAAACCCGGACGCTCCGGACCAGCTCCAGCGCCAAGCCCTGCGCCGTCAGCCGTCGTCAAGTAAGGGCTCCTGGGAGCTCCTGGGTGGTCGTTGCGTCCTGATCCACGTCCAATTCTGGGTGTCCCCTTGGAGTTTCCAATTCTTCGTCCGCTGAGATCACAAACCTGCAGTAGGATGGTGAAGAATAAATAGTGCCCAGCTGCGTTACCCGGATGGTGACTTTGCCGCATTATGGGAGGGTGATCTAGATGGAGACCCTGCCGTAGTAGCTGTCATTCATTCCGGGGTCCAGAGTCCCAAAAGGGCTTCATGGCCAGAAAGCCTTCGCGCCTTCGCGCGGGGGCGGAAAACAAAAAGGCGGGTTCATCACGTAAACACACACACACACACACACATGCAGACACACAGACAAACGCACCAACACACGCCCACACGCGTGGAATGCGTGCATTGGCTGTACCAAGCCAATGCGCCTTGTTTTGGGAGATTTGGGTTGCGTTGCGTTTGCGTGCACCTTTCCGATTCAGGCGTAGGCGTTTACGTGCATGCGTTTCCCTTCCTGCCTCCGCCAGTCAGCCACCCCGAATCCGACTCCTCCACCACCGATCCATGTCGGTGTGTTGGAGGTTCTCCCCCGACTTTTGTGTAAAACTGCCGCCTAACTGTGCCAAACTGTCCTAACTTCGTGTGTTTCCCGAATGAAAGGTGCTTGTGTGTGTCTGTGTGTGAGGGAGTGAGACAGTCAGAAAGACGTTGCGTGTGTGTGTGTGTGTATGGAGGGGAAAATGTGGGGCGGTATGCATTAACCTCCCCCTAGGCAGCTAGCGTCCTCTCTGAGCCCTGAGTGCATTTCTCAGTCAGCCAGCCAGCGCAGCGCAGCGCAACGTGAAGCACGCAGAGCCATGAAGGGTGCAACATACACAAGCGATAGAGAGAGAAAAAGAGAGAGATAGAGAGACGGGGGGGGGGGGGGAGAGCGAGAAGGCGAGAGGGTTCTCACGTGCGAGCGAATGCACTCTAGCGCCAAAAGATAGCGCCCTCCGAAGGAGCGCAAGGAGCGAGAGAGAGCAACTGCACCGGACCGGCGAGAGTGAGACGGCACCACGGTGCGTGGTGCAGCGGATGTGAGAGTGCAGTGTGCGCTCTGCTGCACTCCCCGCACGGTGCATGAAGAGTACGATACGGGACAGGATGGGCGATGCGATGCAGTCGCAGTCGCACGAGATATGGCTTCGGCCACACCTCCGCCGAGCGTTGATTGGTTGGCCCTTCACAGCCCCCTCCACCACCCCACCACCTACCTCCGCCACGTGCTGTCCAACGGAACCGAAGGGGTAGGAGTTAGCACCCAGACCGCCTTGGCCCCCGCTGGCACGGGGAGTGGAACGGGAAAATGCTTTTCCCGGTTTCGGGGGTCCAGGGCAGGGCGTAGATGTGGGTAGTGTTGAAACGGTGGGGAGCGGGGGTGGGGCCTGCTTGACGTCTTGTGTTTTTCCCGCTGTTTTCGGTCGTTCGGGATTTTCGGCTATTTTTGGGCCTTGGGCCGAGCCGAACGGGAAAACAACGTCCGCATGAGTTGCCTTTTTTTGCCGAACATGAGGGGGGGGGTGGCGGTAGGGTCTTGTGCAAGCGTCCCTGGAGCGGTTTTTTGATAAACTGAAACCGAAAAGCGCACCGCACACGAAACGTCGTCGTCAAAGTGCCATTTGAAAAGTACCCTGGAGCAACTTATTCTGTCTCTCTGTTTCTCTCTCTCTCTCTCTCTCTCTCTCTCTCTCTCTCTCTTCCTCTCTCTCTCTCTCTCTCTCTTCTACTTTCTGTTCTCTACTTCCTCTATTTGTTGGTGTGCACCTCAAGTCTAGTCCCAGATGAAGTCTCAAGTCTAGACCCAGATTGAGTCTCTTGTCCACAGTAGTTCTAGATCGCCATTCTTCTGTCCTGTAGTCAGGGTTAGGGCAAGTGTTTTCAACACAGCATCGGCACCAACGCCAACTGGCCAATAGTGTCGGAGTACCGGAACCAGAGACTCTTGCCCCGGATCCGCAAAGAATCGAACAGCCCGTGAACCTGACGCTATCCTAGTACACAAACCGTTGTCGGGTTGAAACTAGACTAGGTGTTGCGTTCCCATGTCCAATGGGGCGGTTGATGCCTGTACGACGGACTTGAGGTCCTTGGGCCAATTCTGGGGATTCTGGTTTCACTTTGTCATCTTTCAGAGATCGAACTAGAGTGTAGCCCGCCGCTTGAAACCACGATCGATCCCGGTATCGACCGCTTAGGTGAATGATTTGCGGACGGACAATGGCGGACCAAAATCGTGAACAACCGATAATGATCGATGATGGGCTGAGTGAGCTGAGCCCGAGAGGTCACGAGGTGCTTACACAGTCTACGCTACGACCAACAGCTGTAACAGTAATTTCCAGTCCAAGTCCAAGTCTCAAGTGTGTTTGCCCAACTCGCAAATCAACTCCTAACTCCCAACTGTTCAAGGGCATTCTCCGATGACTCCGAAGTAAAGTCCTCGAAAAGCCGAAAAACTTCATAGGAACCATCGTCCCTTAACCGGATCACGAAGCGACCTCCCGAATGGGCTTCCAGAAACGTTTCAGTCAGCGCCAATGGTCCAATGTAGCCCCTTCTGCCCTGCCCACGCAGGATCCCCAAACCTCCGTCACCCTAGCACATCTGGACGCCTGGAGGATGGGTGCGCATCGTCCAGGTTCAGGTTTAGGTCCGCTTCTTCCGCTACCGATATGATCGATCGATGGTAGATAGAGGGATGCATCTTCTGTGATCCACATAGCCTCTTCCTTCACTTCTCCCACGCTTCTCCATTTTCCGCCTTGCCCCCTGCTCCGTTAGTCCGTCCTTCCAGGGCCGAATGAATCACCTTAGGAACGTACAAGTAAAAAAAAAAATCCATCGTTCGGACGTTGGAATTTCTAATAGGTTTCGATGGAGAATGAAAATGGCGCCCGTGGCATGAGAGACTCAGAGGAGGAATGGCGGAGAACGGGGTTTTACTCACACCACCGTCACATACCACCCTCTAGGCATCGATTGGCATCCCGTGTCTACCTAGACCCTGTTATTGTCCCTTTTTTCGGTGGTTTTTGGTGTTTTATTTTGTTTCTACCAGCTATCCTCTAGCTTGTCGAAACGCTCTATCACTCTCTCTCTCTCTCTCTCTTTGCTTCCCTCTCTTTCTTTCTCTGTCTCTCTATCTCTCTGTCTCGCGCTGGGGCGCCTGTGCGTTGCACATGCGGTCCCACAGGAAAGAGACGATGCAACGATCCTTCGATTCGCGTCACGCCAGCGTAAAATGTGCCGGGGTGCAGCTTACACTAGCCTGCACTGCACTGAACCTCCCCATCTCTCTGTCTCTCTCTCTCTCTCTCTTTCTCTCTGTGTCTCTCTGGTATCCATCCATCTCTTGCTGTCGCCCAACGTCGCATCAACGAGCGCAAAAGCGCATACGTAGCGCACCACCCTTCCTGAAACAAAGAACCGAACCGAGGGGTTAAAAGCCACTGCGCGATGGGGAGGATACTCCGGGAGGGTGAGATCCGGCACGGGTCCGGGAGCTGAGTGGCCAACAACGAGTGACCGGGGAGTGTGGGGGAACGCACGACAAACAACGCAAGAAGTTCCACGCGCGTGTGGGTGTCCTCACCTAGAGACTGTTACTGCTCGTACTGCGATCTGTATGTCTCTCTCTCTCTCTCTCTCGCTCGCGTTTTTCACATGCCTGACCAACACACACACATGGGCACAGATTGTGTATGCCAATTCGCTGGTGTGCAACGAACAATCTAGGACGAAGGGCATGTCAACAAACCCCCGTGAGTGTGTTGGGGTGGGTGACGATGTGCGTTGTGCATGCGTTGGTTGCTGTGTTTCCTATTTTTCGTGTGTTGTAAAAGGAGGGGGCAGGCGATAGTGTGATTCTGGATCCTTCTCGGGCGGGGTAGGGTAGGAGGGGGTCTGGTCAATGGCTACGGCTGCGAACTCTATCCTAACGCCCTAAATTGTCGCCCGCTGCTTATCTTATCGTCGCCGCCGCCGCCGGCACTCTCTATATTTCGTTCTTCCTACTTCTCTGTCTCTTTCTCTCTTTCTCTTTCGCTCTTTCTCGTTCTTCTTCGCTCTTCTTTTTTTCGTTCTCTCTTTCTTTTTTTCTTTTTCTTTCTCTTTCTCTTTCTCTTTCTCTTTGGCTCTTTCTCTTTTGCTCTTTCTCTTTCGCTCTTGTTCTTTCTCTTTTGCTCTTTTTCTTTCACTGTTTCTCTTTCTTTTTCTCTTTTGCTCTTTCTCTTTCGCTCTATCTCTTTATGTTTTGCTCTTTGTCTTTTGCTCTTTCTCTTTCTCTTTCGCTCTTTCTCTTTCTCTTTTGCTCTTTCTCTTTCGCTCTTTCTCTTTCTTTTTTGCTCTTTCTCTTTTGCTCTTTCTCTTTCACATTTTCTCTCCTGTTGTCTGCACTATGGTGTTGCTAGCCTCTCGAGTCGTGGTTCTAGTCTCAGCCGCGGCCATTTGCGCGCGTCAGATTAAAAGCGCCACACACAGTGGACCACATACAAGCACACGCACGCACCATGCGACCTCGCAAAGAGTGCACGGCTTCACCCTAGAGAAATCTGTAAAAAACGGAACAAGTGTTTGCGTCGACAACGACAATGGCTTCCAGTGGTGGGTGGGTTCAAAGGGTGACTGTTCAGTGGGGTGGCTCGCAACATTCACAACCCTTTCTCCCACCCACGGGTGCAGCAGTGCAGTACTAGCCACCCCCCACACCCGCACACACACACACACACACACACACACACACACACCGTGGCAGCGGCCATTTTGAGTGGAACCAATATGGCGTAGGACCGTATGTGGCTTCCCCTCGGACTGCTCGGACCTGGATAACCTGTATTCGGTTGCTACCCTCGATCGATTCGACGGTAGCATCTTCCGCTATCTGGATGTCGTGGAAGTGCCTCAACGCCTATCCAATCGGTCGCCGGGTCAGGCCCGTGGCGTTAGTTCCAGTCCATTCAAACCGGACGCCATTTTAGAGATTCCGCATTAAGAACGCGATCGATTGGCGGCACGCAAATCGTGCGCTATCTCGATGTTGGAGCCCCCACCCGTCAATCTCGACCGTCGTGTGTGTCGTGTTTGCGTCCATCGGTCGCTGCACCGAGTCACTGCAACAATGTGAAACATTGCGCCCCACATGCGATGGCCGACGCCAGTAACTACGGGGTTCGTCAGGCGGGCGGCCTACCCATACTGGCCTGTGGCCTGCCGCCGCCATCGCCAACTGCCAGCTCCAGGTCCGGGTTGGGTTGGCACAACAATATGCCACCCCCAACCAACACACACACACTATCATTTTACTTCCCTCTTATTTTCCCTCTCCTTCTCTCTCTTTCTGTCGGTTCCTGCTGAGAATCGCTGGGTTGCTGTCCAAAACAAAGTCTAAAAGTTTAGACTGGTGGGCTGGCAAAGGGTGGGGGGCGGGCGAGTGCTGTAAAATGTGCCCAAAACGAAACAGAAGAGTACAACACGCACACAGCGGTGGGTGAATTGTTCTTACTGTGTTCCTTTGTTGCACTCGCGAGTCGCATAGTAAACGGGAGCCTTCTTTTTCGACACTTTCGTCGCTTTCTTTCAGGCTTTTAAGCCTCTCTCGCTCCCTCCTGAACCTTTCCTTTAAAGGCTCTTTTATGGGACCACCCACGCCCATGCAACCCCCAACCGCGGGACGAAGGGGTCATTGTTTGTTGCACGAACCGAGTTACGTCCACGTTCGTACGTTCGTGCGAATGTTCTGGCCCGTTGGTTCGATGGTTTCGGTTATTCTCTCTCACTCTTTCTCTCTTTCTCTCTCTCTCTCTCTCTCTCTCTAACTTTCTCTCTTTTTTCTCCTTCTCTCTGCTGAAAACCCTGTGGGTGTTGTTCGTTGTAGTGGTGGTTAAAAGAATCCTTGCTGACGCAAGTAGAAGAATAGCAGCAAAAACGCTAGGAGTAGGAGTAGGACGAGTCGCCCCACCAAAAGCGCCGCCGGGGACTCCTGGGAGTGGTCCGTCGCAACACGTCGCCAAATAGGTTAATTTGGGTTCGATGGCGGAAGCGGACAGAGAAGGTTGAAAAGGGCTTAGAGCGGTGATGCATGGAGTGGGATAGCTCATGGGGATGGACATTCGATGCCAAGCGCTTCGAAATCCGCAGCCTCGCAGCGCAAGGAGTGAAAGCCTTAAAGGGGAGCCGAAACGATCCTCTTATCGTCACACACGCACACACACACACTCGTACCAATATCTTCTCTCTCTCTCTCTCTCTCTCTCTCTCTCTCTGTCTTTGTTTGGTGGAATGTTTTTTGGGCAAATTCTGGACGATCTACGCGCTAGAGCGAGAGAGAGAATGAGCGAACGAACGAACATACAGGGTGGCCCATTAAGGATTCTTTTTATCATTTGGTTATGGAAAGGAAACGGCTTAATATTTACTTGATGTTTGAACATTAATTTGAAAGGTTGATTCACCAAATTTGAGTATAAAGTACAATTTTGGTTGCAGGAAATTGGGAAATATGAAAACCTTATTTCCAAAGTCGGTCGGTCATCAACTCAAACGGTACGGTATTTGAAAAGCTCACTTCATTTAAGTTCATTCGGTGGTTATGTTATGAAACAGATTTGTAGTTTTTGGGATTCGGAAAACTCACACATCGTTCAAGAGAAGCCAATGCAACCCACAACGAGTGACTGCCGATATTAGCGATATTGCCATTAGCGATATTGCCATTGCCGCGATAGGACCACGGACAGTCGAAAATGGGCTCAAAAATAGGTCCATCGAATGGGGCTACTGTCAAGCCAACCGTGGTGGACATTTTACCAAAATTGTTCTTCATTAAAAAAAAACTCGAAGAATCAACCTTTCAAATAAATGTGCAAGCATCGAAAAATATTAAGCTGCTTTCTTTTTATAACCATATGAAAAAAGGATTCTCAATGGGCCACCCTGTACACTAGAGGTGGCCGGGGGCTGATGGACGCTAGTCGTGGGTTAGAGGCCAGCCAAACCCGGCTCTGGCCGAAAGGGCCGGGTTCGTTCAATGGGTTCGGAGCGTGTCCAGCGTGGATTGCCGAAGCGCACGAGACGGCGGATGCAATTAGGGCAGCCACCGGAGTACCGTTTGCAGTGTCCTGTGCCGAACTCACATCCACTACATCCGCCGATCATTTCCCCACAGCCGGTGCCGTGCCCTGCACTGACCGGACCTGCTCGTCCCAGCGTCTGTCCTCCGGGGGATCGATCGGCCGAAACCGCACCTCATGGTACTTCATTCGTCGAAGATGGCGGAAAAGGGAATTAGCGGATTGGCAAGCTAGGTTCTTGAACCACGTCTCTAGTAGGCTCATATCACATCTCAGCGACCGTCGATAGGTAGACTCCCGACAGGCACCGTTCCGTTGATAACGTCACTGGGATGCGTGCCAGCGTTCGGTACGTCCGGATACAGACGAAGCCATATCATGTGAGAGAAACCCAAGAAACCAAGGAACTCCAAAGGTTCCAATTTCCACACGCGGCCTGTTGATGATAAGAATGCCAAACTGTCGGTGCAGCCACAAATGCATGCCTCAAGGTAACGCACCCGAAGTTCCGGAGTTATTAGTTTATTCCTGTCACACAACGGCCCAGCATCGCATCATTAATGGATTTGGAAACTTCGAGCGAACGCGGCTGGCCGAGCCAGTGCTAGTGCCAGTGTCCGTCACAAGGTAAATATGGCCGCAAAGAGCTTCCAATATCCTGAGTCCGTAACGGGGTCCTGAAAAACTCGTCACTGTCGAACGGAGCTTGAGAGATAAACGGGCAACCATAAGCAGCAGACCAGTTCCGTGTTGAGTGGGCTTGTGTTGAAAGACGAATGTAGCTGAACATTCAAAGTCTTTCACACCAACTTGGTCAAAAAGAATCGGTGCATCCTTCTCCATGCCGTAGCCGTAGCCGAGCAGCGACGATGAGCCTGTCGTAAGGCGCTGAAAAATTCACGAGATATCACTGGGATATCTCGGTTCGGGTCTCCCGAGGACAGCCTCCAGTTCGATGTTGGACATTGACTTGGGCAGGTGATGGGCGTAGCATCGCAGACATCACAACCCCTCCCCCCCACCATACGCCCCACCTATACTTCGGGCTTCCGATGGAGCCGACACCGGCATTCTCTATCCAAGTTTATCAAAGCATTTATTAGATGCCAATCCTAATTCGCCCTGAAGGGGGCGCACCATAAATATGTGATGCAGTAGAGTGTGATCCCAGGTCACATCAGCAAACGAGCGCACAAACTGTGACCTAACTGGCCGAACCTGGGTTGCCCGCGCTTGCTTCTGGGCATTATCTTGGGACTTCAGCGGTCACGCTCACGGAAGATATGGTTCGTTCGGTCCTCGGGAGGTCTAGTTTATTCAGTCCCGTTTGTTTCACCGGCGAGGCGTCCAGTCATTTCAGGTGGGACACACTATGGGGTCAGAGATGCTTTGGCGAGCGTTTTGATGATCTCCATGACACCCATCGGTCCGCGGCGTTTAGGGCGCACGACGGCCGGTGTGACTTTGCTCGCCGCTGGCTCGGCACTGGCCGGAGTTGGCGCGTCCAACTTTATTGTTGTAGGCTCCGGTGTAGGTTCGGCCGCAGGCGAACTTGCTTTGGAAACCTCAGCAGGAGTCGTGTGCAAAGTCTTGGGAGTCACTGTCTCCTGAACCACCTGCTCGGCGGGAGTAAGTTCTTCGTTACTGCCCTGCTCAGGAGCGCCATCGTTTACCTGCGAAGTGCCCGTTCCAGGGTCCTGTTCCTCCTCGGCCAGCTGCTCGGCGGGAGTTAATTCTTCGTTACCAGCGCCGCCATCGTTCAATACCGGACTCCCCTTACCGGGGAGCTCCTGTTCCATCTCGACTCCCCGGTCGGCGGAAGTCAGTTCTTCGTTAGCGTCCTGCCCGGAAGTGTTTGAGGCATCGTTCGACTCTTGAATCGGAGTCAGTTCTTCGTCACCGTCCTGCTCAGAAGCGCCATCGTTCGACTCCGGAGTGCCCGTTCCAGGGTCCTGTTCCTGGTCGGCGGGAGTCAGTTCTTCGTTAGCGTCTTGCTCAGAAGCGCCATCGTTCGACTCCGGAGTGCCCGTTCCAGGGTCCTGTTCCTGGTCGGCGGGAGTCAGTTCTTCGTCAACGTCCTGCTCAGAAGCGCCATCGTTCGACTCCGGAGTGCCCGTTCCAGGGTCCTGTTCCTGGCCGGCGGGAGTCAGTTCTTCGTTAGCGTCCTGCCCAGAAGCGTTCGAAGCATCGTTCGACTCCTGAGTCGGGGTCAGTTCTTCGTCATCGTCCTGCTCAGGAGCGACGTCGTTCGACTCCGGAGTGCCCGTTACAGGTTCCTGTTCCTGGTCGGCGGGAGTTAGTTTTTCGTTGCCGTCCTGCACAGGAGCGACGTCGTTCGACACTGAACTCGCCTGACTGGGAAGTTCCTTCTCGACTACCGATTTGACGGCGCTTGTTTTGGCCTTCGACTTGGAACGGCTTTGTTGGGCAACCAGTGGTTCAACCACCGCCTCTTCTTCTGGTGCGGCATTCTTCTTCGATCCCACGACTGCTGCTGCAGCTGCTGATGGTACGTCGCCCGGCTGATCGCTTGTTGAGCGGGAAGCAACGAACGGATGGTGCACTTCGGTCGGAAAGGCCTCTCGTGCGAATCGCAGCTCCGGCATGAATCCTGCAAAGACGAGGTGGTTACAACACTAGCAACACTAGAAGGCCAGATGGCTGGTGCGCTGATGACATACCCTCCACATCAGCCCCAACACGCCCGAAGGGATCGTCGTACAGGGGGTACTGCATTGGACGAACAGGAACATCGTCGCTGTACGGCGCCATTCGCTTGACCAGCGGATGGAACATTGGCGGCTCGAACGGGTAGTCTCCAGGGTAAGCTAAATGAGAATAGAAAACAAAAAAGGCCCAACTGGAGGCGTAAGTCGTTGCGCCGGAGTGAGTTGTCTAGGACCCAGAGGACTCACGTGGACCGGGCTGGTAGAAGTGGACCGGCTCCGGAGGTCCCAGGTACGGTGGGTACGGGTCAAACTCTGTCAATGGTGGCACAGAATTGCTGGGTTTTTATTGGGATCGAGTCGAGCAGGCGCCTCAGCTCTTACCTGGATAATATGGTGGACCTAGCGAACAGGGGCACATCACCGAACGGGCACGAATTACGTGGCTAGAGGCATCGTCAAGTTGCGCTTCCGGCTCAGGTTGTCTAGGCTCTAGTTCTTCGCGACTCGGTTCGACCGAGCTAGCTCCGGAAGCCTTCAGGAGCTTAGCTACCTCATCGTAGTCTTTGTCCGCGATGAGCATCTCGAATGGGTGTCCGGACGCTAGACCGGCAATTGGTCCAACCGGCAGTTGGTACTGTGTCGGTCCTGTCGTCTGGTCCTTGTGCTCCCGTATGTACACCAGTCTCGAGCGGACCCCTCGGTTGGGGACGGCTGGAGGCTCCTGCTCCACTGCGCCATCGGTGGGTGCCTTCGGTACCGTCGGAGCCATCGGCGCACCGTACTCTTCGACCATGGAAGGCCACAGCTCCCCAAACGCTTCCCGTCCGTAGCACTGTTCGGCTGAGTGCGCCGCCACTAGGCACGGGTCGGTGCTGAAGTCTCGCACCCGCGTCTCGCACCGCTTGGCCTCGGAGGTGTCCATGGGTTCCGAGGGAGCCCCAGGCAACAGGGGCAGTCGATCCGCGAGCATCCCGGCGGCGTCACTGTACAGTCCCAGCCGGACGACGACACAGTGCAGCAGCTTGGAGCCGCGCTCGTCGCGTAGAAACGACTGGCCGACGTACGACGCGACGCTCTCCTCGGGGACCTGCAGGACCTGCGCACAGTCCCGCACCGCACTGCGGAGCTCAGTACGGCGGGGTGCCAGGTAGCGTGGATGCGTCACCAGTTCCCCGAGGGACTCACTGTAGCAGCGGAACGCCCGATACGCGGCGCTGCAGTGGTCGGTGGCGGCTGGCGAACCTGCTGCGGCGCAGGTACGGGCCTGCTCCAACTGCTCGGCCGTGGGTTGTGGGTCGCGGAAGAAGCGTACCAGCACCCGCTCACTCACCCCCTCCCGGTCGTTCCACCAGCGGGTGCCGAGGCCAACGCACCGCACGAGACAGTTGGCGTCGGAGTCCGCGGGGTTAGCCTGCTCGTCGAACGCGTCCAGTGACTGGCGCGAAAGGTTGAGATACTGCAGGCACTCCAGGTACGCCTGGGGGAAACTCTTGGTCGCGTGTCCATACCCCGCGCAGTCACCGCCACTGGTTCCGGCTACCGTAGATACACCCAGCAGCGCTGCTAGCGCCAGCAACAGTCCGGACCTGGGCCGGACTGCCCACGGCCCACGTTTTGGGCTCGCTCGCATTGGTTTTCGCGCGTTACGCGCTCTGTGCTGCTTCTGGGGGACAAACCTTGCTGTATAGCCCGGCACTCCGGACGGCGCTCAAGTCGACTGTGGAAGCCGACCCTCAGACAGGGGGTCCATTTATGGAGCCCGCGACCCGCCGGCGCACTGCAGATAGGACACGTACGCGGATACGCGTGACCAGCACGCGGAGCTATCGGATGCGTGCGGTCGACCCACTGACACGGCCCACTGACGTACGCAATGCTGGATGTCGGCACATCACAACAACAACACTACCGCCAGCGTGGACCGCACACCAGTCCAAGACTAGACCAGACCAGAGAGCCTGCAGCAGGTGGAGACGACTCCGGCGCTTAGCTGGCGCAAGCAATCAAGCAGCATTCCTCTGGCGGGCGCGCTATTTCTGGGGTCAATTTCCGGACACACACCTGGACCTGAACGAATCCAGCGAAGCCATAATCACCTGTCGTACGTTTGTTTTGCCGGCCTAATGCTCAGCCGTTACGCGCTCGTATCGCTTCTTGACTTGCGGCATGCAACGGCTCGGCGCTTCCTCTAATGTATTTATGCCAACTTCTTGCCTTGGTCGCATTCTTCATGCAAAAGTTTTTCGCTGGTTCGAACCTCTAGGTCACCAGGCAACACCAGGCGAGGCGATTGGAGGGGGGAGAGAGAGAGCGAGCGAAAGTAGTTGCTGCAGAGTTCTTGCCGAGCTTTAAACCATTTTAGAGCAATGGCAATTAAAGTTGTCGTTGTCGAATTCGGATTCGAATGGGCCGGCCGAATGGCATAGAATCGTGACGCGAACGCAGAACGAAATCGCTTGTCTAGAGGGAGACAGAGAGTAAAAGCTAGAGAGAAAGAAAGAGATAGATAGAGAGAGTGAGAGACAGAGAGAACGGTAAGAATAGAACCTCACCGAAGAATCCTGTCTTGGAGTCGAAGACGTCGAGAGAGTTTGCCGCGTCGGGACAGATATTCCCGCCAAGGAACCTTACGAAACCTTCCGGTTCCTGCGGAGTTACCGGACTACCAGGCTGTTCAATAAGTTTTGCGGTTCAATAGGAAAAACACAATTTTATGGTTCTTACGTTTATTGTTCAGTATGGTCTCCCCCTGAACATCAATACGCTTGTTCCAACGAGATTCTAATTTATGAACTCCATCCCCTGAAGTGCCACAGCCTTAGTGGCGTCATCATTTGATGAAAAACGCCTTCCACGCATGATTTCTTTTAGGTCTGGAAACAGTTGGAAGTCGCTAGAGGACAAATCTGGTGAGTACGGTGGATGCTCCAACAAATCGATATTAAAATTAAAATGCATGGATCTTTGCCATTGACAAAATGCCCTCGTGACACGGTGCATTGTCCTGATGAAAAAGGATTTTTCGCTCACACTGTCCCGATGAGAGGGCTTCTACTAAAAATCTTTCAGTCACTTGACGATTTTTCAATACGAAAAAATACGGGATATTTTTTCGTACGATTTCGGATGTTCCTTCTGTTTTTGGACGCCCTTGACGTAGATCGTCTTCAAGGTTTGTACGACGACGCTTAAAGTCAGCAATCCAGCATTTTACTGTATTAATTGAAGGCGAAGAATCCTTATGCAATTTCAACACGCGTTCATAATTTCCTTTGCTTTCAAATGTTCCAAAAAAAAATTTTGTTTTAAACACACGTCGATACTAAATGGCTTGTAAACTAAGAAATGAATTGCAACACTTATTGAACAACCCAGATTATCTCTCTCCTTCTCACCCTCGCCTCCTTTTCGTCCCGGACTAAAGCGAAGGAGTAAGGCAAGGGTCTTGAAACACCCGCAGCAGACATCGATCAAACTGTCGACGACTTCAGGTAAAACAGAGATCGAGAGAGCCAGAAAGTTTGTGCGTGTGTCTCCATCGGAGTAGTACTTGGAAAACTTGCCGCACCATTCTCCGCCTCGTGTCCCCAGAGATTAGTCGTTGAGGTTGGCCCTGCGACTCCACGGGGTCCTTTCGATCGCCAGCCGATTTGGCTGTGACACTTGGTCGTTCCCTTTGCCGTCGAAGCCTGGCGCGATCGCATTCTCGTCTTTGCACACTTTGCGTTTGCCAGTTCGTTTTAGATGTTTGGCCGTTCTGTTTGCCCCCCCTTTTTACTTTTGTTTTGCTCTACTTTCCTTTTCGATTGCCTCTACTTTCTACGTAACCAGGCCTGAGCCTTGCCGCCTTCATTTGACGCTTTGTTTCATGTTGGCGGCTGCTTTAATGTGCTTTACTGATGTGCGATGGACCTCGTTTGTAGGACAAGAGACGAGCACGCCGTGGGAGCCCTAGACTGCTTGGCCGGGAGCCATTCGGTACCGGTATGCACCATTTGGCAGAGGGCTCAATGATGCGCTTGTTGGAAGGGGGCCGCGGGCGTTATGGTAGCATAAACACAGCCTTGCCGCGAACTCGCCAAAGGTTCCGGTTTGGCCGGCGCTGGTCGCCACTTCAAAGTGGCCGATCGAGCGACGAGCCGATTTGGCGATCGCCGCGCCACGGCTCGATGCGATGAAAGGATTTTTTAGCATATCCCCGCCTCCATCCCACCATCCCTCCTCGCTGGCCTCTTGCCTCCGCCAATGTGTTACCGTTTTTGTCACTCCATTTTAAACGGAACCTCACAACATTGTCGAGGTGGCCACACGAGTGCGCGATGCACTCGCAAAAAACAGCGCAAAAAAAACGGAACAACAGCCGAATGCACTGAGCTGTATGATGGATGGCCCACCCTCCTCCGCCCATCAACCCCCGCTGCCACCCAACCTGGGGGGCTGGAGGCGTTTGAGTGTATCATTACCACCCTCGCTCGCCCTCTGTGGCGCGCCAGGGAGCTGTTTGCGATTGTTTTTTTTTCCTCTACTGCTCGGATCCAATCGGAAAGGCCCGGCCGCACCCTTCCACACCCATCGTCATCCGGCACGGCACCGGCGGTTGAGCGTTTTCCCATTTTCCCTGTGATGTGATGGGAGTGAGGCTTCAGTTTGACGGTTTTGTGTCGTTTTTCTTCTGCTCGCTCTCGTATGCTCGTGGTTTTTGTGTTGCAAATCTTCGCCGCCCGTACTTTCATCTGCCACACACGATTTCTCTCTTTACTCTCTCTCTCTCTCTCGCTCTATGACTGTTTAATGTTTTTGCCCTGTTTCGAATAACACGCTTTTGTTTTAAGTTTCCGTTTCATTTTTTCTTCCTGTTTTAGTTGGCAGCCGCCGGCCGCCGGTCGCGTTTTCCACGCGACGGAGCGCGACCGTCGCATCACTGTGCACATGTGTGTGTGTGTGTGTGTGTGTGTGTGTGTGGTGGTGGTGACCATTGGGCCAAATCTTAAAGTAGCGGCCCCACCGGTCTGCCACGGTTTAATTGGCCGTGAAATATGGCGCGATCCGTCGAGCGGTGAACGAACGACAGGCGGCTGCTGTTGGCGACACAGACACACAGCATGCAGCATGAACTAATGTTGGAGCCCTGGAGCATTACTTCATTTCTCGGAACAGTGCCACCAAAAACACAAGACCCACCCGACTCCGCCCGTCTAGTAATCCGTCTTGGGAACTTCCTCTTTTTTTCTTATTTGAGATTAAGAGGAAAAAAGGACTCAAAGGGCAGATGGTCGCCGTAGCGCGCGCAGGGAGGTCACGATGGGGTCGGGCCGCGGTGCGAAGTAGGTCAGATTGCACCGAAATTTGTTCGTTCGGCAAGTTAGTCACCATCGTCCTTTTTGGGTCAAAACACGGGCAAGCGCGTTCTACGCAAGCGCCACCAGCGTCTTGGCGAAAGACGGAACGAGAGAGAGAGAGAGAGAGAGAGAGAGAGAGAGAGAGAGAGAGACCGACAAGTGATTGTGGTAGCATGGGAGAAGGGGTTTGCAGCGGGGCAGGGCAGGGGGCAGGAGCATAATAACATCATGAAAACTGGAAACATAAAAGGCCCAAAACCCTCCCAACACGGGCGGGAAAGAGAGCGAAGAGCGGGTGGCCAAGAAAGTGAAGCGGCAGAGGCAGAGGGCGGGCAGCAAGAACGAGAAAAACGGAAGATAAAAAGAGAGAGAGAGAGAGGGAGCGCCGAAGCGAAATTCGGTTAAGGCGCCCGCGAACTACGCGATGTTACGTGACCTTCCGCAACGCTGCCTCGGTTGGGGTGTACCGCGTCGGTCGTTCGCACCGGCTCAAGACGTCCGAACGCCTTGTTCCTTAGGACATTCGCGCGAATCGATTGATGAGGGTGAACGCTCGGTTTAAGATCTTTCGTCGACTCGCGTTCCCGCGCGGATGGTGAATGAATTGCTTTGCCAGCCGTTTCGTGGCGTTTCATGTTGAAGATTCTATCTAACATTTCATTTTGCGTGTGCGTTTTCGTCACAAACGGTGTTTTGAATGTGTTTTTTATTTATTTCTTTATTTATGTATTTATTTAAGCTGGAATGATGGGCACTAAAACCGATGATAAAAATAAGAACATAATCGTCCATCTAGCGGAACACGGCATTCATCTCTTCATATCCTTGAACATCTGTTACAAAAGATTATTTAGCATCGAACTAGAGCATGTAAATGCTGTCTCATTCCTGCTGATGCTTATATTAATATTCAAGATAAATGACACCAGGGAACTGGATCAGATCAATGCTAAGCGGGTATCGCCACTTTCATCAATCACTATTGGAATGCTCTTTTTGTCACTGCTTTTTACAACAACTTTCTAACGACATCCTTTGGGAAACGAGATGTACCAACACATTTGAACAGTATTGGTTCACAGGCTGATAAATCAATGTTGTGTTTCCTATGCCACCGTATTGACGTTAATTTATATTTATATTATGCTCGTGTTTTTCTCCCAGAATAATTCGTTTCAGGAACGGATCCAGATCTTTAGGCTCGCCATGCCATAAACATCACACAAATGTTAATGAATCTACACAACGTTTCGGTTTTTATTTTTTTTGTATCATAAACTAAACTTCATTTACTTCATTTACTAAACTTCATTAGTTTACTTCATTACAAATTCTGCCCCTTTGCATACATGTAAAACTTTTAGCTTTCAGCTAAAGTGTGGAATTATTGCACATTTTGCCCACCGAAATTGTAGCTTGTCAAAACAAAGGCTAGATTAATGATCAGTCAATCATCGATAGTTCTTCATTCCTGTACTTTGGCCTGCATTTCGAAAAAGAAACTTTGCTGCTAATGAAACAACGCAACGCAAAAGTAACGTTGGGCTACGCGTTGTTCACTGATAAAGAGCGTCAACATTTGGACGCAGCTGTAAAGTGAAGCTCTCCTCGTACGTTTCGTTGTGCTTTAGCAGTACTTCGGGTGTACCGCAACAGAGCATCCTTGGCGTTTGGCTGTTAATTGTTTTTCTCAATGGTCTATCCGCTTTGCAGTCGGATTTTCAAATTCCACAGCACTCCAAACTCATGTTACATGCCGACAATCTCAAACGGTTGTATTTGGTGAGAATGATTGTTTGGACCATTAAAACGACCTGAACGAATATTCGCTTAAGCTGTGTAAGGAATAACATAAAACTGAGCATGGATAAAGGCAATACGCTTCACACGCTCTGGTGCCCCACGACCGTCTGCAGGATTAAACGTCTTGCAATCATTCAGCGGAACTTTACACGATTTTCTATGCAGAAGATTGAATGGAGCGTTCAGAGTCAGCTCACGGCCTTATCGTGCCCGATGTCTCCTGCTTGGATCTATTGGCCCCAGACGCCCGATACGCCCGATAGTTGCGAGGCTCCTGACGAACAACGTTGACTCTCCAACCTTACTGCCTATAGATTTAGTGAAATAGGCCTAGCTGGCTTGTTAACTTTACGAAAAAAATTAATTAATAAATAAATAAATAAATAAAGAACAGATAAAATAAATAAATCAATTAAAAAAAAAATAAAAAATAAAAAATAAAATAAATAAATTAATAGATTAACAAATAAAGAATCAAGGTCCGCGGTTGGAATCGATTTTGGTATTTCGGCTTTGGTAGGCTGGGATTTTTTGGTTAATGTCACAGGGCACCATATCAGGGAACAGGGAACACAGGGAACATTAACCCTAATATCTGGCGCCTGCCACTGAAGAGGCAGATTTGTCGATGTAATTCAACAACAACGGTGCGAGCAGATGTAAAACTAATCTGCGCAGTTATCGGAACATGTCTGCCGATTCCGGCAGAGGCGCCATTGCTTACGCACTTGAACTTGATCTTGGGTCCAAGTGCACAAGGCGCAGCAGAAGACAACAAGGGCACACGACGCTTTTTGCCACGCATCGCCACGCTCAATGTCGACACTTTGAGTGTGTGTGTGTGTGTGTTTTTTCAATTAACATAAATTTTGCCCAACCCCCAACAATGCAAACATGCGTGCGAAGCGACCATCAAATGCTGGGGACCGGTCGGATCAATTAAACAGCATAAACAGCCTAAACACTAATAAGCCACTCCGCGCGCTCGCGCCCGCACACCCCATCGGTTCCAACACTACATTCATCATATCGGTGCCTTAATTGTTCTCCGTGCTCTCTCGCTCTCTTTCGTTTTCTTACTCATCGAACAAAGGAAAGAGCCAAATCAGAGAGCTTAAGTACGCGTGCAACAAAATGATGTGTGCGCAAATGTGCCTCACAGTTCAGCTGGGAGAACTAGAGGTGGAGTGGAGGGAGGGGCGGTTGGGGGTTGTGGTTAGGTGCAGCGGGTGCTGTAGCTCAATAAATGGAAACCAGCGCAGCATAAGACGGTGCAGTGTGATGGCGTCTAGTGCCGGGCGATTCGCGATACGGTCATTATTTGCGCTACCAGAGGATCAGGAGGACAAGGAGGAGCGGGCAGATGGAGGCAGGCAGCCGATGCGGAGAGAAGGGGTGTAACGGAGGTGGTTTTAATAATAAAACTTTAGCACGGACCGAACAATCAGCCCCCCCCCCAACACACCTGTCTGACACCTCTCGGTGGTTGTTGTATGGCTCTGTGGGGGGAGCGTGGATGTGGCGGTGTGCTCTGCCTGATGGAATGAAGGGATGGGGTGTGTGTGATACAGTGTTGCCGCCACCCGTGTGCCGCGGTTACCTGTTGGACCTTCGGCCGCACGGAGAATTATTATTTTGATTTATGCCTCCCCCCAACAACTCAGAAGGCCTCAGATCACGCACGAAGCACGTAGCGACGCCCCAACGCACATTGTTAGCAGCCCCCTGTGTGTGTGTGTGTGTGTGTGTGTGTGTGCGTGTGTGGCTACATGTTAATGCGCGTGTGTGTCACGTTAATTATATTGTTGCGGTAATTGAAACATTTAAGATGGACCGATCCCAGCAGACCGAAGCCGCACCGTAGGCAACCAACTGCGGCCTGGGAGTGGGGTGCGCGGGGTTGGGAGGGGGTTATGTTGCCGATGCTGTGACCATTAATCAATCAATTACCTATGATGGAACAGCAGCAGCAGCCGTTGGCCAGCTGGTTCGCTGGCTCTGCCTGTGTTTGGTCCGTAGAGTCGTCAATAGAGGGCGCTGTGCGAGAGTCACCCAGGAATGCCTTCCTATTGTGTAAAGCTCATTGCTGGATGTGCAGTCTACACCTACAGCCTCTAGGAAGAAAGGGGGAGAGAAAGAGAGATAGAGAGAGTTATCATTGGTACAACTAAGTTAGCCCTTTTTTGACCATCTTCCTCCTGTGCCTAAGGGCGTGACGCAATCAGGGATTCCGAGTGATTCCGCAACCGGCTTAGAAGCGTTGCCAAAAACAAGCCCCCCACTCCGGTGCGTTCTTGAGCAGGCAGACCCCAAAAACAGCGGGCCACAGACCCTGTGCGATTGCTATCGGAAGGTACGTTCTCATGCAGCAGTCTGCCCAATGGGACCATTCATCAATCTTCCCCCGGCTTGGTGGCCAACAACAACTAGCTAGGTCCGGTGTCGGTCGGCGGAGCCAGTGTTGCAGCGGAACGGGTGCCTGCGATGTATGCAAATTTTATTACATTTTAATTTACATACCCATCTGCAGCCTCTGCAGTCGGAGCATAATTTGGCAACCAGCCCAAACCCAAACCGACGGCGACGGCGAATGACGACGACACGGAAGGACCGACCGACCGAGCAGGTCCAACGACCTGGACGCGGCAGACTTCACCTGTTACGCCCCATACGTGCGGGCAGGCGCCCACTCCCCATTTCTAACCGCATAGCGGCCAAAAAACCGGGCACCGCAAATTCGTGGATCAGACGCACATATATTCTCCTAATCTTGATGGCCCATCAAGATATCGTCTGGAGCCGCCGCCTGGAGTGTGCAGGAACCCCGGTGTACAACGCCCCTACAGGATCAGGTTCGGATCAGAAGAAGAAAAACACCACATATAAAAACAAAAGACTTCAACAAGCACTGCTAGACAGTGCTGCGCGGCAAACAGCGCAGCGTAAATCGTCCCCGAACATGAGCAGAGCGTTTTGTCGAGTGTTGCAAGAGGTCGGCAGCGTGATAGAGCGTAACGCGTTACTACGGTTGAAGTGTGCAAGTGAAACACCACAGCTCGGTAAGTCGAACAGTTTCCCCAACTGTAGGAAACTTCAAACTGAACATCTAACGAAACGAACACAAAAGTCGGACAGCGCTCAAACTGGCTAACCCAATAACTCCAACGCTTGGTTCGATCTACGGTAACTACGAAGCGGTATAACACCGGAGACCGGAACACGCCACATCGCCAGACGTAGTAAATTTAGGTTTTCGGACTCAACTATTAGCTGGAGATAGAGGCCTTTAGATCCGGTTCATGGGCTGGAAAGTCCCGAGCCCAACACATAAATGTCCTCTAGTCTTGTTGCTTTCATCGCTTTTTTGCAGTTAGTACTAACCTGTCAAAAGAATGCTGTTAAAATTCAATCACATTCTACTCGTAAGTTTGTGGACGTGAGTAATGGCATGCGTAGCAAAAGTGTTACCCGGATTCCGCTCCATCAGAAACAACAATACGCAGATAAGACGGTAACACCAGAAAACATTTTAGTAATCCCGAAAATCGTTGTGAATGATCGAAAAGTGAAGATGCGTCAGTTAGCTGCCATTGTACAGATAGCAAAAGAATGTGTTGGCTTTATCGGGCATGAACATTTGCTTGCTGTTGACCAAAAACAACCACGTTTTGATGATTCTGAGCAGAGGTTCTGGCCATGTTTAAGGGTAAGAACCCGGATGTTTTGCGTCGATGTGTGACAATGAATGGAACATGGATCCATCACTCTACTTCGGAATCAAAACGATCGTCATCTGAGTGGGGAGAGTTACTGATGAACCCTATACTGGACGAAGCAACTGGTGGTTCCAACTGACAACTGACAGCACCAACTACCTCAGAACGCATCGAATTAGGGTGTGCACCGTTGTTGTTGTTTCCTCAAAGTGGTTCCGAACTATGCGATACTACCGATATTTCGCAACGGTGTGTTCTCTCAGGCATTCCCCGTCGCTCTTTAAGACGCAGTTACATATCCGGAAAGTTTCCCGGAGATCTGGGTGAACGCGTACGTACCCGTCTAACGATCGGTATGTAAATTTATTAGAAGTGCCCAATCCAGAACCCCTAAACCCGAATGGCTCTGCGAAGTGTGAGAGCCCCCATAACCGTCTGCAAAATAGATATGCTACGGACCAAACAATTATGCCAAACCGAACTGGGTGAGACCGAGGGAGCCATCCAGGGATCCAACGTTCTCAGCAACCACCAACAACCGCCTGGTAGGAGCAACAGGAGCAATAATTGAAACGTGCATGTTGCATGAGGGACGGTCCATCGACGGTGCGGGCGAGATCTGCACCGTGATGTCCAGCTGCAGTGCAGTGGAGCGCGCTGAGCCCGATCAAATGATGATGGGCTCCGATGCCGCCCGGGTTCCCGGGGCCCCGATCGGGTGTAATTCATGGAACGATTCAAATTATTACAAATCGCGGAAGTGCAATCCGCATCGGCTCGTTGCGTTCCTGCTGCTGCTGCCGACAGAATACGCTGTGGCGTAAGGTGCGCTGAGGCGGAGGTGATTCCCGGTGCTAGCGTTTGAAACGCCAGTGTGTGTGTGTGTGCGTATAATGGGTGAGTGAGCCAAGACGAAACGAAATTCGTACAAACGGGCCACCTTCACGCTTAACTCGCGTTTGGTCCCAAAACCAAGAAAACCAAGCAAGAGCAAGAAAGAGAAAGAGGAAGAGAGAGAGAGCGAACGAGAGATAAAACTGACCAGGGAGACGAGGAAGAAAAATGGTTGTCGGAGGGTCTCTAGCACAACAGACACTGCCTGGAAAACTGTTTTCAGGAATTGCAAGAAGCATTCAACAGTGTAGTAGCGCAGTAGGTAGGTAGGCATCAGAGATCTAATCTTCGAGACCGAAAATGAGGGCCATCGCATCGCACGGTACACCGGTCTGGGCCAAGGATTAATCAGTTCTTCACCGCATCTCCACAAGAAGTCCCATCGTAGTTGTCATCCCTCCCTTCTGGGAGCCTCTGGATCGCTGCCCACAACACAGGAAGTACAAAGCCAATGCCAATAGAGCCAGCCAGTTCGACCAGTAAATTGTATAGCGTGAAGGTTGACGTTACCGGACCGATCAAGACCTAATGCGGACCGGTCCAGAATGGCACCAGGACTTTCACACGCACGCACGCTCACGATCAATATTTATGTATTTCAATAAATAAATAAATATGTCTGACCGCTTTAGTGCTTAGGGTCGCTGCTTCAGTTCGCGCTGCTCTTCAGGTTATGGATCCCGCACTCACTTCGCTCTAATTCTTCGACTTCAAACTCGCGGGCCGCGTGCGTCAATAGTGTGTACAACAACCACCGTTCAACAGCCAGGAGCCTAGGGAGCGCGAAAATCGGGTTCTCCCCTGTCTCGCCCGCAGGATAGCTATCGAACGCACTTCCTTTGCTGCCCTCGGCACGATTGATGACTTGTTGATGGCGCTTCTGCCCTAGCTTGCCCTAGCCTCATCAGTTGTCAGATGCCTTGATGGCAGGGGTTTATGGGTTTGGTTGGTTTGTTTGACTTGTCTTGTCTAATGGCTGACGCCCGGTGCCTCGACGACGACGACGACAACGACGATACTTCAGAGACTCCAACAGAGACATCTTTGAGCGTCGACCCCAGAGCGGGTGCAGGGTGATTGTTAATCGATACTAGGAATTAGGGACCCCCCGGGGTCCCGACCACGTCGTGCCCCGGTGCTGCCACCGGGGCACGAACCTTCGAATCCCTCTATTCTCATTGCGGTTGCGGTTTTGAAGGTTACAGCGATTATAATATTTCAACATGCACGCAAGACCCCCAGAAGGCGTTCCACGGCGTTCTTTGGGCTAATTGACTTTCACGAACGCGGCTATCTAGGGCAACCCGACTGCGACATCCACGGGTCCGCAGGCGCATCAGGTGCTCCTCCCATTCAGCGCTACTGTTACGGGCGCTACTTGTTGTTGGCTGGCTGGCAGGTAAACCCCCCAGCACCGCACCGTTCCAAGGCAGGTCGGAAATAATAATAAATGACTTTTCCGGTGGGACCTAGGGAGGGGGCACTGCTGCTGCTTCTGCTTTACGAGACGATTAATGCTTTGTGGCTACCCAAATCTGGGGCTCCCTGGGGGCCTAGGACCTAGGCCTATTCGCCGGAAAGGTGAGTGATGTCGCAACGGGCGGCGCCCTAATGGCGCCCATCGAGGACAGGGACAGCAGCAAAACTTTTTCCTGAACCAGCCCAGCCCAAGGTCACCAAACCCCTTGCCCCTTGCGGTAGTGGTAGTAGTGGTGGTCTAGTTATGTGGTTCGTTTCTTTTCGGCTCAAGACTGATTTCTTGGTGAAGCCCGACGATAGCCGTCCAGTCCAGTTCCTGACGGGGTAAAGGTAGAGGTGGAAAGAGCAAAAGGAGTGGAGTAGATAGGAAGTGGAGGACACCGCTCCAGGACGCCGGACCGCCCGCTGCTGCTAAGTCACCGTCCACTGAAGGCCCCCCCCCCCCCCAGTGCTAAGTCATGTTTGGTTATGGTTATTATCTTCAGCCGTCGTCATCGTCGTCGTGGACTGCCATTAGTCTTATTACTACTACTACCCATACTACTAATACTACTACTAGTATTAGTATTAGTTGTGGCATCCTTAGCGTAGCGTTACTATTAAGGCGGCCCTCAAGCGGGCCGGTACGAGGGGTTACCCCCGTGTTGATTATGGGGTCGGGTCGGGTTCGGTAGCTCGGTAGCCGAAAACCTCCTCTCCTCCAGACCCCGGTACCAGACCGGTGCTGGCAAATGAGCCGGGTGATGATCGAGTGGCGGCAGTGGCACGGGATTAGTTCTCTCGGTACGACCAGCTGCGACGGTTGCGGTCGCGGCGCTCGCTCCGATGGCGCTGCTGCTGAAGGGCGAGGACAGTCCAACGCGACCACCGGCCATCGTGTCGTACGCGTTCGAAAAGGAGCTCATCAACCGGCAGAACCGCCACATCCGCCTCTACGACAGCTTTCTGCCGAGCCTGAAGCGCGTACCGATAGCGATCAAGTTCTGGTCAAAGTACGACTCGACGGCGGCCGGACGGGCCAGCGGGCTGCCAAACTTTGACCGTTACTGTGCGCTGGTGGAGAAAACGATAGCGGACGGTCCACGGGAACGGTACCCGGAGCCGATCACCGAGAGCCAATGGTAAGCGCCCACCGCGGGGAGAGCCGCTAAGTCGCTCCGAAGTATTCCCACATCCGATACGTCCGCAGCTACGGGTGGCACTACGAGCCGCTCCAGCGGTACGACGGCTGCGACGTGCACCTGCACCACCACCCGAAGAAACGCTCCCAGATCACGCTGGTCGGTGAGAAGATCAACGCGGACCGAATCACGCAGCGGCCCCGCTTCACGGGCGTCCCGTTCAAGCTGACGTCTTAGGGTGTAAGAGTGCGATGCGATTTTATTGGCCCCGCAAGTAAGGTAAATAAATTATTCCATAACATCCTCCAGCGCGCTGGATCTGGAGCGTTTTTTGTTTTGTTGGACTAGAGTTTGAACTGGTGGTCCGTTCCGGTGTCCGGTCCATCGTCTACGTCGTCCGGTGGTCCGATCGGGCACTTCTCCTTCGACACCCGTGCGCTGACACCGGCGGGTCGGGGTGCTGAAAGTGGAGGCGGGGGACCAACGTAGGTGAGGACGACCGGTAGCAGGATGAGCCCGTGGGCGGCCCCGACCAGCACGATGCAGAGGTACATGCGGAAGTAGAAGATCTGGAAGATCTGGGATTTGGCGAACGCCAGCACTATGATGCCGGCAAACTTGGTGAGCGTGATGCCAGAAAACACGGAGCTGCCGGTGTGGATCATCGCCTCAGACGAGCGCTCGAGCCGGGTACCGGCGGCCTGCCGGTAGGTCCGTACGATGTGCGAAATAAACTCCACACCGATGCCGACACTCTGTAAGGTGGAGAGCCGAAGAAGTAGAGAGTGTTAGTAGCAGCAGTAGTGGCGTTTTCGATCCGTCCAGCCTCACCATGACGAGGTTGACGAGTGAAATCGCGTTCAGTGTGATGTTCCACAGCCACATCAGACCCATCATGTTGAGCACGATCAGGAAGACGTGCACGATGACGACGAGCGCCGACAGCAGGTCCAGGCCGGTCACCAGAAACGTCACGACGAACACGGCGGTGAGTGACAGCCCGAGCGACAGCAGCGCATCCGGCCAGATGGTGAGATACTGCTCGTAGAACACGTAGAACACGCTGTACGGGAAGATCTCGACATTGGCGCCGCGCTCGTCCAGCATCCGCTGGATGTCATCCGCAATCCGGCGGGACTCCTCGAGCGCGCTGTAAAACTGGCGCGACGTGACCGCCGTCGTGTGGTAGCTCATGAAGTACGAGTCGTGCACGTTGATGCGACCCGCCGCGTCCCAAACGTAGTTGAGGGCGCGCGAGTAGGCCGCCCGGCCCGCCTTCGCACAGTTGTCGTCGGGCAGGTCGGACAGGAAGAACTCCAGGTAGCGGCCAAACTGGGCGACGGTCGGCCGGATCCCGTTGTCACTGTACTCGCGCGTACACGACGTACAGAAGAATACTAGACCAGAAGACAGTGAGTGAGTGAGTGCGTGAAGCCGGTTCCTCGCCCCTAGCTACTTACCGTTGCTGGCGCAGAACGAACCATCCGAGGGGTTGTACTTGCAGCACGACTCGATCGCTAGCCAGTCGATGTAGTCGTCCAACCACGAGGAGGCAGGCCGCGCGATGTGGGTACTAGAGTGGGAGGAAGGATAACCAATGAAGTCCTTCAGGCCTTCGCAAGCTGCCGGGGCGGGCGGTTACACTTACACTTCCGGGTAGAGCGAGGCCCGGTAGAGTTGCGTCTGAACGGAGTCGTCATTGCACAGGATACCGCCGCACACGAGGTTCTGGTCCGCTTCGTGCGTGTAGTTAAGACCGGGCTTGAGTACGAAGTAGACCGGCGGTCCCATCCAGAAGAGCTCGGCCATGAAGCGGAAGTACTTGACGACGTGCGAATCCTCGGCCATCGAGAGTTCCTGGTCGAGACCGGGTTCGATGCTCGGTACCACCATCAGCGACAGCGAGCCCCACACGAGGAAGAGGGCGAGCACGGCATGGCGCATTGCCGGGCGCTTCAAAAGGGGCACGTAGATGCGCTCGGTCAGTCGCTCGAGCCACCCGGACTCGCCGGCGGCGGCGCTGTCGCTGTCCGGGGACAGCGACGACTTGGACCGCACGCAGCACAGCAGGTCAAGCCGGCGGCTTTCGACGCGCCACTCGTCCAGCGCCATCAGCGCGACAAAGGCCGTGATCTGGAGCAGGAAGTCGGCAAGCAGGGCGACCGTCGCGTACCAGGCGAACGTGTTGACGGCCGGCATCGGCGAAAGG
The DNA here is from genome assembly GCF_943734635.1 of Anopheles cruzii. Classification (NCBI taxonomy): domain Eukaryota; kingdom Metazoa; phylum Arthropoda; class Insecta; order Diptera; family Culicidae; genus Anopheles; species Anopheles cruzii. The sequence continues at coordinate 2,081,437 of NC_069143.1, forward strand.
GCACCGATGGCGAAGCAACAGCACTCGCTGGCCGACGTCAGCAGGATCGAGGGTCCGATCTCGCCGAGCGCCACTCCGATGGCGCACGCCGTGTCCGGTGTGGCCTTCCGGTCGACCCGGTTGAAGGCGTGCACGAGCATGAAGATGTTGTCGACACCGACCGCCAGCACCAGGAACGGGATCACCTCGATCGTCAGCATCGTGGTGGCCAGCTCCAGGTAACCAAACAGCCCGAGGCTGCAGGCGACCGACGCCAGGACGACGACGATGCCACCGAGCGCCAGGACGATGCGCGACCCGTGCAGGAAGTGGCGCAGTCCGCGGATGCGCCCGAGCGAGATCGTGATGTACGCGAACATCACCACGTAGCTGATGACGACCGTGTACAGTTCCGCCTCCGACATCTCGTCGATTCCGTCCTCGATCGAGCGTTCGGCCGAGTACGCGATGTCCATCAGCGGGTGCTCGAAGTCACGCAGGAAGTCCACGAACCGCTGCTCCCATTCCTCCGCCGGTCCCAGATTGTCCCGGTCCACCTGGTTCTCGACCAGGAACGTCAGCACGACGGCGGTGGCAAGCCGGAAGTCGGGACTTTCGCCCGGTGCCGGCGACGGGAAGCCACCGACGGCGACGCCCGGTTCGATGGGGCCACCGTACGTGCCGAAGCAGGACGGGAGGTACGCGTTGCGCGTGCAGCCGTTCAGCTTGTCCAGGTAGTTCACCTCGTACCCGTCCCGGTCGATGCTGGTGCTGTTGAACGTGGTCAGGCTGTTCTTGAAGTAACCCCACACGCTCTGAATCGTGCACTCGTGGAGCTGCGTTTCGGCGCCGACCGCCGTCATCGGTGCGTAGCAGATGCGCTCCAGCCCCCGGCCCTCCGCCTGCCCCAGCTGCTCGATCGTTTGCTGTAGCCGGAGCACCTCCAACAGAAACTCGCGGTCGTAGGCCGGCCCGAACGTCTGGTCGCCAGCCGCCGTCGGGTGCACGAACTGCAAAACGGGCAGGAGTTCGTCAGACACGTTGATTATTTATTAATCGATTCTTCAAACCCATAAGGGCCCTAACAGGAAGGTAGCCGGTGGAAACAGGAAGGTAGCGGTCTGTCTTGATTCGCCTGTCTGACTGAATTCGCCGCGCTGAGTAATCTAACTCTCGGTTAGAATGTAAATTGCAAGGACCTGGTCATATAGGGCGGTCCCTCTAGTATTTGGATTCTAAAGAACCAATCAGCCAACATTTATCGGTAGCGTGCATAGGCTTCTCTTACACGACGTATGGTTTTTTCGAGTCCCAAATAAAGCATGGCCCATTTAGAATCGGGAAAAGTTGTATGTCTTCTAGCAGCGCCTCTGGTGGTCGGATTTCAAATGTTTTGACAGCTACTTAGTATGTCTTTAGTAAACATTCAACTTTCAGTGCTGAAAGTTTGATCTTGGTACGCGGAGTTTATAGAAAGTTATGCTTAGTGGAACTCGAAAGAAAAACAATAATTCTGCACATTCACGTCGAGAACCCCACGTGGTCTGCTTTAAAAATCGCAAAAATACTAAAATTCACAAAATCAACTATATATGCTGTGCTCCAATACCGTAGACCGAAAGATTCAGAGTAGGGGTCGAAGTGGAACATACGACCGGCAGCTGAACTGGAAGATTTTGAGATCAATCAAGGCAAATCCTGGACTTTAGCCCAACGACGAATGACGCGACCTGGTAGACGTCACCCTGGAACCCGATTGGGTTAACACGTTATGAGGGCATTTTAACAAACCGGATAGGGCATGAGAGCAGGATAGAACCAACGGGTATGCGCGAACCTGGATAAAACGGCATTAGTGCAAATTTAGGTATATAATAACGTACGACAGAACGTACGAGGTGAATCGTTATCAGTCCATTATCGTCAGTCAGTTAGTCAATCGCTATTCAATCGTTATCAGTCGATTAATCGTCAGTCAGTTGGTCAATCGTTATCAGTCAGTCAATCGCTATTCAGTCAGACAATTATTGTCAGACAGATGGTCAATTACCATTAGGCAGTCTTAGTTAGTCGATTATTAGTCAATTGCGGTTGAAATAAACGTTGAGGAATAAAGATGTTAGTCGGATTGTTAAGACGAACTTCGGCGTGTACGATCATTTTTGTCGAGTTCCCAAGTCTGGCAGTCCTCCCAGCCACGAGGTAAATTGGAGTAAGTATTTTCCTCTTCGGAAATTTCTGCAAGGATCTGAGTCCTTAGGGAAGGTCCTTTGCATCTGTACTATTCGCCAATAAATTTGCGCGGAAACTAATGATCTGCTACGGAATTTGCACCTGTGAATGGAAACTGAGGTTTTCATCACAAACACGACGATGAACTCAACGCTGTACAAAGAAGAATGCCTCAAAATGCGAGTTCTATCATTTATAAAGTCACACAAAGGACCGGTTAAGTTTTGGTCTAATTTGGCAAGCTGCCACTACAGCAGGGAGGTAGTTCAGTGGTACCGTGACGATAAGGTTGATTTCATAGCAAAGGATATCAACCCACCAAATCAAAAAATCAAATAGTCATAATATGGAAGTTGAAGAAGACTGGAAAGGTGGTGCAGAATGCAGCAGAGATGGCGAGAAATTGGAACAAATTAGCCGCTGAGGTGGACCAGAAGACTGTGCAGAAAATAATGGCGCGCATTCCAAAGAAAGTTCGCGATTGCATCAAACAACCAACAACATTAATTTATGAAATTTGTCTCTTAAAGTACAATAAAACACCTTCATTTTGACACCTTGACATGTTTCCTAAGTCAAACCAACCCCGAAATAGAGCTAATTCAATTATTCCCGATTCTAAGTGGACCATGCTTTAAGACTATTCCCCTGATTAACATAACCACTTCACACTCTCAATTGATCCTCAAATTGAGTTTTCGTGCAACTGTATCTACACAGTACACGTGCAACGTTAACCAGGGTATATGCAGCTGCCGTAGAGGGAGACCCTAGCACTACGAGCCACTACTCACGTATTCCTGCTTGTACGGTTTGATGAAGATCTGCTCGGTGCGGTAAAAGGGCGAGAACCGCGAGTCGAAGTAGTCCTTCTCCTGTCGCGACCGACTGTCCGGGGCGGCCCACAGCTCCACCGGGTCCGTAGTGATGATCAGGTACTGGATTCCGAACGCCAGCCCACCGATCACCCACGAGCAGACAGCCAGCACCAGCGACGGGTGTTTGGCACAAACTAGAGTGAAGAGTGAGAGAGACCGCATGAGTGGAGGTGTAGAGTGTGTGTTTGTGTGTATCAGTAGCGGCGTAGAACCACGTACAGGTTCCCCAGACGGTGAAGTACCGGACCAGGGCCCGGTTTACAGCCGGAAGTCCGCCGAGAAACTGGGGAAAATCGGGTCGATCCAGTTGGTGGCGGCCGAAGATCAGCGACAGCAGGATGAACACCAGCCCAACGCCACCGACCACGACGGCCACCGTGAAGGTGACACCGTTCAGGTCGCCAACGGTGAATCCGGGGTCTTCCGGTTGCGGCGGCGAGCTGGTCGGGCAACTCTCCTCGCAGTCGACACAGGAGCAGGCGTACGAGCCCTCGTACGCTTCATCGCAGTGCTTGATCTCCTGGTTGAAGCGCCGGTCCGGGTCCTCCTCCATGCGGTACAGAATCTCGAACGGCACGAAGTCGTTGTCCGCGGCGCCCATATACTCGAACCAGCGCTCCGCCGTGCAGCCGGCCGCCTCCCAGTATCCGCAGCCCACATCCATGGCGTACTTGCCGCTCGACGGCAGCACGATACCGCGGCAGGACTCGTACGTGCCCTCCACGTACCGCCGGTCGATGCGGTACTCGACGCTGTTCACGTACGTGCCGGACGGATCGGTGAACGCGGTCATGAAGCGGCTCTGCTCGGGGTGGCAGGCCAGGCTACAGATGCTGTACAGCATGTTCTGCAGGCAGGTCGTGCAGCGGCTGAACAGTCCTTCGGCCTGCTGGAAGTTTCGGTCCATCTCGGCCACCTGCGATGCCGCACAGCAGACCGGCGTGTCGTCGGTCGGGAGCAGGAAGCTGCAGCGGCGACGCATCGTCGCTATGGCGACCGGATCCTGCAGCGGCTTCGGCGGTTCACTGGTCGGGCAGTTCTGCGCGTGGATCCCCAGCACCGCGCAGACATCGTACATCACACAATGGTACGGCTCGTCCGCCGCGGCGACCTTTGAGCCGTTGTTCAGCAGCAGCAGCAGCAGCAGTAGGCCGACACCGACCACCAGCGCCTGCCGGACACCGACTCTTGGGCGCATCGTAGTCGTAGTGGCCAGATAAAAGATCGAACACCTTCACACACGCACCTACACAAGTGGGGAACACTTTGAATACCAGATCACCAACACACTTCTGGGCGTTCGATGCGACTGAGTGGTTGAGGTGCCGATTGATCGATGAATCCCCAGCTCCAGCAGCAAGTGTCAGCTCCGAGCGATTGCGAGTCGTCTCGTTGATCACCGGCCGCAGACTGTGCCAGATCGGCGGTCGACACCGGGCCAGGTAGACAACCGCTCGAGCGTTCGGGTCTGGCCAATTGACCAATTGTGGCTTCTTCGGGGCCAGGAAGCTGACTATCGCCGATAAGGCGGCCGTTGATAGTGTGCGATTATCGACGGTGCACAGGTGCACCACCGAGCCCATCGATGACTTGAACTCGCATGATTTGGATGGATTTCGTCGAGTGGTGCTTCACAACCAGGTGCGGGTCCCGGTGACACCACGCTCCGTGCCGGATCGATCTTGAACGAGCGCCCAACAGACGGACTTTGGTATCGACGGAGGAGCGTTGAAGCGGAACCCTGCCGATTGGCTGACGCAGAAGCAGGAAAAACCCCAAAACCTCGGCGAATCAGCCGGGCAATGAAGCCGAAATAGCTTTCAGATCACCGATTGTCTTCCGAAGGTGCGAGAGCGGCACGCAATAGCGGCACCATCATCACAGGACCCCGGGAGTGTTGGCCGGAACACCTGGCGAAATCGCCTGGCCGATAGCTTATCTAATCACGCGTAGATGCAGAATTCCATCCTGTTCCGAGCCAGGGCCATTGACAACCTTGTTCATCAATCACCCCGGGGCCGGGTCAGGCAATCCGAACGGTTTCGAGATTATCGCCCAAAAAAAACGGGTCAAGCCAATCGCAACCCGTCAGCTGTGGGGCGGGCTTGGTTGTTAGCCGACGAAACCACGAGACCAACACGAGTCCACCTCACGCGGCACATTCTCCAGAATGTAGTTATAGTAATAATTGCACAATATGGATAGAATAAACATACTACGTCAGTTAGGAACAACCCGATTTGGAGTATTGGACTTCACGGCGACGATTAAATTTGTGTGGCTCGGCGATGGCTCGGCCGAGTGCGGTTTCTCGCTTATCGCTGCGAGGTTTACCCTAGGACCGTAGGTGGGATATTGGGACAATATGTATTACGGGTTGGACGTGTCTAGGTCTAGGGAGTCTAAGGTATTCTTCGAGAGGCGTAGTAGTTTCCTGTCCCATTACAGAGTCCCACTACATTATAATGCGATGATCCCCAAACACCGCAAAAGAATGTCACGGCAATCTTTGACTTGACCCGTTCAACTACCGGAAGTCCACACAGGGAAGTGATCACTTCCCTACCACAGCCAACAACAGGGAGCGTGTATTTGCTAGTAGTGGCAGTCCCGCGTTACCATTTGCTACACTCAATCCACTCAGCGTCGCCAGGTATCCCACGCTTAAGGCAGGCAAGGAATCCGGAATATCGCGGCCAATCGGTGGAACCGATAGATGATTTAATTTTAATTTTAATTTTTATACAAGATGAATGGTTGTTTTAAGAAGCATATACGGTTTTACTTTCAACTTTTTACTACTACTTTTTCCAACTTTTTTGTTTTCTTTGCGAGTGTTTTGATCAAAGCCAACATTGTATGTGTTATACACGCGTTCAATCATAATAAAAAACCTTTTTTCGTTATGTTAAGGTTTTTACACGCCTGAGCATGCATGCATGACAAAAAAAATGTTTGAAACAGATGGATCGGTTTCAATGGCGATGCAATGAAAACAATTATATGGTCCAAAATCCATTAATTAAAGTTCGAATTGTTGGAGCAACCACCGTATTGACCAGCTTAGGCCTCTAACGATATCCATCTGCTTCCAGACTTTAAAAAATGCATGCGTGAAAAACTGTTTTCATCAAATAATGACGTCATAACAGCTGCCGAAACATATTTTGAAGCCCATCCAGTTTCTCACTTCGGGGATGGACTTTATAAATTGGAGTCTCCTCGAAACAAGTTTATTGATGCTCAGTGCCGAGGCCATACTGAATAATAAAGTGTATTTGAATCCATAAAAATGTGTTTTTCTTATCGACCATACGAACTTGTTGAACACCCTAGTATGTGGCATGTTCACGGCTCGGAAAACTATCTACGTTGTTTGCTGATAATAAAACAAAAAAAGTAGTGCATCACACGGTGCTTAAAACGCTTATTAAAGAGTTTTGTTATTTAGATTTTTTTTTATTTATCCCAATCCTCATGATGTATTCTAAGTACATTACCGTTGCAGGACTGTGAACCAACGATCGCGTTAAAGTAGCCGATAAAAGTTGGTTTCTTATGATTTATTTTTATCACTCTTTTTACTTTCGGCACATGAATTCTTGCAGTCTACGCAACGCGGAGAAGGTAAAACATTCGGTTTGGTCATATCCGCACTTATCTGTTTTGGGAAAATATAACCATAATCCTCACTTTTTAAAGTTTATGACCGCCATTTTCCCATAGTGGGGGCGCATCGGTGGTTTTGAAATTCAATTCTCTCCGCCAAGCGAACGCGCTGTGCAAAATTTCATCGTCGCCGAAGCCGGAAACATTTCACGGACGAAAGCTCACGGGGCGAAACATTTCACTGTAAGCCCGCCCGGACGCGTGTGTGGCACAAAGCACCCTCCCGGAACCACCGGAGTGACGGACCCGGTGGTATAAACGCGAGCACTTCCTGGCTGTCGCGGACGGAGCAAACGCAGATTGTAAATAACTCTACGCAGCTCGCCTCTCGCCTTTGCGTGGCCGCTCCTCAGGGTGCCCCGTAGCCCCACCTCTTAGGCCTCAGTGGTCTGGGATAGTTCCGGCCGACGAAGCTGAAGTGGTTCGACGGTCAAGTGGCACTATGTGGTACGCCCGAACGGTGCTCACAGTCCGCGCCCGCGACACATCCGCAATCAACGCAAAGCGCTCGAGCCTCGAGCTCGTCTCTGCGCCACCGCCGCAATCAACTCAACGCGCAAATGGCGCGCCACCGTCGGTACGATGATACGATGGTGTGCCACATCGAGATCCGCGAGACAGGGGCCAGCGCCGGCCACGGCAGCAGCAGCTACGGCAATGGGGCGCTCTGCGACGACGACAAAATCGAGGTGCTGCGCGACGGGGATGGTGCGACGATCCTGACCGAGGGTGGATCGGGCTCGGACGGTGATGCGTGTGCGATGGAGGACCGCTTTCAGTCACGGGCACCACCCAACGGCACCCACCGGTTGGAGGGTGGCAACGAAAGTTTTTCGCAGGTACAGTACCCGCGGCTGCGGATGGTTGGTAGAGGATGGTAATTCCGCAATGGTTTTCATTCCCGCAGAGCTTCCGGCGCTGGTCGAGCAATTTCGGGCGAAGCGTGAAAAACAACAAGCGCACCGTGTACAATAAAACGATCCGCCTGATGCCGTCGCGCATCCAGAAGAGTGAGTTTTAGCGTGCCACCGGTTTTTTTTTTGTGTTTGCCGTTAACGTCCGTCCCGTGTTGATTTCAGCTCTGTCGATCGATGGCGACCTCATCACGACGGCCGGGTCGGACGTGGACCACATCACGATGGAGCTCGAGCAGCGCGAACAGCTGATGGACGACAATCCGATCGCCGAGCAGCTGCGCATCGAGGCGATCAAATCGATCGCCCAGCGGATCGCCACCAAGCGCCTGATACGGGCTCAGCTCTCGCAGACCGTCAACCGGCGGGCGACGCGCGCCAAGTCGATCGGTCTGCTGCGCTGCTACCGTTACCGGGGCAAGGTGATAGCGGCCCGGGCCACCAAGCTGCTGCACAGCTTCGTCACCAACTTCGAGCTGTTCTACGGAAGCATGAAGCAGATCGAGGGCCACTTCGGTAGCCGCATCAGTGCGTACTTTAAGTTTCTCCGCTGGCTGCTGGTGCTCAACCTGACGCTGCTTCTGCTGGTTGGCTCGTTCGTCACCTTTCCGCAGCTACTGGCCGGACCGTCACCGGGTACGGACAGCCGACAGCCGCTAGCGAACGCCCGGGACCACTTCCACCTGGCCGATCTGTTCACGGGCGAGGTAAGACGCAAAGAGACACGCACTGCGAGACTTGTTTGCTAGTTTGCTCTCCCGAACCGTAATGGTACCTTTTTCACCTTACACTTTCACTGCTCTCGTTGGCCGCAGGGCTCCTGAAGCTGGTAAGTTGTAGTAACGCCAACGACGCGACTCTAATTCGGTTCCTTCCTTTTGTGGGTTTCGTTTTCCACCCTTTGCCGCTCTCACGCTACGGCCAATATTGGCTTATGCCAAACATTCCATCAAATGTCTGACTCTCTCTCTGTGGTTCGTCTCTAAAGGGCTACTTCACCGACTCGGTGCTGTACTACGGTTCGTACAGCAACCACTCGTTCAGCCTCGTGCCCGGCACGGCCGAGTACAGTTTGCCGCACGCCTACTTCCTGACCATCACGCTGCTAGCGCTGGCCACGTTCGTGGTCGTCTCGGTCAGTATGGGCCGCTCGTACCGGATCAGCTTCATCGAGGCGAGCGCCACCGTCCAGAACATCCTCACGCACAAGGTGTTCTGCGGCTGGGACTACGGGATCGCGAACGCGAAGGCGGCCCGCCTCAAGCACGCCACCATCCGGCAGGAGTTGCGCGAGCACCTGGCCCACCGGGCGCGGTCGCCGACCGTGGCCGGCCGCTGGCAGCACGTCCGCAGAACGGCGTTACACGCGCTAGCCCACGCAGCCGTCCTGCTGCTGATCGGCGGCGTAGCCGCCTGCCTTTGGGCACTGCTGGTGACGTGCGGCGAAACGCCACACTTTGCGGCCTGGTCCGCGCTCTACGTGTCCCTCGTTGCCAACGTCACGATGATGGCCGGGCGGTACGGGTTTCGGGTGCTCGGGCGCCTCGAGCAGTACCGCCAGCTCGCGACGCAGCTCAACATCCAGCTGCTGCGCACGTTTTTGTTGCAGCTCACGATCATCGGCGTGCTGGTGGTGTACTGGTTGGCGCAAACGCACGACGACACCGGCTGCTGGGAGACGGCCGTTGGCCAGGAACTGTACCGACTGGTGGTGGTGGACTTTCTGCTCTCGACGGTGCTGCTGCCGGTGGCACGCATCGTCCGGTACGCGTTGCACCGCCGCTATGGTGCGGCCCTCGGGCCGCCTCCGTTCTGCCTCGAGTCGCACAGCCTGGGCCTGATCTACAACCAGACGCTGCTCTGGTTTGGGCTGCTGTTCGCACCGATGCTCGTGCCCGTCGTCGCCGTCAAGTTTCTGCTCGTCTTCTACGTCAACAAGTTCGAGCTGATTTACCTCTGCCAGCCACCGACGAAGCTGTGGCGCTCGAGCCAAACGCAAACCATTTTCCTGGTGCTGGTGTTCGTGTCGCTGTTCGCGGTGCTGCTCACGCACGGCTACATCATCACGCAGGTGCGCGTCAGCGAAACGTGCGGGCCGTTCCGTGGGACGCAGTACATGTACCAGCTGTTCATGCAGGGCATACTGAAGCTGCGCGAGGAGCACCTTTTCTGGCGCGCGTTCGTGTACGTCACCAAGCCCGCCATCATCGGGGGCGTGCTGCTCGCGATGAGTGTGGTCGCGTACTACCTGCGCGCGAAATCGCGCGCCCAAATCGCTAAGGTTAAGCTGCTCAAGGAGCTGCTGTGCATGGAGGCGAAGGATAAGGAGTTTTTGCTGGCCAACCTCAGCAGGATCGCACGCGGGAAGGAGTGCGCCAGTGAAAGTCGGCGTGCGGAAGACGGCGACGAGTGCGAGAGTGATCCGAGCGGCACCTGGCGTTACGAACCCCCAGAGGCGGTAGCGGCGGACCCCTTGGCTATCGGCGTAAGTACGCACTCTTTGATTCGCACATTCCATTGATTGAAATTACCTCTTTTGTTTCTTCTCCGCTAGGGGCCGAGAGCGAGGAACGCTCCGAGAAGCTGCGCATGAGACCGGGGGCCGCGTAACCGACAGTGAGCCATGCCCTCCCATTTAGCCATGTCTCACTTACATTACTCCCACAATTTATTGAACGAAGTTCAACAATAACCTATAATAACCAGTATAGCAAATGAGGCCATCGAATGGCCACATACTCTCAATACCACCTGGCGGGGATCCAGAGCCTAATGAGTGCGAGGATTAGTGCCTTCTTAGCCGCATCTTCAGACGCACTCAGCACCACCAAAGCCCTGATAAGATCGGTTATCGTCAATCGGACCCGAACTGTACCGTTGCGGCAAACAGTAACAAAGTATTATAAAAATCGGGTAAACTGCTGTCACTTTTATGTAACTTCGTGTGATTGGTTCGCGGCGCAATCCACAAGGGACGTCAACCGTACAACGTGCTGGTCCCGTAGGCTTTTAACTGAACTTTTAATGATGCTGTAACAGTGTGTAGCCTATTTAACGCAAAATCAAGCATAACCGTATGTATGACTTGATACACTGAAATCGTTGAGAACCAACAATTGGCAAAGCGCAACGGTATGGCAGATGCATTACGTGTTCAAAACAATACCCGGCTTAGGTTGTGTCCTGGAACAAATCAGCCTATATAAGCTAATCGAGACATAAAACGAGTTACAACCGAAACAATAAGCGCCAGCGACCGACTGCCGCGCACGAACTCCTTCTCATCCCAAACCAAACCATCCCACCAACCAAAATTGTAAAACAGTTGCTTAAGGCTTGTTGCGAATGTAGTACCTGAAGCCTTTCTAAAGCCGTCCCGTACAATTCCGTACGCGCGGCCAGCGCGCATTAGAAACAATCAGAAGTCGTAGCGTTTCAAAAACATCATCACCTAGTCTCTATCTTCTCTAGTTTTGTTTTTGTCTTACTATTATCTTATTTATGATTAGGATTTACTTTTTCTCGAAATATACCGGCTGACCGTTGATAGGTTAAATGAAGAGAAAAAAAAACATTTTTCGAAGGTAATGTGCAAGGGTTCCCTACTCTAAAAGACGTGGTCGGGCGTTTTATGTACTTAACTCTTAACCCATTCGAAAATCCTCGTTATGAGAAACTAATTATATTATTTTAATTCGCCAAGCCGTGGAAATCTTAGCGATGCTCACAGTACTCGGTTCACGGCTACGCCGAGACTCAGCTAGGGTACAATCTTTCAACGCTTTCAAAACAATCTTCTTAACTTCTTCATCATAATTCTCTACGATACTAGTCCTCTAAATCAGGTCGAACCCGTTCTTCGAAAAAACCCTCCGAGGCTAGCAAATAATAGCATTGTTACGAACTCATCAGAAGTAATGTAAAACTGGCAAATGTCAACCGATTTTTATACAACTTAGCTGCTGAAACGGTGAAATTCAAGCGATTACTGAAATACGAGCTCGTAGCCGTACCGGTGCAATTGTTTGTGGGCCGGCTACGCGTGGAAGCGGTCGCACGCAGCTCTAGACCGACCACCGTGGGCACGTTTCTAACCACCAGCACGATGCACACGATGATGCTACTGCTGTCGCAGTAGTGCGATTTGTGAGTTATGTTATGTTCCAATATAAACATTATGCTTATCTATCATATTTGCACTGCGTCGTGTTTGTGCTCGCTGTCCGAACGTCTGCGTCCTTTGTTTACTCCGTTGCCGATAGTCGTGCGTCCGACTCAGCGTTAATCGTAAACGAGGTCCCGACAGGGTAGCAATTGGACCATAGAGCCTGTTTACCTACTGACTGTGGACCAATTCTATTTTTCAATCGCCTCTCTTATCTACGTTTTCCCTTCTCTTGAAGTGCTGAGTTTACTGAGTGGCAATTGTTACATCAATTGCGTTCCGGACTTCCTAAACAGTGGCCCACACCCACATTGGTAGCCATTGTTTCTGATCTCATTCAAACGGTGCAGGCGGCTCAACGTGTGGTGCATTCGATCAGAGCTGTACCCATTGAATCCTATCCCTAGTTTCAAACCACAGTCGAAACGTGGATTGTTGATGAATTAATTTTTAATCGCACAATCGCACATTAACATCTTGCTATTTGTTTGGGCTACGAGTGTCACTAGTGCGGTGCGGTAAACACGGCTTAAGCAACGTGACTCAGCTTCGAAGCGCTGCGAATGGCCGTATAGAAGCAAATGTATTCACATGAAACATTCAGTTGACATATCGGAGAACTAAAAGGCTTAAAATGAGCCAACAGAACATTTAACGAACGAATTGGAAAACAAACTTCGAATCAAAGCAGGAACACTGTTGGTGAGTGGCGCCTGCCCGTAGATGATGTCCGTTCTGCCCAAATGCCCAAATTCACCGACTCCGCCTGGCTATGCACATCAGATCAGGCTTTCTTTCATCTGACCCACTTTTTGGGTGCACCGTGAGCGGAAGAACTGCAAACCAAGGGCCACCCGGAAGCGATAGCCATGCGAAAACGAAACGTTCACCTCCCTCAGCAGCCGCAAAGTGGATCGGGGTCGCCCTCCACTTTGGCGCTCGCAAGTATTTCTTCACCTCCGTTTTGTTGTTTATTTTCTTGGACGGACCAAAACCACTTTCCCACAAACGGGCGATGCTGCCCTTCGTGCGCCATCGTGTACGCCTACGGACGGTACGGGCAGGCAGGTCCTCGGCCTAGATAATAATTGGCCGCCTGTCTTAGTGCGCAGGGCGGCAAAAAAATATTTAAAATAAACGCGCCATAAAACGTGACCACGTGGCAGGGTGCGTGTGTGCAAGAGGAGAATAGTAGGAACCACCACCGGTGCGGCGGCACTATCCTTCCCCCGCACCTCCCAGTACGTATCCATGTCAAAGAATTGCGCCGCCAATAATGAGCCGCACCTTTCGACGTGTTGCGTGGGCCGCGCCTTTGGTGGCCTTTGGATGCATGACGTGCCCGTCGTGGGTGACCGTGGCAGTGGCCCCGTTCATGTGCATGTGCCTGTATGTGTGTGTTTAAATTCATGTTCAGCGTATGCGGCCTGGTACGCGTGCGCTTGAGCGGCTTCTCCGCGTGGTTTCCGCGCTTTCGCCGCCAAGACTCGTGAAGGCTACGGTTTCTACGGTCGGGACTTCGGTTGCGTCGACTAATTTAATATTTATTAGATTTAGATCCGGGGGGTTGGCGCGGGGCTAACAATCCCGCCCGTAAAAATGAAATGTTAGAGAGAGCACCAGAGATTAACATTGTCTCTGGTGCAGGCCAAGACCGCGCAGCGGTTGTAGAGCCAAATAAGAAGAAGAAGATTTAGATCCGAGACATCACAACCGAGCCGCGAGTGGTCCTGGGGCCCTGCAGTAGTGTGCTAACTTAATACTGTATAGTTGAGTAATAAAGTAGAATCCTCGCAACCTCCCGCACAGTAATCTCCCGGGCGCTTGCTCGTTCCGCTTCCAAACAATGACTGACGAACTAATGGCGTCATTTGTGCCATTTTCAGTGTGTAGCAGCAAAAGTTTGGGGCCGCACGAGCGTGACGATGGCGCCTGAGACGCAGAATCGAAACAATAGTCGTTACACGTCTCAACGAGGCAACCCCAGCACGCCAGCCCTGGGTGCGCCAACACCTTCTCCGACCCGGCCCCGAAATGGATTGGGCAATCGATGCTTCGATGGCTTCGTTTTTTTTTGCTTTGCCGCGGGCCTGACTCATACACGAACATGAGTGGCATCGAAAATCGAACTAGTGACCTTCGCCAAGCGCTTTTAGCTATGTATATTTCGACCCAAAAGAGGGATGTTTAGTGCAGCAGTAGTTCAGCACCCTTCTTCGCTATTTTCATCACTCCGACACAGGTGCCGGTTCCCGGTGTCTTTATGATGGACATTCTTTCACAAAATGGCAAACTAACCCTCAGTCTCACGTTGGCGCAATTCACGGTAGCATTTTAAATGAAAGGTTGTTAAAGAACTTGGTCGTAAAAACATGCCTGCGTACCCGGCGAATTCGGAAAGGCGACCGTTTGGAAAGGTCGTGTCATCTTTTTCGCACATGAAGGTGGATTTATTTCAAATGCTGCAATACCGGTAACTACTCGGTAATGGTCATGTTGCCGTTTTTAATTGCTGAGTTTGGGCTAAGTCTGTTTCGGTTAAGTTCGCGGAAAACTTCAAGGCACCGGAACGGCAAACTTCGCGAGGCAACATGAGGATGTAAATAATAAGCAATCCTAGTCCGTTCCGCTAAGATTAAAGGGGGAGAAAATAAGCAATCGGCAGCAAGTCGGTAATGCGAATGCTGTCGGCGGATGCGAATGCTGAAATCGGTCGGAAAAGTGATCGGATTTATTTTTACCTTTGGTCTCACACCGGTCTATATAGAGTTATGTGCCGCGTGCCATGTCTCTTCACACCCAATTATGTGCAATGTGCCATGCCTCTGTGCCACACACCATCACGCAACCGAAACAAAGAGTACGGGCCAATATGCAAAGTCCATAACGCTGATTCAGCCAACGAAAGTAAACAAAAACTCTTGTAAACCCTTCTCCTTCGCCTTCGCCTTCAACTTCAACGCAACGGTCGCGCAACTTTTCAAACTCCCACAAATTTGTGGTATAAAAATTCCATTTTTAAAAACCATAACTCGGTCTCGTGAATGCTCGGGATTATTTGCAGACACCTCGAAAAAAGTACTGCGCAACATCCTTTTTCGTTTGCTGTGAATGCACGTTAAAGGCTTAGTGTAAAGGCTTTCTGCACTCTAAAAGCCTTGTAGGTTTTGGTCTCACCCAATTGTTTCGTGTGGAAGTTTCGCCACTTTGATGAGCTGTGGGCTGCCACACTAGTCGGGGCGTTGGAAACCTAGACATGGACCGCGAACGGGCAGGTAGGCCGGGGAGAGTGTCCATGCGCACGGAAGAACCGTTGAGGGGGTGGCGAACTGGCGAAAGGTGACGACCGACCGATATCCGACGTGCCGTTGCCAGTCCGTTGCGGTGGTGTCGACGACGGGAAACCCGTACACCAACACCACCAGTCGTCGGTTCCCGACGCCCGAGGGGGGCCCTCGGCGCCGGCCAGCACCGGCGCCGCACCTCGCACGTATGTAAACGTTACGCTCTGCGTGGCGACGGCGCCGGCGATGCGATGCGAGGCGCCCAAGTGCGCCCCATTGGGCACTAGAGAGGAGTATCCAGAGCTGCGGCCGGGCGTCCGCTACGGCTTGCACGGAGCAAATGTTGGTAGTAAGCGCGTAGAAGCCACCGGAGTAGCGCGCCTCGTCGTCTCGTATAGTGTGTGGTGCACTCGTCCCCAGTGCCTAGTTCTGTACGGGGCCGTGCAACGCGTCGTCGAAGCAGTCGTCCTGCCGTCCAGGTCCAGTCCGACTTTTGAACAGACAAGCTCGGGGGCATGCTAGGGGAGCTCCGTACTGCTGTTGCGTGTTGTTGTTGTTGTTGCTGTTGCTGTTGCTGTTGGCTCTCGTCGACAACAACCTCGGCGCCACGCACACGGCTACCCGCAGCTGCGGCATCTTGGCCCCGCGAAGTATTCCATGGGGTTGAGGGGGGAACGGCGGGGGGGGAGGGCAATTGATCAATTGCTCGAATGCTTGTCCGTTGCTCGGCCTGTGTGTGCGTGTGTGTGTGTGTGTGTGTGGTGAAGAGCTAAAGAAAATGGTGCCTGATAAAAACAGCTGCTCCCGCTTGCCAGCTGATAGCCGTGACGTACTATCTCTCCTCTGTGCTGTACTGTGCCGCTTCAAAACAGAGAAAATCGAGAGAGAGAGAGAGAGAGAGAGTGTGTGAGGGATTGCAGCAGAGCGGCACGATAGAGTGAGAACGGGGCGAGTGCACCACACTCCGCTTCCTTATGCCACGTTGCTGCTGGTAACGCACCCCTTGTTGTGCTGCATCCTTTCCCCATTCTCATTTTCGTGCACTGTTGGAGTTCCCTCGTTCCTTCCGCTCGCTCTTTCACGCTCCAGTACCCACTCCAGTTGGGGCGACTCGGGTCCGTTGCCACTAAACGGAATAAACGAATACGGAATCAAGCTAAAACAACCCTTTGAGGAGAGATAGAAATATGAGAGGGAGGGAGAGAGAGAGTTAGAGTGAATTACACATGATGGGAGCAGCGCTACGAAGAGCGCGAGAGCGCGTACATATACCGCCGGCAGACTGACCACATTAATTGCTCGTTTCCAATTGGGATTAAGTTAGTTGCCCAACTAGCACCACCGAACCTCGCCTTGATAAACTACTCGATAAACCGCTCGACGCTGGCCGGGTGTCAGTCGGCTGCCTATTTGACGGAGTTCCATTGTTTTGACAGAGCCATCACCATGCGGTGGTAGGATGACAGATGTTTATCATCAATATACTAGCTGTTCCCGGTGCGCGTTGCCACGCCTCATTTCGTCCTTATTTCTCGATTATCCGGGCTTGCAAAGGACTTTCTAGTGACGTATCCGATCAGCTTCCCTTCTCATTTCCCGTTACTCCTCTATTCCAAATGATTGGGCCTCCCGGTGATGTATCCGATCGGCTTTCCTTCCCGCTTCCCGTCCCGATACGTGGCAAAATTCGCACCAGCTAAATTTGACTCCAATTTGAATGATACCAGCCGTGAGATCCGGTGGCGCATTATCAGCGGAAGTCGTGCCTACTATGGGCTCCACAAACAAACAGCGGTCGAACAGACTTAGCCCCCGTACGAAGTGTGACCTGTATAAGACCCTCATAAGGCCGGTTGTTCTCTATGGGCATGAGACGTGGACCATGCTAGAGGATGACCGGCGAGTACTCGCGAAGTTTTCGAACGACGAGTACTGAGGACGATCTATGGCGGCGTACAGGAGAACGGAGTATGGAAGCGAAGGATGAACCATGAGCTCGCGCAACTCTACCGCGAATCTTGTATCCCGAAGGAGGTTAAAGCTGGGAGGATACGGTGGGCACGGCATGTTGCAAGAATGCCCGGTACAACTGCCCTGCGAGGATAGAGTAAAGACGACCAGGGGCGCAACGAGCAAGGTGGTTAGACCAGGTGAAGCGAGACCTGGCGGAGAGCACCCGGTGTCCCAGGGGTTGGAGAGCGGCGGCCAGGGACCGAGCTAACTGGAGAGGTTTTGTCAGTCAGGCCATGTCTTAAGACGGAAGGTCAAATATTATAATTAAATTTGACTCAAATTGGTTGAACACTTTTCGAATTTTGCTCAAATTTACCCAGATTTCGTATGGGAGCCCACTTTTGTAAAGTGGGCAGGGGGTTTCAAACATTCACCAGAACATTTCCCCTTCCCAAAAGCTTCCGGTGTCACAAATCCATTTATATATATATTTATAGAGAAAGGAAGATAGAAGAAGAAGATAATGGTTATGTTTACAACCAGCTCTAGTCTAGCAACCGCCACTAGTTATTACCATTAGCATTACACGTGTGCAAGGTGCTCCGGTGCTAGTATACAACTGACTTCAATTTCGATGGGTGGATGCTGTGGGTGGCCAGCAGCAGCAGCAGCAGATAGGGAAGACACGACGGAACAGATAGCAACTGTCCGAATTTGTCAGAGAGAGAGAGAGAGAGAGCGCGCGCGCGCCCGCGTGTGTGTGAGAGAGATAGGGTATCTGCGTTGACTTAATGGCATCTTGGTGGAGAGCAGCAGCAGGTCGCAGTTCATCTTTCCGATGCGTCTCCAGCACACACGCTCTCGGTGACACATACCGAAGTGTGAATGTAGTGCGCCCGCGCGCGCGCGCGCGTGTGTGTGTGTGTGCGCGTGTGTGAAAAGGAGTTGCTTGATGGGGTCACTGTCTTGCTGGACGCTGGACGAGCGCGTTCTGGCGGTCTAGCGTTACAGTGGATCTATGTGCGAGTCGGACGACAGACCTGGTACAGCGGCGTTCTTGTTCCACCCGATCATCTTGACACTTGGACCCCGACACCTGCACGCGGTCAGTTCCCGTTGGCTAGCTCCCGTCACCGGGTAGCTCCCTCCCCGTCGGCTCGGAAAATCGATCGACCGCTGCTCGGAACCGGCTCCGGGCAGGCTTGCTGGATTTCCGACGGACTCCGCACCCCAACTGTGGGGGTCCGTGGGCAACCGTATGCCGTGGACCAACTTTACTTTTTCGGCAGACACCCCTTTAATAAGGCTCACCGAGAGAGAGAGAGAGAGAGAGAGAGAGAGCCACAGTGAGGTGCCGGCGCCGCCAACTACTAGACTACTAGACTTGTTTCCGCGGTGTGAAGTGATAACGTAGAACGTATAGAACGAGTGTCAAAGCGTCGAGCAGCTCGAGGGGGGTCATCACCCCGCCCCTGGTACCCCTGGTTACACCCCACCGGCCTAGGACTCTTTCGCGATGAGCAGCACAAACGACTACAACTCGCGGAAGCGGTTCGCCTTCGATATCGACATGGAGGTGGAGGCCGAAACTGCCGCCAAGCTGAAGACAGGTACGTATCGCCCATCAACCGGAACCGGGGGTTCCCTTCCACATTGAGTCTGCACGCACCGCAAGTCCAGTCCAGAAAAAGTAGTCCACCACCGATAAAGGCGCATCGAGCTCGGTGTCACCACTCCCGCCCAGGGTAAAGGTCAATGTGGTCGTTAGTCGCCGGGGGGGGGGCATCAGCATGTGCCGCCGCGCCGCGTCCGGCGTCCGGTTTTGTTGATCGATCCTTGGATGTTGTCACTGCTGCTGGGTGCGGGCGTAAAGGTTTGTGGGACCTGTTGCTATGCTAGAAACGCGTTGCCTACGGTCGTCGAAGAACTCCGGCAACTCCACTTTCTTACCGGCAGTCCATGCCTGGGATGTTTGGTTCGATCCCGGCCGCAGGGTTATCAAGTTTTCTGAACATGATTAATGGCTTCCTTCGGCTTGCGTGTACGCACGCACAGTCCACCTAGTTTGAATGCCTGACAGACCAACCCCGACCAACAGATAGATAAAGAAACGTCACTCCCATGGAACGCCATAGCTACGGCACGTCGTGGGTCCGCCGTCCGGGAAATTCATCGATCTCCCCAGAAACCAATAGCAGTCTGCGTGTGTGTGTGTGTGTGTGTTTGTTTGCTCCCATTCCGAGTTTTCTTAGCCACCGCTTAACTAGGACGTCGCCGGCGCCGGTCGTCAGGATGACAAAAATTAATTGGAACTCGCTGCTGTCACCTGTACCTGCCGAACTCGCCGTTCGGTTCGATGGAATTTAGCCGCATTAGCAGTAAAAAGCGGCGGCGAAGACCGACACTCAGACTCACATCCCTAAATAGCAGACCAGGCGTGCCTGCCTAGCCTAGGTCTCTAGTAGCTGGCGGCTGGCGTTGGAGGTGTGGAGAACGTGCACGCTAGCTCATCGAATCCTCCCTGGTAATCGATAAAGATTGACGGGATTAGCGGCCGACGCTCGCACGGCCGGTACGGTTACGCCTTACGAGTGGCCTTCGATGGCGAAAACGATGCCAACATCGCCGGGGACGAACGGTCAAGTTGACATTTCACGTGCAATCGAATGTCACATAGCACATCGGCATCGATATCGATGGAGATTGAACGTATCGTTCTTATTTAACCAGTCACTTTCCCGCCAGCCGGGATCGTTGAGATCCTTACGGGCAGTGTACGGGCTCAACCGACGTCCAATTCAACTCACGTCACGATCCAGACTTTACTAGCTTCACTTCGGCAACAGTATTTCAATATTGGCAAGGTTTACTGGCCATCGCAAGGCTTTCGTATTCGTTGGTCCGGTAATACCGGTGCTCCAGATAGTCAAAACATTCACACAACCTGCCGCGTAACAAACCCGGCGACGATAGAAAGAAGACACGTATCGTTTTGACAGTCGAAGACGCAGGAGTTTCCGCCGTATTTACTTGCCTTGCCTTTGTGACCGCCACGGGGTGCGCATACCTTCCATTTGTCGTCACTGTTACCGAATAATGTGGAACTCGCTCTTCTGTTGGTCCAGTGCGTTACGAACTAGCGAAAATCGCCAAACATCCCAAATCGAGGCTTCCTGTCATCGTACCAAATGTACCTAGTCGATGTGCGACAGCGAGGCAGACTGAGGAACTCTTCTCAAAAACGACCTCTTGAAACTGTGCAAACGAAATATCTTCTACGTCCCCCGATCTAGTTCGCAGTCCGAACTGAAGCTCCGTTGGATACTGGCACTGACCTCGATGTACCAGGGCCTCGTCTTCGCCACTGAAGATCGTCTGAAACGATCGAGCGTCTCCCATGAAGAACGCCTACAGCGCCTATGCGCCCTGGACCAGGCCGGGTCCAGACCACTTGCTGACGGTGCACGCTCAAGTGCTACTGAGGAAGGAACGCGCTGGCTCATTCATAAAATCCTGCCTCCGGCTCACCAGTTGCCGCGGACAACAATGGCTGCCGAACACTGTTTGGTCGATAGCGCCACCGATCACCGAACGTTCTGAGTCGCGATGTTCGACGTTGGGCTAGACCAAAAATGGAATGCGTGGGCGGAGGGCGTGGGCGCGCGGAGAAAAGGACTCCACTTTCACCCTTCATGGATACACCGAGTTCCCAGATGGTCTGTCCATGGCCAATATCACGTAGGGTCGAGCCATACGAGCCTACATCAGTCTGGAGCCGCGACTCCTGGAAGCAACTTCCTGAAAGCGAATCGGTGTCGAACGTTTTGCGACCTACGAACCCGCATGAGTGTTCGGGTTCGCGAACTGCTACTCTCTGCGCGTGTGGTTGTGAAAAACTATGAAGATTACGTAAAAACTGTTTTGGGCAGAAAGGGCAGGGATTCAGTTCGCGTATTCACGGGGGTTCCTGGTAGTTCTCACAGTAATTAGAGCCTCGCAGAGCGGCGCAGGTAACGTTGAGCCAGCCTTTGGAGCGATGGTCAGCTTCCTAGTGTGTATTGCCTTGCTCTGCCCGACTTCTCGCCGTGGCTCGCTTGTTTGTTTGTTTATTGGCCTCCTTTTTTCGGAACCCCCGAGCTACCAGCGCCGGCATACCATTGACACCTGGCGGCGATAATCGCAACTATCTTATCGCCCCAGGAGCGCGCATATTTCTCGCGGGCGTGGGCTTTCGGTCGGGGCGGTTTTCGGTCTCAGTCAGTCAGCTTGTCTGTCGATCCGGAGCAGCGCAGAGAACCCGCACGCGCGCTGCCAAAGTGCCGTGAAGGAAGAACACGGCAAAGCCACGGCTGCCGTGACCTGCGCCCCACCCCTCCCCCCCCACCCCCTGTTGAACCGCGAATGCATCATCCATTTCGCACCCGGCTCCGGTTGTGTGGGGTGTGAAACTGGGTTTGTGGCCATTGCGTCTTCTCGGCTCGGGGATCGTGTGTATATCACCGCGACATTTATCACATCTTCCTCGACCGCAACGTCCACAGCTTGGCGTGTGTGTGTGAAAGAGAAGCATATAGTTGTCTTTGTATATATAATTAGAGAGAGAGAAAGATAAGGTAAAAGGCATAGGGACATAGTAAGTGGATATGGAAGCGAGAGAAGCGAGCCACAGAGACATGACTTCTAAATTTAGGTCTTCGCACCCAAGTTACCCCTCGTAATGGTCTCTGGTCGCTATCGTCACTGATCGTGGCCGGCCGTCTGCTCTGGTTGAGCTGCGCATCCTCAGCCCCACATTGGCTCAAAAAACGGGGTGAAGAGAACCGAGAGAGCCGAGTCCGGGGTTGTTGAAGTCACCGATACCGGCAACGTCGTCGGACCACCAGTATAGGGCCACCATCCAACTCGTCCGGCTTGGTCTCGACGTGTCTGCGAAAGATCCCCCCCCAAGTCGTTTCGCTGTTTCGAGATATCAGCGAGATATCAGCGAGATACTGCGTTCGCATTAACAAAGTTTCCTTATCCTACTAGTGAACACCAAGCAGAAAGAACACCAAGAGAGCGAGAGAGAGAGAGAGAGAGAGAGAGGCGGGGAGAGGTTGGGAGTGTGGTCTGTGGAAGATAACGTTCGCGCAGGTGTTCCGGCACTGTGTTTATACAATATTACGTAGCAGCAGTTCCAAAACTTTGTCCCAGGTGCAGATCTTCGTCGGGTCTGTCAGTGTGAGTCAGTCAGTGTAGAGAAAGCAAGTGAACCCCGCGGCGGCCACCGTGAGGATGAGTGCTCGGGGAGTGCTGCTGAAGTGCGACATGAACTCGTCCTTCGATCAGCCGGAAATCGTCATATCGCCCCGCTCGCCGGCTATCCTGATAAACAATTACTTCTCACCGGAAGGTTAGTAAGCGTCGGACCATCACAAACCACAGCCTCCCGTCGCATGGCCTTCTTTCTCTTGCTCGCTCTCTCTCTCTCTCTCTGTTGCTCTCAGTTTTCTTCAGTTGGTCTTGTGAGTCTTTTAGGTCGCGCGGTCACGCTCTCGATTGACATCGTGAACCCGGACCGAGTGCGCCCGGCATTGTTGTCAGGCTACTGATCAGATCAGATCCGAGGGAGAGCAAGAGAGAGATAGAGGAATCGAGACGCCAGAAGGTATCCAGTGTGTGCGAGGACCTACCTCCGAGGACGCAACAGCGCAAGAGCGCGGCGGAGGCGGAGTACAAGAATTTCCCACCAACCACCGAACTATCAGTCGGTTGCTACGCTGTGTTGCTCGGTTGTTTACGTTGTTGTTTACGACACCGTATGACGTGCATTAATCTCTGCTCGGCCTCCGACCGGGTCGCTGTAGCTCTAGCTCGGCATTACCGGCATACCGGGGATTGTGTGACGGATAAAGCCATCATGCCTGTTTCCTGTGTCCCAAAATCGAATCCATTTCGTCCCAGAAAAAAAAAATCCCGCAGCCTACGCGAACTACTTGGGGCTGGCGGTGGCTGAGTGGCTGGGTCAACGTTTCCGAACTAGCAGAGGGAGATAAATGGGCCGTTTGTTGCTTGCCCACTGTCAGCACATGATCCCCGCCCGGGGTTGTTCCACTATCAACCAGCAATCAACTGGCCGGCTTATCAGGCGTAGAGCCAGACTAGTTGCTCCGTTCCGTTTCCTCCAGTCGGCCGAACTCGGACGTGCTGCTACACAGTGTGCTGCCTCTTCTCGCCTCGTTCGCCATGTTCCGCAAGAAGGAGATCAACTTCAACAAGCAGGACTCGCGGACTGTGCTACAATTTCTCGAGGACCAAAAAATCATGGAAACGCTGAAGTTGCAGCGCCTGCAACGGAAACCCACCCTGCCGACGATCTCGGCGGAGCGATACGCTCCGGATACTGATCCACCGGACGGTAGTGACTCTCTCGGGCCGGGGACACACTACCCCCTCCTACCACTTCCCTCCCAGTAGTAGTCTCATGGTCGCTTCTCACTTTCTCATGGTTCCTTGTGTATTCTTGTGTGTCTTTCGCAGTTCAGGGCAATGAGTCACCGGCACCGCTCACCGGTGGGCTCGGCGTTGCGGGCGTTGCGGCCGTTGTCGGCGGAGGGGTAGTCGGAGCACTCGGTGGAGCGCTCAGCCTCAGCCAGGAGGACATCGTCGGCGTGCTGCCGAACGAGATCTCCGCCCCGTACGAGGTGCCCCAGTTCCCGATCGAGCAGATCGAAAAGAAGCTCCAGCTGCAGCGCCAACTGAACGCCAAGTAAGTGGTGACCGGCCAAGTAATTACGAACCGTTTCTTCCGCGTTTGCTCCTGCCGCTGGTGTGTGTGTGTGTGTGTGTGTAGGTAATCCAATTTCAGCCCCCACAAGCTGGACTTGCGATGGGACCGGCCCTTGGCGAAGAATTGGCCAGCCGTGGGCCGGTCAGTCGTTCGAAGTCGAAGTCAGTCGAAGGACCGAGTACGCCCGTGGAGTACGGACCTCGCGGACTCAGCATGCTGGGCAGCGCACTCGATACGACACGGTGGCTATCGGAGCGGGATCTGCAGAGGTTAGCAGCTCCTAGAAGCTGGACCCGAGGACCGAGGCAATGGGCCCTTCGTGTGTGCGCCTTCGTGATCACTCCGTGATAAGCATCTCGCGCGTCGGGAGCACGCTCGGGCTCGGCCATCGCGTGTTTGCCTCGAGAATTGGAAAATCGATTGCCCGATCAATTAATCCATTCCCGGCGCCCGACGCGTGCTATCGCTCTCTCTCGCCCTGTCGTCTCGACGACCTCAGCAGCGAGTCCGACACCGACGACGAGCCGGATCGGATCTGCCCGGCCGGTCCCAATCCGAATCCCGAGAGTCGTGCTCGGAAGCTAACCGCTGTTCTCTTCTACATTCGCAGGGTGATGGAACAGGACCGATACTCGACGGCACCGGAAGTGCACGCGGACGAGCAGCTCCCGTTCGACGAGCACGACTTCGTCGCCCACTTCCAGCGCGTGTCGATCTCGGGCGAGGACACTAGCGGCGTGCCGCTCGACGACCTGGAGCGGGCCTCCACCCTGCTGGTGAAGGCGCTCGAGCTGCGCGAGAAGTACATGCGCAACTCGCACCAGGCCTTCCCGCAGACCACCGCCCGCTTCCTCAAGTCGACGCACGCGTGCGGCATCACGCACCAGGAGCGCAAATCCATCGCCGGTAAGTGCCAGCGGCCCCCCCCTTATGGTGCTCCAGATGCGGTCCAGTACGCACCTCTCGCTCTCTCTCTCTCTCTCGGTTCTTTCGGCGTTCTGGTGGATCGGCGTGAACTGCAATCCGACACTCCGCTCCGAGACACTTCTTATCTGTTCCTTATTATTTTGTTCCTTATTTTGTTATTTTTTTTTTATTTTTTCTTCTCCGTCTCCGCCCTCCCCTTACGCGTCCTTCGACCGGGTTTTTCGTCATGCTGGAGCGCAACACCCTGCAAACTCTCGTCTTACCGGTTAGTGTCCCGTCAGGACCCGTCGGCGGTTCGTCGTATGCGAGTTTTTCTCGCTCGCACCACGCTCTGTTTTTATTTGTTTTCTTACCGGTCCCTAAACCTCGCCCCCCCCCCCCCTTCCCCCTGCGGCCTCGTTCTAATCTTATTTGTTGTTTGGGGTGTGTTTGTTTGTTCCGTTTGTTTGTTTCCGGTTTTTGTTTTTGTTTTGTTGCTCTCGTTTGTTCCATTATCACCTTCTGATCGTTGAAAATGAGACTTTTTTTCAAAGAAATCAAACGATTGGTACATTGAAATGAAAATTCTATTTTATTCAAAGTATATGTGCCATCGCTAGATCTCTCCTATCTCTGTGCTAAATCGTGGATTCCCAGACGAAAGAATTCTTCGTCATTTGAAGCAAACCCCAATTAGTCATCCAATTTCGACTTCCTCGTAGGAAGCGAAGTGCTGCCAATACGTGTCCCATCGATGAAAATGAATGATATTCGGAAAAAAGACAAGTCTGGTGAATACAGTGGAGTGGGGAGGATAGCAGCTCCCATCCAAGTGATTTGATTGTATCGTGAAACGATTTTTGCTTTGAAGGCACCAGCTGAAGCATTTCGGCATTCTGGTGGTTTTAGTGGATCTTTTTAACGCTTCGTCCTTTTTGCATCCCTTTAATGTTCCAAGTGCTATGTCCCGATCGTTTATGCGATATTTTTCGCCGTACATGCTTGCTGAATTGAAAACAGAATTGCAATTATATCCTTTTACTCATTTAGTTATGTGTTTTTGCGAGGACTAGACTGTTTTGGACAGGCTGCCTTCTTAATTGATTGACTTTTTCATGGAAAGCAGGACGGTTTCATGGTGAGAGCGCATCGCTTGGCATTACAGAAATCGAATCAGTGTTTTCGGGAAGTCCTTGGTCGCTGCACAGAAAGGATTTTCTTCTCTCTCCATTAGCTTGCCTAGGTTTCAAGTAATAACAGAAAGTAATTCAAGTTTCTGTCCATTGGTGGGTTGTGCTCATCGCTACCCTCTGCTCTATTAACCCACCCCTCCATCCCCCCACCTCCCTGTGTTGTAACCGCTAACCGCTCGTCCACCGTCTCCAGTGCAGCCTCGAGCGGCGGGGCACTGCACTGGGGATGGGTGTGGGGAGGTAAACCGTACTTTTCGTACTGCTGCCCTGTTACTTCCACCACAATTACCCGTGCTCTGTGCTCTGTTCGTTCGCAGACCATCCAGTCAACCCGCCGCAGAGTACACAGTCGCCGTGGGTGGTGGAGTTCCCGCCGGACCTGGACCACACGGTCCGGGCGGTGAACGGCGTGTTTGAGGTGTTCCCGTCGGTGGACGCCGGCACGGAATCGCTGCCGTACCACTACCCGCGGCTCCCGGACTTCGTGCAGGACATGCAGATGATGTGCACGATGATCGCGGACGGGCCACTGAAGTCGTTCTGTTACCGCCGGCTGAGCTACCTGTACTCGAAGTTCCAGCTGCACGTGCTGCTGAACGAGCTGCGCGAGCTCGCGTCGCAGAAGGCGGTACCGCACCGAGACTTCTACAATATCCGCAAGGTCGACACGCACATCCACGCGGCGAGCTGCATGAACCAGAAGCATTTGCTGCGCTTCATCAAGAAGACGCTGAAGAACTACGCGGACGAGGTGGTGACCGTGACCAAGGGCACGCCGATGACGCTCGCGCAAGTGTTCCAGTCGATGAACCTGACCACCTACGACCTGACGGTCGACATGCTGGACGTGCACGCGGACCGCAACACCTTTCACCGCTTCGACAAGTTCAACGCGAAGTACAATCCGATCGGTGAGTCGCGGCTGCGCGAGGTGTTCCTGAAGACGGACAACTACCTGAACGGGAAGTGTTTCGCCAACATTATCAAGGAGGTGGCGAGCGACTTCGAGGAAAGCAAGTACCAGAACGCGGAGCTGCGGCTCTCGATCTACGGCAAGTCGCCGGACGAGTGGTTCAAGCTGGCGAAGTGGGCCATCGACGGTGACGTCTACTCGGACAACATCCGCTGGCTGATCCAGGTGCCGCGGCTCTAGTGAGTTCCTCGGCACTCCTTGGACCCCTTGTTTGGTCAGTTTTTTTTTTATTTAACTATCTAACCCGCTGTCTCTGCTTCTTCCACCGATAGCGATATCTTCAAGACGAACAAACTGATGAGCTCGTTCCAGCAGATCCTGGACAACGTGTTTAAGCCACTCTTCGAAGCGACCAACAACCCGAGCCAACACCCGGAGATTCACATCTTCCTGCAGTACGTGATCGGGTTCGATTCGGTCGACGACGAGTCGAAACCCGAGAACCCGCTGTTCGACGGTGACGTCACGCCGCCCGACCAGTGGACGGACGAGGAGAACCCACCGTACGCGTACTACATCTACTACATGTACGCCAACATGGCGGTGCTGAACAAGTTCCGGGCGGCCCGCGGTCTCAACACGTTCGTGCTCCGGCCGCACTGCGGCGAAGCCGGCCCGGTGCAGCACCTGGTGTGCGGGTACCTGATGGCGGAGAACATCTCGCACGGGCTGCTGCTCCGCAAGGTGCCGGTGCTCCAGTACCTGTACTACCTCGCCCAGATCGGTATCGCCATGTCGCCGCTGTCCAACAACTCGCTGTTTCTCAACTACGACCGCAACCCGTTCCCGGAGTACCTGGCGCGCGGGCTCGTCATTTCGCTCTCGACCGACGACCCGCTGCAGTTCCACTACACAAAAGTAGGCTCCCCCGACGTCGTCCTCCCGTTGCAGCGTCCTGTTCATCGTTTGCCTTTCGCCATTTTCCCACTTCCTCAGGAACCTCTGATGGAGGAG
Source organism: Anopheles cruzii (assembly GCF_943734635.1). Lineage (NCBI taxonomy): Eukaryota > Metazoa > Arthropoda > Insecta > Diptera > Culicidae > Anopheles > Anopheles cruzii. The sequence continues at coordinate 2,109,306 of NC_069143.1, forward strand.
TACAGCATTGCGGCCCAGGTGTGGAAGCTGAGCTCGTGCGATATGTGCGAGCTGGCGCGGAACAGCGTGCTGATGTCGGGCTTTTCGCACAAGATGAAGCAGCACTGGCTCGGGCCCAACTATACGCGCGAGGGAGTCGCCGGGAACGACATCACGCGCACGAACGTGCCTGACATACGCGTCGCCTTCCGCTACGAGTCGCTGCTGGACGAGCTCGCCAACATCTTCAAGGTTAACAACGAGCAAAAGATGCAGTACGCGTCACAGCAGTAGATGCAGCACTGCTGCTGTGGGTTCCCACTTTCTACCGTTATCAATCTGCTAGACCATCGCCGTTATCGCGTTTCCGTGAACGCGTTGTTCACTGTTCACACGCAGTCCTTCACGGAGTGTTTCGTTGTTGTTACCCCGAAGCCGCCGCCGAACCGTTCCGTTGGTTCGCTCCAGCATAGCGGTTTCGTCTTGAGCAACGAAGCAAGCTCAGACTCGAACCCTGGCCTTGATTGTAGTGATCCGATGACATACCTGGCCGATGACGATCGGGTTTTCCTCAGAGCTACACGCGGATAACGACGACACACAACTCTGTTCATTAGCCTCCCTTTTCGGAGCACCACCATTTATCAAGGAAAAAACAAACACACTACTCACCAACCAAATCACGTTGGCAGACGCATTCGTGTTAGAACCTTTATTCTTTCTGCATGTTACAATGTTTCGTACTACATTCGTTTAGTCATCCACTTCGACGCGGGGCGTGGGGCCCATCATTAAATAGCAACGTACATCTAAAATATAAGATTATATATTGCGTCGCGGTAAAAAAAAATGGTTTCTTGTGTTTACATGATGGCAGATCGATCCGGCTGCGCGTGGGGTGGCCAGGTTGAAATAAAGCCAGTTGAGCTCCGCTGCAGCCCGCTGTTTTCTTTTGGAACGACCGCGAGCGATGGCGAGCCTCGGCGATGGGTTGGCCGCCATACCGTTGTGTTCGTGAAGGCGGTTTTTCGTTGGTTTGGTTGGTTTTTAACAAATTCGAAGGCGGCAGGCTTGAACTGTCTTTAGTTTGGAAAGAAACAGCATCTGGGCAACTGATTTACATCGCTACAAAATATATTGCGCGCTACGCCACCTGCTATTGCACTAATAGACTGCTGGCAGATGCTTTGGGTACCCTGCTGTTGCACATTTACAAAAAACTCTCCTGGCAGTGCTTGGAGTAGAGGTGCTTTAAAATAACAAATGCACCTGCACAAATTTAATGACAGAAGAATTCTTGTTTATTAGCGACACATTATCGACTGATAACTGTGTGTGGCACTGCTATTCGAAATGGATCAAGGAAAAAACGAACCACAGTAAACTAAAATACCAGCTCTTTAAAAAAAACGAATCGTGTGATCCAGATGGCTCTCGCTGTCAATTTGGTCCTCCCCTTTCGCTGTTCGGACATTCGTGCACCACCACCAACAGGCCACCAGTGGCCGCCAGTCTCGAACGATCGGGTGCCCCGAAAAGCCGCGTCCCAGAAACGCATCGATATCGGTGCAGTTGCATCAAAACGGCGAGTTCATACCGAGCTTGGTGCCAAAGTCTAGCCGAGCTCGCCGAATGTACCGATTGTTGACCCTGTCAGTGTGAAACAAAACCGGCATTAGGGTACGGGTTGACGGTCGTAAAAGCAAAAACGGTGCTACAAAAACTTACTTGATTTCTTCCCACTTGAAAAACTCGCTGGCGCAAAAGGTAACGAGCGTCATGAGCAGTATGTAGACGGCGACGGGCCAGATGCGCTCCATCTGCTGCCAAAGGTAGTCGTCGGTGCAGAGCTGCACGACCAGCACGGCCAGGTGCACGAGCAGCAGCAGCGCGACCACCGACACCCAGCACAGGTTGGTGAGGGGGCTGCGCTTAAAGCAGTTGTAGTCGCGGTGCACGAACGAAGCCGAAATGGTGACGAAGTGGAGCACGGTACCGAGCAGGATGAAGCTGCGGGCAATGTGTAGGTCACCGGCGACCTCCGGTTCCGCTGCAGTCTGCTGTGCTTCGCTACGGATCTTGTGCACCGTCGTGCCGTGGGCCGCGCCAGACCCGGCCACGGTCGCTCCAATTTCACCCGCGAACAGGGCAATCGGGTGCGACAGGAAGGTACAGTAGGCGAGCACGAGGAACATGACGGCGAGCGCAAACTTGATACCGTAGCACCAGAGCACGAACAGGACGAGGCGCGAGTGCAGCGTTCGCTGCTTCTTGCCCGTGGCCCGCTTCATCAGCGCCGGGTCCGGTTCGACGCGCAGCAGCGTCAGGGCGACGAGTGGCACGGCCACGCACATCAGGTAGAGGGCGTGCAGCGGCACAATCATCGGGGGCAGCGATAGCAGGGCCGTCACCGTGTTCATGATTGCAAGCGAAACACCGCAGCACGCCCAATACTGTACGCAGCTCCACAAGCCGGCCATGAAGCGGCGCGACAACTCAATGACCGCCACAATCGAGATCGGATCGTCACGGCAGGTCGCGATCGAGCACGGGATCGCGTTCAGGATGCGGCTTAGGTAGATCGGCGAAACGGTCGTGCACGGATCGGGCAGAGGGCTTCCGAAGCGGGTGCGCTGCGCCTGGGGCACTGCCGTACGCGCCCGATTGCTGTATATGTTCGCCTCGCTGTAGGCGGGAAATTCCTGGCACACCTGCGGGTACAGCGGTTCGATCGCGATCGAACAGTCGCCCTGCAGGAAGATCTCCGAGTTGGAGTTGGAGGCGGACGAGCCGAGGCAGACGACGATCTCGCCGTACTGCTGCATGATGTTGAGCATCTCGCGGGTCGCTTCCGCCGAGCAGTCGGTAAACAGGGACACCAGCAGCGGCACATTGTCGACGCTCTCCAGGTGCGGCCGAATGTTCTCGATGCCGCGCGGTAACTTCGCTCGGTTCGACATGTCAAAATTGATCGGCGCGCTCTGCTCCGTGCTCTCGCTCAGGCAGCTCAGCGACCGGGGGTGGCCTTCGGTAGCGCTCGGCTCCCCGCCCCCACCCATGACCGAGTCCGTCGACGGGCGCCGCAGGGAGATAGTTTCGCGCGAGCCGCGCTCACTGTTGGTGCGCGAAACGCGCCTGCCTGGTCCCCGCGCCGTGCCACCGAACCCCACGGCGCCCGCCAAACTGCTCGAGTCCGGATTGGAGATGGCACCGGGAGCGGACGAGCTCAGCACGCGTGACGTTTCCTGCGTCGCGTACCCGGCGGCGTACGTTGCCGTGGGCGGAAGCAGGAGCTGCATCTTGGGATCGTTACTCCCGTAGCCCGGTTTGACGGGGGAGGATGCGCGCGTGTCACCGTCGCTCAGCAGCGAGATGTGACAGTTCCAGCCACTCTCGAGGCCCATCTTTTCGGAGAACACGCGCGACCGCAGCTCGTTCTCCTTGCTGAAGTGAACGAACCGGATGCAGGCACGCTCGAGCCGCTCAATCAGCTGCACGATGTCCGTCTGCGCCTGGTACTGCATCGTCACCATGCCGATGAACACCTGGTGGCATTGCATCCGATAGCACCCGTCCACGTCCGAGATGTCGTCGTCGCGCGCATCCGTAAACAGCAGCGTGTCGGTGGAGATGGAGTGATGCGCCAGCGGGGCGCCGGCGAACATCGCTGGGCCAACGTCGGCGACGGGACCGTTGCACACATTGACGGCGGGTGCCGCACAGAAACCGTTCGTTACGCCGCCGCCGCCGCCGCAGCTACCGCTCCGGTCTGCCAGGATCTCGCCCGGCTCGGTGGTGCGTCGTTCGATGATGCGTTGGTACAGCTCGCGCCGATTTTTAGTCTCCGGCGGTAACTCGAGATACGCGACGTTACCGTGCGGCCCGCCCGACAACGCGCCGCTGATGCCGTGGCGCAGCGGTCGGTACGCGAACGCGGTACAGTACGCGGTGAGCGCCGAACGCTGGTAAAAATCTTGCGCCCGCTTGCGCTCCTTCTCCGTCAGGGGCTGCAAATCGTGACCATCCCAGTAGTCGTCGCAGCAGTCGAGCACGATGTCCGCCGTGCCCTGCGTCAGCAGCTGCAGCGAACCATTGTTGATCTCGCGCATCACCACCGATAGCGAGTGCGGGAACGGTACCTTCACCTTCGTCGTCAGCTGCAGCGAGCGGGCGAACCGGATGTCTCGACGCACGACGTCGGGTTGCTGGAATAAGGGATACGCAGACACATTACACGATTCCGATTCCGGAGACGGGAAACACGGGCAAGAAAGCAATTTTATCGACAGTTGTACACAACGTTACTTGACGATCGACTAACTTGCCTTGGTTACTTAGTTAGCACTATAGGGCTACTTGTTGTCACTTACCAGATGCCGGTAGCTAGAAATCTGCCCTTCAAGCTGGAAAATATCACGAGCCTGCGGGGAGAAGCCGATTTGTTTGGCCAGCTCGCACAGGCATCGACTGAACGGGAGGCGAGAAAGAGGACATGTTGGCGGCGCAGTACACGAAGGGCGCGTTATCCGGACAATGAACAAGCAGAATTTTTAATTAGAAAAGCCTATCATCAGGACATCGTATGGAGCTTGCGCAACAAGCAACCGATGCAACACACCAAGCTCATCTGCCGCCGGGACTGCGGGACACTGCGGAATAGCGGGAGGGGGACACCTCGTACCACGCAAGCGAGAACAACTAAGGCTGCTTGATGTTATTTGATGGACCGAAACCGAAAAAAAACGAAATCCAAACGCAAAATTCGTACACCACAAGTATATACGCTCAATGTGTGCAAATGTATCAAAATGCTACCGCAACCAAAAGACGTCACTTGAGCCAGTTAGCAGAAGTAACGCAAAATGAAATGAAGGCAGAAACGATGATGTTACGGCCGTGGCAAGCACCCAGATGAAAACCCCGTTTCGGAAACTCTCTAGCCCCAGGAATCCAGGGGGCCTTGGGCCGGTTTTCCGTTTGTTCATTTCCGGGCCTGAGTCTGTAACCAGCCAGTGACGGAGCCAGGTCCGAGGTGTACCGAGGAAACTTGATGGCAACAAAAACGGGTACGAGCATATTAGAGACATCTTGTGTGAGTGAACGAGTTATGAGAATGCTTCATGGGAGGTGGGCATGCGTCCACATGCGAGACTGTGCACATCACGACAAGAGTACCGTGAGAGTATGTATTCCACCCCCAGGAGGGCCAGCCATAGCCATAACGAGTAACTGTTATTATTAAAGCGAATGTTTTTCAATTGCTTGTTCTCTAATCTAAGGCTATCAAGCGAACCGCAGGACCGCAAAAACGGACATAACAGAAAAAGAAAACAAACATAATCCCATTTGGATGGGGGGGGGAAGCTAAAACGTGGTGCTTAGTGCAGGTGTGTGACATGATGGTAAAAGTGAATGAACGAAAAAAACACCAAAACTAGACTTTGGTATGTCTAGTACATACCCATGCATAAAGCAATTCAAACTCGACTCAACAATCGCATACCGATTGGTGACCGGGACCAGGTCCTTATCGAGCATCGCGACCGCCGTCACGTGGCCACAGAACTTGGCGTAGTGTGCTTGCGTCAGCGGGCAGCACGTATTCACAAGGATGGCAATCCCTAGCAAAAGCAAATAGTACCCAGAAAGAGAGAGAGAGAGGGAGGCAGAGAGAACGAGAATTGTGTCAACAGGGTGCTGATGGAAGGGTGCCGATCTCGTGCCAATCTTACCAAGTGGTTTCAGTGAGGTTAAGTGGTTCTTGAAGTCGTGATCATCGAATTCGAGCCGGAACGGACTGTGCTGGTCGTGCGTTAGATCGAGCACCTCGGCGACTGCGCCAGCTGGTTCCTTTTGTGTGCTCTAGAATGCGCAAAACCCGCACAGGGGGAATGCGCAAATTGGAAGACAGAAAAGATAGACGAAAAAAACGGATGTTAGCAGTCGGATGCGTCGGATGCACGGAAGGAAGATTGTGCCCTCCAAGAAACGTTTAAATGAAGATCGGAAGCCTCAATTCGCAGAATCGTACAACAAAACGCTCTAGACATCGAGTATCATACTCTAGCAGTGACATCACTAACGGTCAGTCTGGATCCACTCCTAACCCTGGATCGGAGTGGACTCCCTTTAACGACGCGTACCGTACGTGCTGTTCAGTTGTGCGTGGACCGCCACCTGATGGTGGTTAGGAAACATCACGCCCGAACCTAGATTACTAAAAAAAAACAACAATCACGCTTTGAGCAACGAGACTAAAGTCTAAAATAGATAGAGTAGTGCAACGATGAACAAACAACGATCGCCAACGAGCAACGGTTTCCACTCACGGCCATCAGGGCAAGACCATTTTTCGTGATCTTCCTGCCTCTTCTCTAGTGAACACGGGAATGGTGAAGCAATTATTTCTTAATCGACAACGAAAAGGGAGCTATGTTGGCGTGCAATTAACAAACGTACAAAATACAACCGGTGCAAACATGAAGTAAAAATAGCGAAACAAATGAGGAATGTACAGAGAAAGAGAAAGAGAAAGAGAAAGAGAGAGAGAGAGAGAGAGAGAGAGAGAGAGAGAGAAAGAGAGAGAGCCAAAAAAATAAAATCAAACTGTTAAGAAAATCGATAACAGAGAGCTAATCGGTACAGTGGCTAATCACCAGCTCGAGTATGTGGGAAAGTGGGTGGTAGTGTTCCTGGCAGCACTGGAAAAACGATATCGAAAAGAAAAATGGTATGAAAATGCTAGCGCACTTTGATTTCAGGTGATGGTGGTAGGCAATTTGGCTCGTGTGCCACTACTCGAGGCAGCACACTGGTATGGTAACCGCGGATGCCAGGGTTGGGCATCAATTTTGTCCAATGCAGCATGCACCGAATGAGGCAAGGATGAACAGTGACGGCAGGGCGAAGAAAGAGTACCGGTGCGTCAAGAAGTGGGCAAGGTTATGGGAATAAGAGAATGACTTGGTCATTGGCTGAGTAAGGGTGTGGATTATGGTTGCCGATTGGATGTCGATTGATTGATGGCCGCCTGTGCAAAGTACCTGCGAGTTGAGGCTGCTCTGCTCGGACGGATCGCTATTCTGATCGCCGTCCTTGGCGTTGCGAAGAAAGAACACCTTCTCCGCCGTCGGGTTCGGCCACGACAGAATTCCCTTTTTGTCCACACAGCAAAGCGCCTGTAAATTGAGAGAGAGAGAGAAAGAGTGAGTTGAGAAGTCAAGTACAGCGGTGGCAGCGGAAGCTGCGTTTAGTGCTGGTGTACCGTAATTGTTCCCAACACCTGCACCACGTTGGCACTGCGACCGAGAAGCTGCGAGCGACCCTGATACAGCTGCCACCAGTAGTAGAGGACAGCGCGGCGCGGCAGCTGTACGTGGTCGAGGTCACCGGTCGGTGTGTCCAGGTCCTCCTGGAAGGACTTTTGCGCCTGGGCGCGCATCACCGCCTGCGGGATCGCGAGCAGCGTCTCGAGTCTCGCCACACCCCACAGGTTGATTGACACCCACAGCAGCGGGAAGGCTAGCGGCAGAATGGGTAGCACGGCCGCAGTCGGATTGAGCAGCAGCACGTTCATCCAGTCGGTCGCTAGCTTGCCACAAAAGTACAGTCCGACGCAGCGCAGGACGCCACACACGACCGTCACCAGCAGGATGACACAGAAGCCCCACTGCTGCATGCAACGTGTGATCAGTAGCTCGCGCTGCTGGTTGATGATCGTCTTCGGCCGGTTCAGGAAGCAGTCGAGCGAGGTACGCAGCGTATCCAGGTAGGGCGTGACTTCGATAACGCAGTTCAGGTCGGGCAGCGGCGAACGGGCGACCGGCTTCGGAGGTGGCTCGGTGGGTTGCTGTAAGCCATACGTTTCACCGCACCGAAAACGGCGAGCCCCGGGCCCCAGCTCGGTGCAGGTGCCGGGAGCGACTTGCCCCGGGCGCATCACGATGTGATCGCCACGGACCAGTAAGGCCCACGGTAGGTTGACGATGCGCCCGTCCCGGTACGTCCACTGGAGTGTCACGCACGGTGACAGGGGACTGCACAGGTGCGGGTAGTTGTTGGGCGCCCAGTCGGCACAAAGCTCGACGCCGAGCCGTAGTTCGTCCAGGACCGTGCGCACCTTCCGGTAGATCTCCGTCTTGCGCAGGTTGTTCTCCCGTACGACCGTGACCACGGTCAGCAGCAGCAGCGCCCCCAGCAGCCCCGCCGACCAGCAGTGGCCGGTGACGGTTAGCGACAGCACGCACAGCACGGTGGCCACCGCCGGGAACCAGCCGAGCGGACTGGTCGAGGTGCCGACGAAAGTCGAGCCGAACTTCTCCCAGCAGGACAGGCGCACGTAGCGCTCCTCGTAGGTCGCGAGCACCGTCTCGATGTCATCGTGCAGTCGCTGTAGCGCGATGGGCGTGCTGAGCCCACGGTACTCAGGCTCCTCGTTGATGTCGTTCGCGACCGCGCTGCCAGGGGGCCATACGGTGGCCATATGACAGCAAAAGAAACTTGCAGCCTGTCGCCGTGTTTACCTTGCTGCGCGTTTTTCTATCGGATTTACCCCGCTCGGAGCCACAGGCTGAACCATCGGCCCACAAACGTCAGAGTGGACGGGAAAGAGTACGCGATATAACGTAAAAGAGAAGCATGAACACACTCGCCGTACCAGGTTGTTTACAAAGTGTTGCGGGTCGATACCAGAGGACGCTGCTACAAGCTTAATTTGCTGTTTTTGCTACGTTGGTAAACTCTTCATATATGTGAACGTATGTGAAGTTTCATTTCAATCGGTCAATTAATTGGTTTTCTCAGCCATCTCATTGAATAACCAATGTTTTGAGTGTCGTATTTGGTTTGAGAAAACTGTTTGCAAGGCTGTGCATGGTTGCAAGCATTCGCTAAAAATGGAAACAATGCACCCTGTCACAAGAGCCATTTGGAAATGGCAAAAAAAACCCTGCATTAAAGTTCGAATTGTTGCAGTATCCATCCTTTTTTCCAGATTTGGCCCCCAGCGACTTCCATTTGTTTTCAGACCCAAAAAACATCGTGCGTGAAAAACGTTTTTCATCAAACGATGACATCATAACAGGAACGTGCGGAAATTTAGAAATTGGAATCTCGTTGGAACAAGTGTACCGCTGTTCAGGAAGGCCATACTGAATATTAAAGTGTGTTTCAAACCATAACCATTTGTCCTTCTTATCGACCCGCAAAACTTAGTAAACAACCTCGTGGCATGACAGCGTAGCCGACGAAAACGCTCGCACACACG